>NC_065954.1:7682500-8008750 GCF_021464435.1 Cataglyphis hispanica | reverse complement strand
GCCGGACGGTTAACTGACGCGGCATATTTACATTGTGTGGCGGTGCAATTAAGCCTCGTATCCGGCGTCAAGCGTAGGAAATTCCGTGCGGACTAACACCTTGCTCCTCGCATTCACGTGGCCTGCTTGCATCCTGCCGTGCTCTTTGCGACAAGCGTAGTACGTGTCCAAAACTTCAACCTCTTTGCACTTTGTCTTTGCAGGATATGAATTTGAAGAGAAACTTAAATTATCTCTAATTACTATGTAATTAAACGATTTAAAAACGGAGCATAAATCTTTGTACAATTCAAGGTATAATGCTCATATGAAACTTTTTACTAAACCAATGTGCTAAAAAGTTATTATATATATATATAATAAAGAGAGAAATTATCGATAAAATTCGTATTGATATTAAATTTGAATAATTTTGCTTTTAGAAAGTATTTATATATATTTATATATATATTATTATTTATATATTATATTGCGTTACTACAAATATTTTTATCTTATGTGACATATAAATAATTTTATAATACTATACATATAATAAAATGTCAATATAATTTTTATGGCGAATAATTACTATTGTTAAATTTTTTTTTTTTTTTTAATTTTACGGTTTAATACATCAAAGGAATATTATTCTTTTACATGTGTTGTTTAAATTTTCAAGATAATTTTTGAAATAGCATTGTGGAGTTATAAATGCGTAAATAAATGTGTGTAAATATAAATCCCGTAAAATCATACATAGGTATACTGAGAGAGAGAGAGAGAGTTACTTCGTATCGATACCGTATCGATCGACGGTTCATCGATACCGTATTGTTGAAGATATAACTGTTCCTTAAGCTCGTAAGGGAATTTCGCAGGATGCTTTGAATCGGGTGGGAGTCGTTCGAGAGAAAACGTTGCGAGAAATCATTAGTGTACCATCAATGCAAACATATTTTGCGAGTGATTATCTTCTTAGATGCGTGCGATACGATCGATCATTTGCCGAAAATAGGAAATCTCTCGTTGTTCAAGTATTATAATAAGATATAGCATCGACTTCATAGTAAATACATAAGCTCTGATGTATCGTGCTAATTATAAACGTTTCGTGGAGAAGAATTTATTAAGGAAAAGTGAGAATCTGTTGATAAGCGTAATTTAATAAAAATCATCACAAATATCATTAAAAATATGCTTCGTAAATTAATTTGAACGTAATATTAATTTTATTAATATTATCAATTTTACTATTAAAATCAAAAGCACGGATTATTCATAATATTATTCTATATTTTGATGAATAATCGATGAATTATATTAAAATTTGATAAAACTTTATACGTATTTTTTTTTCTTTAATTCTACCAGCACAGTTTGCAAACTATTGTATTCGGTAAATAATCGTTGTTTGATAAAGCACCAGGTAGATGAGTTAAAAAATAATTTGCCCATATGATTAATATTGATTCGAGCTCTTCGCTTTTTGTAAATTGTTCGCGTGCTTTTATTGCGACGCGAAGGAAGCGCGAGAAGCGTCGCGCAAACTTGATAATCACTGTCGTCTCTTGTCGACTTATCGAATCTCGCTATCTCGCATCGCGGTACGCGTTTGTCGTTAAGCCGGCTCTGCCAACATTTTGTAATTGATTGGAGCAAAATACAGTCGTGCAAGGGGCAGGCCAGGCAATCGGTGGGACAGGCCGCGAGATCCAGTAAGTCAAATTTTCCCGTCAAGCGACGGCCACTCGTCCGTGTACATGACGTTTTAATAACGGTTCGTGAGCGATTGAAAATGTCAATCTACTTCGCTTTTGCGGAAAGCGTGCGTGTAAACGCGTGTGCACTATATTCGCGATGCGTGTGAAAACGCTCGTCGAAGACTCGTATCTGTTAATCGTCGTCGTTGAAGAGTTACGCTTCATCTCGTGTGTTCACTTAACATCTTTAAATAATCGTCAAGATGTTTTTTTATTCCTCAATCAAAATTTTGCATCTGCTTTTTAGCAGATTATTATCTTCTGAAGCCGATATTAGGAGGGGTTTTATTGATACAGAGTCGTTTCGCGCGCGCGGCAAACTCGCGCGTCGAGCGCGCCAATCGACCGGACAATATTTAATATACGATCAACTTTTTCATTTCTGGATTGGATCGTAGCATATATTCCGTTTCCCGTGAAATTTTTTTATAAAATACGTAATTATTTTATATTGCAATAAAAGTGATTTTTTTGCCGAGATAAAAAGTAATAAAAAATTTCATATTAATTTTTTTAAATACGGAGCGCAAATTTTTCATCGGAACACACGGAAACACAAGGGGGTTACTGGTTTAGATAGGCATTTATATATTATGCAGTATGTAATTACTTTGCGATAAAAAAGATTTTTTACCAAGATAAAAAAAAAAATATTAAAAATTCGTATGAAGTATATTCTCGAAACTTAATTTTTACTGTTGGCTATTTCAAGATATATACAATATACAGAATAATAATACAAGTTTTTTTTTTTTTTTCTTGAGTTATATCGTAATAAAGTTATTTTCTCTTCTCGCTTGAACGAAAGTTAGAATGCATTTGTAATGTTTTACCGAAAATGTGCGTTGACTAATAATTTGCGAATAATTTTCTTTCTACAATATAATTTTATCTAAAATATAGATAAACAAAGAATATATTTTAATCGCGATTATATTAGCAATTGAAAATTAATCAGAGCGTAAACCAACTTCGATACATAACTAAATCTAAAGATCATGAAACATAAAAAGATGTAAGCAGTAAACAATAAAAAAAACTGTTGATTTGCCTACTGTTTTTTTACGTGTGCTTTAAGAAGACAAAATTAAATTTGAAATCAGACTCCGGCTGTGTCTCATGTTTCATAATCAATTGTATTCACCGTCGGGCATCGGTCAGAAAATGATGATGCTCGAGAAACAATAGCGGCAGCGAGAGAGGCAGCGGTATCGCCCTCGCGCGAGTTTATCTGGTCCGTTCTATCTTTTATTAGCATCCCGTAGAAGCTATTTCGTAGTCCTTTCTCTATCGCTAAACCTATCCAGGCAGTTTCTCCGGAGTCTCGGCCGTTCCATAGCAGAGCAGGAGTACCAGAAGTGCGTATTTACGAGCGTTCCCGTCCATAAAGCAACCTCGCGCCTGATTTTGATACATCCTCCACTCCGAGCACTATCTCACGCGCAAATACGACCTACGTAACCATACACTTAGAATTTATGGTGATGCTGCGCGCGTAAGCGATAGTTTTGTTTTGTATTCCGTGTATTTTAAATGCCGCAGCTTATCTTTTTCCCTCTTTCTTTTCTATATTCGTTCTTCTCTGCAAATTCCGCGGATTCTTGAAGACAAAAAAAAAAATTGAACAAATTGAATTTTTTTTACGACAACCTGCGATGAATTGTTGTCAAAATAGTCACGATATTTATTAAAAAGTGAAAAAAAATGCAAACTTCAAGAGATGTATGCTGTGAAATTTAAAACGACGTAGTAGAGGAATATGTGTTGCTGAAACATACATTAGGCGCTGGAAGAATAACGACAGACCGACGCAGGCAGAAATAAACACACGGCAAGCATGAAGCAACTCTAACAGTAGCGAACATGCCGCTGCCACTTCTTGATATATTTTCGTTTCCGATATAAAACTTGGCATAAATCAATAATATATTGTTTAATTGAACAATTTTTTGGTATACATATCAGAAATTATGCACAAGCAAATTGTACGATGTATTAAATGAATTAATATATGCCCTTGGCTACTTGAGCCATTTATTAAAATTGCTTATTGATCATCTCCATATGTCGTGATTTCATTTTTTATGTTAAAATGTAACGCATCACGATTAAAAATCCACAGATTGCCCCGAAAATCATATAGCGTGCATGCATATTTTGTCAGAAACTCTATTGGTCCAGAGAAGACAAAATTTTGCAGTCTTGTTTCTCAAATATACATTAGACACCAAAGAAAAAGAAAAAGAAATTATGATGCAGACGGGGTCGCGCTTATGCAGGAATAAATGCATGGGAAACGCGAAGACCGATTCTGATATTGAATGTGTAGCACGGAACACCTCTCGTCCGAAGTTTCTCGCACGGTTGTACACGCTCCTATATATATATATATATATATATATAAAGCGTCTGTACATATCGTAATCACAATATTATGCTGGAATTGGGAAAGGGCCGGTTTTCCCATTTCTATTTTAATGGCATCGGGGATTTCAAACGGGGCTGAGCCAAGCGTCGCGTAATAACTTGTATCCCGCCGAAAAAAAAAAATATCTGGAAGGATCTGGCAAGCCGATTTACAGTCTTCGTTTTTTCATTTAATGCTTTTTATTGAAGCATGGATTTATGACATTTAAACGTTAAACAAGCGCGCGCTCGCGCCCTCATTCCTGCTTGAATTGTTTCTTATCTCTTGTTCGCGCTAATTCGCGATATTATCGGAAATTTCGCCGGTAAAGTACGATTGTATCGTAAATATTCTCTGAATAAATGTTTAATCGTAATCGAAACTCTATAGTTTATTAATTACTAACAGAGCTCTCTCACATGCTATATGATACCGCTCGCGTGTGTAATGAAAAGGGATCGATCGTCGCATGCCGAGTGGTTGTTTAGAAAGTTCCATTTCATTTCTTTCGTGGAACTTTGCGCGAATAAAGACAGAACGGATACCGAAACGGGACAAATGGTGTGCAGTATTAGCATAATGTATGTCGCAATTATCGTTATAATTGCCCAAGTTGTTGGCAACTGATTTCAATATTCGCCCCCTTCACGTTCACTCCCCATGGATACAAGGCGGTCCTTTGAGAACAATTTGCCGACATAAAACTTCTTATCAATAAAATGTATTCAGTCTAGTAACCGATCAAGTATCCATAGAAAAAGAATTATATGTACATCTTATTTTATCGTAAAATTTTTAAGCAAATTTTTCATTATTAATATGCGCCACCAAATTGGCTCGATAAGGGATACACATTGTGACAAATCATTCAAATTAAAATTGATTAATTTATTGTGATAAAAATGAAAATAGAGCGTTAAATAATGACGCAATTAGAAATTAAAGGTATCGAGTGTCGATGCGTCGAATACGGAAACGGTGTCGTTGCCGACTGTTTTACAGGATGGAAAGTTCTTGAGGCAGTAGAGGATTAAAAGTTTACTTGGCCGGTAGACGAGGGGGTTGGCGGTTGGTTGGCAAGAATGACTCCGAGAAGTTAAGATCCATGAGAAAGGAGTCTGTAAAGTTGCTGAAACTTTTTAGCGAGAATTAATCACCGGAAGATGGTGACTGGTCCTTATTAAATTGCGACCTCGCCATTTATTTCGATGCGGTTAGTCCAAGCGATTCAATTTGCGGCCGCGGCGTTGTGCGAGTAAATTACGTTAGCTGACATTATCACCATTGATGTTATCCATCTTTTGAGAATGCAATCCGCTGCAAATAAATAATTCCACTTTATGCTGTTTATAGCTCGGAGTTTTATCCGACAACCGCGCGATACATAGATGTAACAAATATACATTCTATCTCGCGGACAAATAACGGTTCGCTGGAAACAGACAATCCTAAGTGAGAGTTGCTGATACGCATTTCGCGATCGTACACTGGTGCGCGGCGACCATACACACAAATATACATACCCACACACACACACACATACACAAACGCGCACGCATACATTCTTCGTAAATTGCATTTCGCGCTACGTACCTATACGTTAACCAGTGCGGTCTTTATTATGTATGTTCAGCGTATGAATCCTTGATGGATTCCACATACCTCATTACACCGCTATTGACCTGAATCTTTTATTATCTTTCCACCGCGTAGACACAACAACGCCGGCGCGACGGTGGTGTGCGACGGCGGCTGTGCTCATTATACCGCAGAAAATAATCATTATGTTCATTGACCAACGCCCGGCTGGGGGAGGCAATTTTATTTTCTCTATACAACGTCGCGTCGGTGAATACGTCTCTGATGACGATTAGTGGCCCTTGGCATCCTTAATGACCGCTCGCACACAATCCTCCCGTCTCGCGCTTATGCGTTGACGCACGCACATACTCTCGCGTTGGGTAATATCTAGATCCAGCTGGTTGAACATGATATTCGGAGCCGAGTGAGAACGTTTAATTAGGCAACACGCGAAACACTGAATGACATTGTGGTGCTATCGCATCTTTCCGAGGACAGGTATCACCTGATTTAGTCTCTAGCGAAACGAAGTACGAATGAAAGCGTTCGTATAATTATACCACACATGGTGGTCGGCATGTGTAGCTTTAACATATATTTGAAGGGGGGGTTGCGCGCGAAGAGGGGAGATAAAATCAAGCGAGTCACATCGTAGTATTATTATTTTTTTTTTCTTTGTAGACAATTACTGCCTTATGGTATATACTAACGATCCCTCGTATACGTTTATGTGTTGTTGCCCGATCATCCGTTTCGGATAAAAATAGACAGCCTCGAATATGGATCTACTTTCTTAAACGGATATTTCGGAACGGATGGAAAAGCAGATAAGTCAGGTATGAAAAATTTAACAACGGCGTTTAAATAAAAAAATTGCTTAATCTTATTCCTTATAATAATCCAGATGAATATTTTTAATAGCTGCTTAATGTAAATGTATGTACAGAGAAAAATTATCAACAAATTTTTAGAGAGAATTTCAGAATTATACATTTTCTCTTTTATGATTCAAAATATACCAATACTAATAAATGCAATTCGTAATCAAAGTTCAAATTTGATTTTTGTCAAGAGATACGCGCGAGATATGTAAAATCATGGTTTAAAAGATACGAAGCATCAGATGGAGGCACGAGTGCGCGAAACGAGTGTAGAAAAGGGGGAAGGGGATGGGAAGGGGGAGGGGGAAGGGCGAAGAAGAGGCGAGGAGAAAGTGGAAAACCGAATAATCGTCCAGCTCTCCGCGACCTCGGTGTCGGTTAGGAGCTCCGGCGAAAAAGAGGAGATGAAATGGACCGTCCGACTGACAGGAATTTACATCCTCTCGTGCGCAATCTGCGTGAGTGAATTGTGTCGTGTTACCGTCCGGAGAATTAGATCCGGAAAATCCGTAATAATTACTCGAGCGGGCGCGCGGCGAAGCATCCTTTTCCATCCGACTTTCGCCCGCTCTTTTTCTCTTCTTTCTCTCTCTCTCTCTCTCTTTCTCCGCGCTCTTTTTCCCCTCTCTTTCCATACCGTCGCCGTTCCCTCGCTCGTTTCTCTCGCCGCCACTTGACAGCGTGAAACACAAAAATAAATAATGATTCACCGCGCGGCGGGCGCGTTGTCCCGGAAAGAAGCGGTTCCAACCATGCCCACGAAATACGCTGTCAGAGAAAAAAACGCGCGCGCGGTAACGGACCGCTTTAACTCGTGCGCGTTTTTCCCTCGCGGTGCGTCGCGATGCATCCACGATGTATCGTGGATGCATCGCCACGAGCGCGAATACGCGCGTGAATGTACATATCAGCGTCTCGGAGCGATAAAATTCAATCTTACTTTATGACATCGATCTCTCTCCTCTCCCACCGTTCATATATTCTTATCTTCGGATTTATTTGAGCACTTTGATCGATCGCGCTGACCGATTTTAACTCGATTTAAGAAAAGCCTCAATCCTTGGAGAGGCGAACGCTCGCGATATTAAATTGTGCCTGATATGTTTTGACCTATTTGTATTCCGAGAATCGTTAAGAATCAGCGGAGCAATGCCGCGTACTAAATTCGTTCTGTTTTCGCGGAATGGCGAGAGCAATTCAGCGCGGCTCGTTAATGCTGTAGCTGCTTAGGAACAGATGTAATTAGTACGCTTAATGCTTAATGATTTATACGCGGCGTTCACGCGATTTAGGTTAAATGGAGTAACACGTGCCGCAATTAATTCCTGCGTGATGCTGTTTATGAGCTTTAAGCCTAGCGATCATCGTGGACTGAGTACACAATACGTGCTTAAGGGACAATTAGGAGACACTTTAGACAGATGACGTTAAGCGATCGGTTTTATAATGATTTCGTAATGTTACGCTTTTTTCAAGGTAAGGAAAAAATAAGAGAAAAATCTTGTGTCAAAAAATGGCAAAGTTCTTAAGTTGTAATGCCTTTAATTATTCGCGTTTCGTTAGATGTAAAATAAAATTGCGCTCTCCACAAAATGCCGAAAGATAATAACAAATGAAATTACGATACACTGAAAAACACAAGCGGACGCAAAATTGTGTTACTTATGTCATGTTTCATACATAATATATATTTGGCATTTGGTTTCTCTGTTGATTTTGTACATTTCGATGTTTGCTATATTGCGAGCGCAATATATATCCGCAGTGTGAATAAAATGTAAAATATGCTTTGTATTAAATTGTTACGCTAATAGAAGCACGCAAATCGGTAATTGTAGGAAGGACTTGCTATTTGAAAAGGGTTACAACAGCGATGACTGGTACGGTCGATTGGTTCGCACGAAATTCGAGTTAATGGAGCGCGCGCTGGTAATCAGGGTGAAATTCGAGTTCATCACTTTCTCGATGACTGTTTCGGGTCATCGTTCACTGGCTCGCGTTACCCATCGAAAATGATAATTTGCTCATCGTTGACGCTACGGATCATCTACTCGCAGTGACAATGTCCTCTTGCTTTGTTAATAATTATATAGCATGTTATAAATTATTAATTTATCATTTATTATATTCAATACACTTTTTACGATTTGCTATATAAAAATTCTTGAAAAAAATTCTTGTATTGCTCGTACACAGGGTTTCAAAAAAAATGGTAGCAAATTTTAAGAGTATATAATATACTCGTAAAAACGAACCAAAAAGTCTTAATAAGTAGTACTCCAAAAATTATTTAAATCATTATTTATTGTTATTAAATAAATTATTCTACAGATGTTTGATGTGTGCCCTTCGTTCATTTCATCATACCATTCGGTTTTTTCATTAAAGATCAAACACGTTCAAAGATTCCAGATTTATTTCATTTTTATTGAGAACAATTTTCAATTTTCTGTATCAGTGTTCATGCAATGTGTCAACTGATGTGTCAACCATGTGCTCCTTAAGTGTTTCTCATCAAAAGTCTAACGGATTTAAATCCGGTAAGCGAGACGACTGTGCAAATGACTGACAGCCACGTCCTATTCACTTTTCTTGAAAACCATCATGCAATGCATACTCAAAATAAGTTTAAAAATAAATGATTTTTGGAATACTATTTATTCAGACTTTTTGGATTGTTTTTACGAATACTATATAATCCTAAAATTTGATATCACCTTTTTTGAATACTATAAAATTATATAGAGACAGTACTCTGAGAAAAAAATTTAAATTTATTTCCTTAATAAGAAAAGAGGCGGATTTGAGAGAAACGTGTGATTAAATGAACGCTTACGAGAAACAATTTCGAAACTTCATAAATGTTCGACGGCCTGTATATCGTGACACTTGAAAATGTCATCCACGAGAAATGCTTATTAGCTTGGCCGTTGTTGAGCCCGCGTTACGGTAGAGACGCGGTCGTTTACATTTTTACCAGGGCGCGCGAGAACTCGATATTCCGACAAACACCGATTGGAAATGTTAAAAGATCGAAAGAATTTTAATGAAAACCCCCGACCCCCGTGGCGTCCGCTCGAACGTGCCTTTTAATAGTTCATCCGCGTCTGCTTTTCCTTTTTTTTTTTTAAACTCCGTTCTCCCTCCGATCCTCACCCCTGGCCACCTCTTCTCGCTCTTTCTCTCTCCCCCCTTTCTCTCTCTCTCTCGTCGCTTTTTATTCGGTACGTTTCGGTCCGCTCGCGGTCCGGATGCAGAAATATACAGGGTGTATCACGAACTGGTCATTTTCTTTTGTATAGTTACAAAATCTTTGAAGAATTTTTATTATATTTTTTATAGCAAAAATGGAATAAAATATTTTTAATTACAGAATAATTTATTATTTAGTAGAAAATAGTTTTGCCAATTTTCCATTAATTTTGCCAGATTTCAAGAGTATGAATAAACAAAAAAGAAAACTCCAAATAATGACAATTTTATGAAATTTTTTTATTACCGATAGATAATGAAAATTAGATAGAGACAGTTGACCGCATTTAATTTAAAGTCTGATTAAAAAAAACATATAGTATCAAAAATTAACGCATTATATATATCGGAGATGGATAATAATTAAATATCGATTTTGAGTTTGCCGATGAAACTGTAATCAAAAGGAGATGTGACTTTTGACGCGACTTGTACAGATCTATGTGTTGGAAAGAGAGAGTAAGCGGTCACCGTACGTTTGCCACCGTACGGACGGACGAACGGATGGATGGACAGGCGAGCGGACAAATGGAAAGGGGGATCGCAGTTGCTCGCGCCCCGGGAAGGGGGCGAAGGATGATGGGGGACGAGGCGGTGTGTGCGTGTGTGCATGTGTGTGTGTGTGTGTGGGGGAGGGGGTAGTACGACTACGGCGGAATTATCCTTTCTCGTGCGTGTTTATTTTTCGCGTGATTACAAACGAAGTTAATCGGAATCGAACGAAATTAATTTTATTGTCCGTCGAAAAAAGCCATCGCCGTCTATCCGTCCGCATCCCCTCCCCCCTTCCCCCTGCCGTCCCGCGATCTTTCCGCTAGCGGCGATGCGGACGCATCGCGTCGCGTGTGTGCCACTCTTACACAACCGGTCATCGTATGAGTATACGGCGTTTTCGTCGCTGATAAAGAGAACCGGACGGACAGCCCATTAGGGCGGCGAATTAAAATTATTCCATTAATTTCTGATTTTTAGAGTATTAAAAACGCGGATTCTCCCTTCGGACGGCAAAGCGCGATAAGCGGAAAAAGTTGGAACGCAAAATGAGGAGAAATATGTCAAAGCGGTCGATGGTATGTCACGTTATAGTTATTACGAACTACACAACACACAACGCGCACAGCACCGGTAGCAACATATATCCGCGATGAAAATATAATGAAAAATAAAAAGCGAACATATCGAATCTCTTTATTACGTAAGTATTTCAGTGATATCGAAGAGATATGATTCTCTCTCTCCGATATCGCTGCATATCTTATTATTAAAAGAATAGATTCTCTCTCTTTGATATCGCGCTGAATAAAAAGAAACATTTGTTAGAAAAAAAACTCTTTTACGATGATTTTTAAATAAAGCTATAAAAAATAATAAGATGTTAACAGGACAAAAAAATGAAATTTCATGTATACCTACAAAGCGATTTATTATTATTATTTACACGCAAGAATTATTGATAGAGGAGAGAGAAATTTATATGCACGACGTGATTGAAAATAATTCACAAAGACAAAGCGAAAGTTCAATCGGCGAATAGTAGGCGAATTATAGGGAGAAATGGGATTGCGTAATCAGAGGCTGCCAATGCTTAAAGGACACCAAGGAGAACCAAGGAGGTGACATTCACCGACCTGTCGCACCGAACGGTGTTGATTCCGGTGTTGCTCCAGCAAGTATCGTTCGCGCGTTGGGTGTCTTTTCCTCTCACCCGCTTGCTTCTCATCCCTCTTCTGATTCTCTTTCTCTCTCTCTCTCTCTCTCTCTCTCTCTCTCTCTCTCTCTCTCTTTCTCTCTCTGGGGAAGCACACGTTCCATCATGATCACGTGTGTTACGTACGTACGTGCACACACGCTCGAGAACGGCCGACCTTTCATTTCCCACCCCATCGGCGAGCGGACGCCGACCAATCGGACCTTACCCCCGCGCAAAAACATCGAACCGCACACACGACCGAGCGAAAGCGCGGGATGAGAGTGCTCGGGTGCGGAGAGATCGGGGGCCGGGGCCGCGGGGTGAGGCGAAACGAAAAAATCGTTCAGAATTAAAACGGGGAAGCAGAAAAATAATCAGATTTCCGCGTATATTATTAACGAAGATACGTGCGTGCATACGTACGTGCGTGCGTGCGTGCGTGCGTGCGTGCGTGCGTGCGCGCGAGTGCCCGAGCGCGCTTGCGGAACGGGGTCGGCAGGGGAAGTGGGAGGGCGGGGGAGGGGCGCGGGCGGGAGGGACAAGGGGGGAGTTTGGTGCACGCTGAAAAAGTATTGACTTCAATCGGAATCCGCGCACCGCCGATGCCGGGCCGTCGCCCGCGCCTCTTCCTGTTCATCCGCCGCCTCCACCTCTTCTGTGGCCCCCTTCCTCCTCCTCCTCCTCCTCCACCACCACCACCACCACCACCACCACCTCCTCCTCCTTTCTCTCTTTCCGAATATCCGCGAATTCAATGCGGCCAACGTGAATTCGAGTTCACGTGCGAATCACGCGACTCCGCCATGCGTCTCCGTTCCGTTTTACGTAGCCGTGGCGAGTATGTGTGAGCACGCGGCCATCCACGTGTCGTCGGCAAAAGCGCGGAAAACCAACGGCCGCTGTCCGGAGCAGAGAATTTATAATGCGAGAAAAAAGCGCTGGTGTCGCGCCGCACACCCCGTTGTGTCGGTCGTTTAGACGGCATAGAACGGCCACGGCTATCGCCGAGGAAATCACTTCGACTAAATAGACCACCGCGAGCGCGAGCGCGCGCGCGCGAATACGTAAGTTGCTGTGGATTCCACATTTCAGAAAATTGAATCAGTCTCGACTCGCAAAATTTTATAAACATTGCTATAAAAATCTGTTCACTTATAACATTGACCGTTTATAAAGAAATCGCTATTAAAGAACTTTTCATAATATTGTAATAATTAAAATTAAGATAAATGTTTAGACATCCCAGGATTTTCAGCTTTTAAGTCATTAGCCATCAAAAGATAAAAAATACTAAATCATTGAAATTTTGGCAAATAAATAATAATAATGGTTTTTAATTGGTTTAATTAAATAGGATTTATATACTCTTTAACTGCAATTATTGATGCCTTAATCAATCGCTCCTTTACTAGTCTCTAAGAGGGAATACACGTCGTGTCCAGAAATTCAACGTTCGTCAGATCAATAGGATCGCGATCGTGGGTCTCCCCTACCTCGGCGTGTTCGGTGAGCCGTATTTGATACTGATATCGGCTCGAAGTTAATTTCAACATCCTTAATCAAGTTCGATTGTGTCTAAATAGAGAGAATACGAACTTTAGCTTGACAATCCGGGTCAAATGTGTAAACAGGCGCGATGGACAATACATCGCGACAGATTCAAATTCGAAGCTGTAGTCTCGAATCGAATCGTTACTCGAACGAGCACCGCAAGCATGACGTTGGACAAATACCTTCGTCGAGGTCCTTCAGGAATCTCCGGAGTTTCGGCAGTAGCAGTGGAATCCTTCGATACTCTAATTGGCGCATTCACGCTAGTGTCGCCCGTATATCGGTCCGTAGTCTGCATGCGACGACGATTCGATTTTCCCCGGCGCATTTATATCCACCAACATGCACGGAGAACGTCGTAATGTCATTTGCCTATAGTTCATTATTAATTTATGCAACGCAGCTATACATACGGAATCGCGTTCAATTCATTATGCAGATGGATAAATATTTTTATCGTTTATCAGGATCAATTATTAAACTTGGAGTGCGGCGTAGACAGTCCCAGCCTTGACGTTTGTATCCTTCAATCCTGTCGCTGTCTGCTTTTTCAATCCATGCGTATATTTCTTCTTCCTTTTCGGAAGAATGGGTAAGTGTGATATATATATATATATATATATATATATATATATATATATATATATATATATCAAGCACGAATCTCACCACGCATAATCTGCGTACTCATTATTACTGGAACTGCGAGGGGACGCACATGCATGTACCTATACTCGCGTTCATTATGGAGACGATATGGAGCATTGTTTGCAGAATGAGAGGGGCGAGAGAGCCCACGCAACGCGAACCCTCCACAGCCATCTCTTTGCTCCTTCCTTTCCCCTTAATGCGATACCACTCTATCTCGCGCTCTCTCTTTCCTGTCTCTCGTTCCCTCTCTCGCTCGTATCTCGTTCGTCCGCTTTACGGACGAACCTTGAAGTATTCCTCTCGCGTGTTCGTGCCCTCGCACTTGCCGAGAACGAGCGTCGCTTCATACATGTGGCGACACGCATACAACTAAACTACTTATCGCGCTTCCACGATGCGCGAACGCCAAAGATTTCCGGCTGCATGCGTGACGTGCGACAAAAGGGGCCACGCGCAAATCGTTCGTAGTAATTAGGACACGTGCGCTCGCTCGCAGAGAGGGACGACTCGTTCGTGTCTAAATCATTATTGAGGAATAGAGGGGCAAAGCGGGAGTCTCTCGATAAAGTTCCGTTCGTTGAAACATCAAACGGTATGCTTGAATGAAAATCAACGGAAAATGTACGTTATTGTCTTCCTAAATTGTCGAGTTTTGAAAAAGTAAATGATTCCTGCAACGTGACGCTATATGTATTGTAACCGAAGAAACGTTCAAATGTCATCGTTGCGTGACATGCAATTTTTTTTAAGATTATGCGAAAATATTTTGTAAAAAGAAAGCGTTAATGAAAATCGATTGCAAAAGGAAACAATGTTCAGTTTTAAAGAAATGAGATTAATAATATCTTTTAAATATTTTTTCGCGTATAAAAAGCCGTGCTACAAATTTATTATGAGTAAACGCACTAAATAAAGGCATACGAAAGGGTAATAAACGTAATGTACAAAGTGATTCCAGCCCGTCGTTTTTGCGCTCATGTCGTATAATTCGCGAAAGTAATCGCGAAAATCTGCCTGGCGAGAGCGAGGAAGGCTTGGGATGCCTGCTTTCGTTTTCGCGCTAAAAGGTATTAGCCTCGGGCGCATTCCTCAAATTATTCCCAACGCGGCGAACACACAGCGACAATAAAAATATGGCATTAATTTCCATACGTTACAGAAGACTCGGCCAAGCTCATCGGTACACGAGTGTGCAATCAAGCAGCGCAATTATCGGGGCCTTTGTTCATGAATAATTACAAACAAGAGAATCGTGAGCGCAGTCCTCTCCGCTTCTCTCTTTTACTTTAGTCCTATTTACGTCCCGCTCGCATTCTCTTCCTCTTATACGCCGAATACGGTTCGCAGTTGGAAACGATTTTGTCAAGAGTTACGTCGAATGCAACCGTTCGCAATCGTATAGTTACTTGAATTTTATATCACATAGGTCTATTATTGATCATAATAAAATTATACTCCAATGGGAAAAACAAATCATGCGTTCTAATACTCGATTTTATACGACATTTTGAGTAGAATAAATAAAACAATTTTCATCTCAAAAAAATTAATAATAGAGCTTACAGTAAATTAATATTCTTATTTGATTCGATGATGTTCTTTATATTCGCGTCTTACATATAAACGATGAAAATTGGATGACTGTGGCTGATAGCGGATCGAGACAAGCAGATAGCTCATTCTGCAATCGTCATCCACTGGACGCTAATTGCACGGCGAAATTTCGACCGCCATACGCTTACGGATTTGCTGTCGCGTCGCGTCGCGGTGCTACCGCGATGGCGAGTAGCTGCTACCGACAATAATGAACGGCCGTCCACTGTATCGCGATGCAATCTGCACATACTTAACGAAGGAAAATGCATATTCATAACCGGGCCTATGTAGGCGCGAATAAGCGCGTGAACGCGTCGCGTCATTCGGTACGGCGAGAATCCGCGCTTTTTCTCCTCCTCCGTTTCCTTTTTGCGCCGAGTGGTAGAATAATAACGGCGGAAAAAAAAATGAAGAATCCACCGCCGAGGTTAACTAATGGTGCATACATGCTGCACAGACACGCTGCGAATGACAAATAGTTGCCCGATGCCGGATATACCTGTTAATCGATCGTTCTGCGGAATCCAGAAATCTATTTGCAAAATTCGACTTAATATTTCTTTTTCTGGCAAAAAAATATTAAAATCTTGTTTTGTCATTTTTTTTTGTGTGTAAATATAGATATTGCATTAAGTGCGAATAATGTGAAAGAAAACTTTATTAAACAATTTCAATTAATTATATTTTTTTTTATTTTAAATGAATTTAATTAAATATTTAATTATTTTAGATGAATATCAACATTTATTTTATTATAAATATTTTATATATAAATATTTATATTCATGTAAAAAAAAAAAATTAATCAAGTGCAGTATTTATTTTTTATGATAATCTAAATATCTAAATATAAAATATCGTGAAGAAAAATAAGACTTACTTTATATTGTAACTTGAATTTTATATTTGATCCGTGATTATGCAATTGAATTATAAATTATATTTGTGTGTTAGAGAAGTGTGAAAATTTCTTCGCAAGAATTCGCACTTAAAAATATCGATAAAAGTGAGTGGAAATAAAAGATTCTAAAAGAATATTTTGTCGAGCGTGACTGAATCGGATACGTTTAACCCAGTGACTCGGTAGTCGTTACCGTCGTCGTTGACGACGTCGGGACGCCGCCAGGAAGAAAGGGGCGTCGCGACGCTAGAAATAGACGAGTGAGCTTTCGCTCTCAACGGCGGAGGCGCCGTTCCAACAAGAAAACTTTCAACTTGGCGGCCAAGTTCAAGTCGCCTAGCACTCTCAATGGCAAATATCTGGGACTCTTGAAAGCGGAGACATCTCGTTTTCGCTTGTACCAATTTGGAATGTATCTTGGGTACTCGTCGACCGTATATGTACGCATAATTTTTGTATTATATTATTTTTTATTTTAAAGCTAGTCTTGCAGATTTTTTGTGTGTTAACAGTTTGCTCTTGCGCAGAAATAAATCGCGATATAACTTAAAAACGGATCTTTGCGTACGCGCGGGATTTCCGAATTAGAATCTTTATCATCTCTCTTCTAATTTCTACGGACAACGCTTCAATGACGCGCGCGACGAAATCAACGCTCATCTCTCTCTTTCTAGCTCTCTCTCTCTCTCTCTCTCTCTCTCTCTCTCTCTCTCTCTATTTGCGTAGACGATGGCCGGATAACCAGTTAGATTCAAAATTGCCGGACGGTACCCTCCCGTTCGCGTTCGTCGAATAAAATTGAAAACCGTCTCCCTCTCGTGACTCTCCCGCTGTGTCTCGGCATACCGATGCACACACGCACACACGCACATACGCACATACACACACACACACATACGCACACACTCGACACATGCCATCCTTCTATTTCTCCCTTTCTGCCACCCCGTTACCATACGCAGAAAGAACTCCTCGTGCACTTGTGCGCGCAAATTTACGCGCGTGTTTTTCGCCTCCCGCATTCAGCAGTGCTAAAAAATATCGGCACCTATTCAAACTCGCGTTGCTATCGCGCCATTTGAATTAAAGACGATCACGATGCAATATTTTTACGTATATATTTTTCATAGTCGATCGATATAAAAGAAAATTCTGTCACTCAAGACTCCGATCCCTGCGTCATTTAATGACACAGACTCTTTAGCGGATTGATAACCTTTAGAGTTGCGATAAAGATCAAGATTATAGTATACATATCTGCGATGTGAAAAAGATAAATGCAAACAAGTAGGATGCATGAGGCGGAACGGAGAACAGAGATATTTACGAATTCGAAATTGACAAATTGGCGCAACATTTTCAGAACTCGCGTACACCGACACATAAATACATACATACGCACTCGCACGCATCTCTCAACGTAGAGACGCGTTTTCACATATAGTAAGCGCACCCAATGGAATCTCAACCGGGATGGCGAGGGAAGATTCGATTCGAATGAACGAACGAACGAACGAACGAACGAATGAACGAACGAACGAGCGGACGGTTTCGGTTGGGCTCGCTCGTGCTTCGTATAAATCAGCTATGCTTATCGGTCTTTCATCGTGCCGGAGGTGAACTCATTTCGTTCCCTCTAAATACGAACTTTTTTTCGGGGCGAAAACCTATTTCGATTAAAATGGCGCGCGCGTTTCGCATTTTGCCGGATTATAAAAGGTTGCCGCCGCGCGCTCTCCCCCGCCGACCCTGCCTTCACAAATTCGCTCTTCGACCGCCCTCGCGCTCTTACACCCCCTTCCCCCCCCCCTCCCCATTCCCTTGCGCCGAACCGTTTTCTTTTTTTTCCACGTTCGACTTCAATCGGATGCGGTTGCAGCTGCATCGAGCGACTCGATCGCCGAATCGTTAATATCGAACTGGTCTGATCCGAATTTTGGCGCGACCGCCCGCTCGCTCTCTCGCTTGATACACCGTTAATCTCGTTACCTCGTTATATTGTGTTTCGCGCTACTAACTTCGGAATCTCGTATTTCTGATAAGTATAACGCCGACTATTTTTCGATGCTCCCGGTAAAAATGTATCTCGATCGAATCACGGCGGACCATTATCCGCGAGATGTATTATTTCTACACTTGTGTAATATCGCGATTTAGACAGTGGATACATTATGATTTATGACGCTATATTATTTGATAAAATATCCCCGCGCGAGTTGAGCTTCTATAATAGAATTATCTAGTTTTTTATAGAAAGGTCACTTTTTGTATACGAGAATCTTTAAAATTACACTTGTTTATAACACTTGTCGCAGAGAGAGAGAGAGAGAGAGGGAGAGGAATTTACAATTGTACTTGTAATAATATATAAAAACATTTAGTGCGAGTAAAACAAGTCAGACGATAATGATTACTGATAGTGCTGCCAGCATTTATTAATTCCAATATAACGATGGCAAGTTCACGACAAAGTTTGCATTCAGTTTCATCCGACAATGCAATGCGATTCTACGAGATCCGACAAAAATCGCCGGCACTAACGAATCGTGATTTTCGCTTGGACCGTTTCTGTGCTTTCGCGAAATTAGGCGGCATTAACGATTCTACCTGCAATTAATTGCGAGCCGTCGTGTCTGCCGGTACAAACGAGGACGCGCCTACGCTGTTTGCTTAACGCATCAATCTCGAACTGCTCGCCGTTGGGGAAATATTCGTGGGGTCAGTTGCATTTCTATCTCAACTGTGCGAATTTTCTTTCTGATCGACATTTCGCTGAGCGCATATCGGACGATGACAGGATGCGTTAACAGGGCGCTGCAACGTACATAATAAATAACTAAAATACTTTAATTCTGATTTTATGTTGCCAGAATTATTACATATTTTGTATGTATACGTCATATTTATTAATTCTAAGATAATAATAATAATAATTTATATGTAAATGCACACGCAATGCATCATGAACATAAAAAAATTAAAGATGTAAAAGATCGCGCATTAATATGCATCAACTATAATATTACTTTTTTGTTTAAAAAAAATAAATTTTTATTTCACGAATATTTATCAAAATGATTCATATATAGAAAAAAAATATATATATATATATATATATATATATATATATATATATATAATTGAAATGTAAATTTTGATATTATGCTGTCGCTCTTGTTGTTTCTCAGCAAACTTTAATTCTTAACATGTACACACGTCTTTAGAATTTTTTTGTACCGCGTAGGTGTGACATGAAAAGATTTTAGCTTTGTCACGCTATTGAGTGACACTACTTTATAAACGGTGAACTGCGCAATATGAAACTGATTCGCGACAAAATATACTACCATCTCCACTTAATAGCGTTGAGATGGTGTATACGTAATCATGAACACACGGAATACACAGATTGATACTCGCTCTACTAATAAGCGTCTAAGAACGGTCGCGTCGATTATAATCGCTCGTGCAATCATGAGCGCGTGTATAGCTTAACGAAAGTTAATTAGAATCGTCGGTCGGACGGGTTTGTAGTGAGGTGAGAAGTGAGCCGGATAAAATTACTGTCGATGCTTGATTGAAACGGCGAAACAAAAGAGAGTGAGAGGGCGAATGATGCAAGGCGGTTCGATTGTGAGAGGAGAGTTTGGACGATGATGCAGAATGATTCAGCGCGTATCACATTGAGCGAAATGACGAGCACGATTCTTTCTAGCGGATCATCGTCTTGCTTGTAATAAAAAGTCAAGTGGCAAGATATATTCCCGCGATAATTATATATTCATGCGTCGCGATATTAGTTTCATTTATTTCGAGACGTTTTCTTTTATCACAGATAAGAAGATATTACAATTTTGCGCAAGTATCTGTCTCTTATAGTATTTTCTCGGAAGCCATTCATTTTCATATCGTAATATCTACCAATTTTAAATCTATTTTATTATTTATATGAGTTTTTCATGTTAATAAAAACACCTTAATTAGTTGAGCATTTTCTTGTGCAATAACGATGTATAAATCACGTTAAGTCGACGAATATTTCGACGGCGATCGGAGGGAGCGAAATAAAGGGCAGGTCTTGTTATTTTAGGAGAATAGAACGAGTTGGCAGCGAAATGGGTTATTCCAAGCCGTTGATTTTCTCCTGCTACTACGAACGGAACGCGGGGAGAATATCATTATAAAACGCCAAGTCACGAAACCGGCCATTCCGCCGTCCTATTAAAATATTAAAACACCTCGTCCAGCCCCTGGTGAGTCCTGGCGTGGGGTGTGAAAAAAATAAATCTACCTTGTCATGCACAGCCCCGCTCCGTGCCTCTCGTTGTCTCCCTACCGTGGTGTTTCAGGAACAGGTATGAACGACCCTCGAATACACTTGATTGATCATTGGAACAATTCGTACTCGCGTTTGAAGAACGAAATGCCAAAATAATGTTCACATATCGAGAGTCTTTCTAAATACTTCTGATTGCTATTCGTATATTAAGCTACTCGAAAAAATCTTTTCAAAACATGAAAAAAATATTTTTTCGTTTAAATTCCAATATATATAGACTATATCGTTTATATTTCCGCTGCAGAAATCGTAATTAAAATCAATAAAGAAGTAGCGTATAAATTGCCCAATGTAATTAATATATTTCTGAAAAATTCGTCTTTAAAAATCGGCATATTTCAATAACTAATAGAACAAGAGAGAGAGAGAGAGAGAGAGAGAGAGAGAGAAAATGTATGTCAATTTTTATATTATCTTAATATATTTTTTGATCGAATTTTAACAAATAATTTTTATTAGAATTCGTGAGAGTCGTATAAATTACTCTATTTTAGCACTCGTTCGTAGCCATCACCACTTCTATGCTATTTCGACCTGGCTGGACTTGTCCAGCCGCTCATCAGTCAGAGTCATTACTGGGATAATTAATTACATTTGCCCCCTCGTCTCCTCAACCCCCAGCATCCACGTCTCGTACCTCCCTACTTCTCTCGAGTCTGGTACGAACAGTGGACGAATCAATGGAAAAATATAGGATTAGGTCCTCATCGGTGTCGTATCTACCAACGTCCAGACACGAAGAGCAGAAAGGAGATGGTAAACCGAAACCGATGCGTTGCGTACTGGTTAGTTGGAAAAGAACATCGGAGCTCTTAGTAGCATGATCTTCTTAGTGGAAGGATCCCGAGGCTTTCTCTCTTTGGCGAGGAGGCGGCGATATGAAAATCTGTTGAAAACTCGCTTCCTTCTTTAATTAATTATGCAAATGGCCCCCGGGCACCATGCTTAAACTTTTCGTCCGAGACCTCAACGATGGTAGCTCCGCAGCCGCAGCGTTAATTATACACCGAATAATAACAATTATTACAATTAGCCTGAGCCGGTACCGCTCGCCTTCAGTCTCGAAGGGGGCAAGGAATATCAGCGCGGGAATATAACGGCGCACTTTATCTCATCAAATGCCGTAAAATTTGTATATTTCACGATGCGAATTATTTCCGTGCGAAATATTTCGGAACAAAATGTTTTTGTAATTGCACGTTAAATGCACTTTTGATCGTGTCAATAGTTAAGATTTCGTTTATTTATTCAATTGCAATAAATAAAATTATAATAACATTCAAGTTAAAAGAGAAAAAAGATTTATAACAAGATATAAAAGAATTAGAAAAAAAAAATAGTATGTTATGCGTGCTTCTAAACTCACTTGAATTTAATATTTGACGCGAGATTAAATGTACTGTCATTACGTGCTATTATATTCTACATAATTACTCGGTTGTACGCGGAAATCGTCGGGCACGGCTGAGCTTCATGCGTCAATTTGCGGAAATTTTTCGACGTCGGAGCGAGATGTGCCGATGCCATTTGCGCCTCCGACATGAATGGACAAGGACGTAAGAATAAAACGCATGACGTATTATCGTGCCGCTTACGCAATGTTCCGGCTGCAAATAAAAACGGACGAGTCGTCCGGCGCAGGCAGGCTACCGCACAATGCACAATCAACTATTTCGTTCTGATACAATTTATGCTTAATATATTCATACGTCGCAAGACAACTCGCATTCATAATGAGAAATTATATAATTTACACGACGATCGAGACTTATAATTCTATCTCGTTTAGATTAAATTTTTGGAAGACGCAACATTTTCTCGAACGAAAATTCGGGCGTCGATAATAAACATTTTTAAACCGAGTTAAATCGCCTTTGAGACACAATCTGCGCGATCATATTTATTATATACAGGATTACGCAACACTATTACCAGCTTTCCATCTACCTAGTATTTGATCAATTTGGAGAGTTATTTTTTTGTTAAAAATTTCATTTTGATATCAATTTTCTTTTTCATAAAATTTGAAAAAGTTTTTATATTAAATATCTTGATAACATACAATGTTACATGATAAAGATTTGTTATAACAACAAACTTAAATCGTATCTTAAATTATCAATCATAGTTTACGATAAAAAAATTGTTGATAATAATTATAATACACTATTAAGATAATATTGTTATAATATATGATTAATGATTTACAATGGAAAGCAGTGTGGTAATTGTTATAACACAATACATTTACTGAAACATATAAACATCAAAGAAATAAAATGAGGATTGTTGATGTGAACAACAATTGCCGATGGAAAATAGAAGGTAATGATTCGACGTTACACTCTCCTTATACTCTTCGCGTGTGTTTGTTACCTATCTGAGCGCGAAAATAATAGTAATCAGCGATCATTACGTAGTGCGATTGTGCCACCTCTTGCTGGTAAACATACTTTATTTAATGTTCTCCAATTAGCGGCACAGAGCTCACCTAGAGTATCAATTTTTTTTACTTGTTGCTTTTTATTATATAAAATTATTTTCCATTTGCTGCCATTATAAAAATTTAACTTGCAATTCACGTCAAAATTATTACGTTGTTCTTCTTTTATCTCATTAAAAGTATTCTTGATTTTTTTTTTTTGTAGCCACTTATCTGCCAACAGTCCGTGCATAACAAAAGATTATCCATGTGTTTCGTTAAAATATCTTTCTTAATGATACAAACTATATATCTAGAAGTTTACATTTATTTTTGCGCAAATTGCATTTACTTCTTTTGAAAACAGACGTTCCAACGGAAAGAGCGAGAGAGAGAGAGAGAAAGACGCGCGTCGAGTCGAGACTTGCGAGAAGTCCTACAAACCAGCCTCATTTCCTTTTCTCATTCCGTTTTGCAAAAAGCGTAGCAGAGATATCGCGTTACTAATTAGTAAGCATAACGACTCCAGATAATGTTGATACCACAGCAAAAATCTTGTGTGATATATTATAACCGCAATCTCGTTTACAATCGACCGACAAAGTTATTAAAATTTTAAATCGCATTTGTTTGCGCGCATAGATCTCACTAAACGCTCACCAAAACGTATGAATATATGAATTGGCATCGATACTCGATTGTATTGTACCTGGTGAGCTTTGATTTGTCGTATATTTCAGTTATATACCAGTTTCGGAGCGTATCAGACATATCGGACAAATATGTAAAGAGAGAACGATGCATAAAATAAAAGGAAACCAACGACAGCTTTTAGTGAGATACACTATAAATAAGTTGCTCTCATTTACAGCCGCTTTCACTCGTTCGCTCTTTGCTCCATTTGATCTTTTATATGGAAAAATTTAAGCTTCTCTCTCTCTCTCTCTCTCTCTCTTATAAATAATTATTACACAATCAAAACGCTTCCATATTAAAAATATATGTGATTATTTGACGATACAAAACTCGCGACAAATAAATACATGTAATAACAAAATTGTTGGACCTTAATATAGTAATGGTTAAATTATTGCGACGTCCGAGCTTCATAATTTTTTCAAAAGGTGGCAAATTTGAATCAGTGACATCAATCGCACGCAACTAATACCGGTAGGCGGGTAGAAAATTGCAAACGGGATTGCAACCAACACACACCTCGTTCGAACGATTGGAACCAAATTTGGCACGAAATCACATTCCATGCGAGAATCGGGACAAAAATTTACACGATATTCCGTAAATTTTTTATTATAATTTATTTTTGTTTGTAAACTTGAACCTGTCACAGTCATATTTTTGTGTCCGCACACGATCGAATTTTCAATTCACTGCGATGACGATGGAAAAATCAAAGGGACATCTGAAAAGCAATCGGGATATCCACTTGGCATAACGCGGCTCTTGCCGCGATCCGAGGTCGCGATCTAGTCGTCCTCTCGCAGATGCTTTAATCAGTCGAGTATCACCTCGCGAGAAACGGCAACCGCAAGAGTCGGACGATCCAGAAAGGAGGGAAGGGAAGGGGGGATAGGTCGAATTTGTTTCCGAACAATTTTCAGTGTGTTTCCGTCGTGTAAAGGGGTTGGTCGGCAGGAATAATGTATATCCGAGATTTGGCTGGCTTGTGCCAGGCGAGCGGGGTGAGCCGTTAGGGGAACTGACGAACGGGTGGACCGGTGCGCGGTCGGGGGGCGCGGAGGGGTAACGGCGATACTTTTTTCGGGTGTAATTTTTTATCAGCACCGGCAACCGAGCGCTTTGACCAATCCCTCAACCCCCTCTCTTCTTCTCGGCCCCTATATAGCTCGCCATCCCGCGTACCATCCCCTCGCCGCACCTATACCGACCGACGGGTCTCCAACCATCTCCTCCTCCACCTCCTATTGCCACCCAGGGCACCCCACGGCGGCCACCCGCTCCCCCTACTACCGACCAATCTCGCCACCGTATCGGTGCTCAATCACATTTGCGATGCATTTTTTTCCTTCCTCTTTTTTCATAAAGCTGGATTATAATTGCATCGCGAGTTCGAGTTGCGGGATAGCCGGGCGAAAAAATGGAACATTGCAGGGTATGAGGGTGCACCCGCGCTCGACGAGGCGCGCGAGAGGGAGCGAGGAAGGAAGGCGGGAGAGAGGGTGCGGCAGGACGAACGATCGGTTTTGGCGGTGGGAAGCGGAGGGGGCGAGGGGGATAGGGATGGGGACGGAGAAGGGGGGGGAGGAGGAGGGGGAGGGGGCATCGAGCAGGAGGAAAAAAACCGATGAGGTTTCGAGGCCGCTTGATTGGTAGCCGAACGTACACCTACTCGCCATCAACGAATCCGACTGTCCGCGTCATCCTCATCTTCACCCCTTTGCCCTTCGTCGCGCTCTATCCGCCTTGCGTGTGCTCGACTGTCTCCCTTCTTTCCTTTACGTTTCGCGGACGATCTCGTTTCGCGAGCCAGCGATCTCGCGACAGTGTCGCGTGCGAGCGCAACGAAATCTGGAGCATCGTTAACTCATCGGAAACGTATTCGCGGACGTTGCTCATAAAACGGTAACAGCAGTACCGGAAGTGCCGCGATATATTCGAGCGGCCGGTATCGATGCTGACTCTCAAATGTTCTACGAAATATTTTTTATATTTTATGACGTTTTAATTTTTGGACATTGATGTTCCTCCCCGTTAAATTATAATTTTTACACATTGTGTATTATACATGATTTTTCTTTTTGGACAAAAAATTATTTTAGGCAATAATTTATAAATGTAAATGTATTGTAAAAGTAGTAGAAGTATAAAAGTTAACATATAACTTTGCATATCTTGATATAGAAATCGACGCGACTCGCATAAAGCGAAAATCATCAGCGTGACGACCACCATCCGCGTCGTGATGCCGCTTAGATACCGCGAGTATTTTATCCCCCGCGACCAGATGAGAGAAATCCGTAGGAAAACGAGATAAAACGGGCGAGAGATAGAACGACGTCCTTTGGACGTGCAGCCCGTCGATAAATAGCGAATGCGATAAAATGCCGCGAATTTAAAATACGTCCAGGTTTTACAGCGGGGACCAAAGGACAAAGCCGTTCTCGTTGTTTCGACAATACCGCTCGTCGAAAGGGGGGTTGGCATGGGAGAACGAACTGGAGCGCGCAAGAGAGAGGAGGCGCGGAACGCAAGGAAGGGTGTGAGCGAGACGACGAGGGCAGGACGCGGTGGCAGAGGATCGCGGGGCGGGGAGGGATGGTTCGGTGAGGGCTGATTCTTCGGCCGACACACGTTCGCTCACCAGCATCACGCGCCGGCAGGCGTCGCTGGTTTAAAAATGGGGGATTTTTTCACATTTATCAGTGCACGCTCAGATCTGGCTTCCGTATCAATGTCCGAACACACGCGAACACCCAGACAATCGCGCGAATTCACACGAATACATTGTCCCGATCGGATTGTATGGATTTTTTTCCGGGACACACACCGCCCTCTTCCGCACCACTCCCCCCGAATCCGCCGAACATACCCTCTCGTTCTCACTCTTTCTCTCTCTCTCTCTCTCTCTCTCTCGCCCAGCAGGTCTCCTCGTTTACCACCCCCAACCGCGCCTGCCCGCTCCCTCCCACCCCCCCTTCTCTCCTGCACAATACCACCCCATCAGCTATCCCGCCATCCACGCGACAACCGTAATTTTAAGCTGAAAGGACCGATTTTTGTGCATCTCGATGCTGTTTGCTGCGTCGTCGGCTTCACCAACCCGCCAACCTGCGTCACCCCCCGCGCCGCATCACCAATCCTCGTTCCCCGCTTTCCCAGCGGGCACCAGCGATACCCTCTTTTATTGCGACGCGACATAGTCGACGTACAAACGATTGTTTTTGTCGAAGGTATGCCGGTTTTTGTCCGGTCGTCTTTTTCGCGGGTCTCATTGTCGCGCCTGATAATAATTATCGTTGGAAACACGCGCGCCGATGCCGCACCCCCCCCTGTAAAAAGATTTACTTTCCCCGTCCGCGCGTGATATATTTATACGCGCATTATTCTCTCCTCCCTTACCGCCCGCATCCCCCCTTCGCGAATGAGAGCATGCGACAAGTGCGTTTTCACGACGGTCGTCGATTCTCGCGACGATCCTCGCGCGGCCGATATTCATGGAACAAAGTCCGACGTCTGCGGAATCAAAAGGTACTTGGATGAATGGAAGACGATCAGTCGTGTCTCCCGGCTCGTATGCCCCGATAAATAAATAGGGATCCACCATTATCTAGAGGACCAGCCCTCGATGCCGAACCCCTACCACCCAACGGGTCAATGGAATTCATAACGTTTGCGCGGATAAAAAAGCTGGCTGGCCCGCACCAGGAGGGTGGGGCCACATCGGAACATTACTCATACCTCGGCGTTCGCGCAATTTTTAGCTCTGAAATAAATCATCATTATTGCGGCCAGAGGGATGCGCATTATGGGGGCCGCGGGGGTAGATTATCGTAGGTGGAGGCTACCTACCTACCTCCCTTTCCCTCTACGTCCGATAATACCCTTTCAGGGTCGAAAACGGATGACGGGTAGTAAAACGTCAAAAACTCTTCGTTGCATCTCCGATCATTTGTAAATCATAATTTACGAATGATTAAAAAATTTTGAGCAAACGAGTACAAAATTTCACCATCTTCAAAATATTAGTATTTTACTTTATTTCACTTCATTATCGTTAATAAGCTTTTTAATTAGCAGGCAATGTATATAGATATGAAACAAGAAAATAATTATATTATGCATTCATTCTATAATATTTAATCGAATTTTCATTATGTATTTTTTATTTTAATGGCGTTAAAAAGATGTTTCGTCATCCTATCCAAATACAAATTATAAATAATAGGGGGAAAAAATGAAGGGTGAAAATTTATAAATCTAAAATAGCGATTGTTGGTCGGTGTTGCATGGTAACGAATGATTAACGTTAACGATTAAGAATTAGATAATTAATTATAGCCGGACATGATGTAGCAATGCCGCAACGATATCATCGGGGGCATATATTTGGGTACAGGTCAGGACATACCGGGCGAGGTACGAGCGTTGAGTTGATGTTTGCCAGCTGATTGATGATGTAACATCATCCTGGTAACCCTCCCACCGATTTCCGCTCCGTCGTTCTATGTCCCGCGCCTATATCCACCACCCTTCCTCCCTTTGTCTCTCTCTCTCTCTCTCTCTCTCACTCGCTCACTGTCTCTCTTTCTTTCTCTGCATCAACTTTCGTTTCTATCCGTCACTATTAAACGCAGTGATCAAGCAACGATAAATAGATTTTGATATTTCTAATGGCAAATTAATTAATTAAATTATCGATCGCAGCGATGTACATGATTTGAGGATTCGTTTACGGCAATAATGAGGGCCATGACCAGTTGCAATATCGTTATGCTAATCGGATCAAAATGTTGAAAAAGAAATGTGACACCGTATAAGCTGGACACGGGATGTTTTGTTATGCAACGTATAATCGATAACGCTTGTATAAATATCCGTCTATTTGTAAATACGACAACGTTGCTGAGGGAAAGCGAATGGATCAAAAGTGCCTCAAAAATATGCATTGATATTCTTACATCAATCACAATTACATTGAAATGTGATTAAAGTTTGACTAATAATACAACGACATAAATTTGACGTATCGTTCATTTTTAACAAGTATCTAGAAACTTTTCATTTTGGATCATTTAAATGGGCAAATAATATATTCAGATTTATATTTTCGGACATGTGTCTTTGTTAATATCTTGAGTATTATTTTAAAAAAAGAATTATTGTGCAAACTTACTTTTTAAAATTAGATAAAATGTCAGTTGAATGACGTACACACATCTGTTATTCTTACATATGACTAAAGAAATAATTTTTCACTCAATTCTAATGATTCTCTTAATTTCTTTTCTCTTCTTACATATGATTTTTAACAATTGGTATATGTGTGCATGCGTCTATAGGAGAGATTAATATAAATTGAGACGTAAGGCGAAATGGGGAAGAGTGGGTTAAGGTTGCCCGGCTCATTAGCGAAGTTAAGCGGATGCGCGTCGTTGACGCCACCGAGGAACTTCGGCGCTGGCAATCATCGGTAATTGTGACGATCGATCTTGATCGAAATGCTCATTTCCTGTTTGCCGGGCGCTACGAGTCGCAACAGTGGCAGTGCGGGGGTGAGCGGAGTAGAGTAGGTGGCTCGTGGAAGGAGAGGAGGGAGAGGTCGAAGGCTGCCTAGCCGGCGCATCATTAACGTGATTAATGTTGAAATAAATCAGGAGCTTCGAAACGGTAGTCGATAAATCCAATAATTGCGGTATAATCATAAGTAAACAGGCGACGTCTATCGCGTTAACGTATCATCGGCAACCATCGACGACAATATCCAATGTTAAGAATATGCGACATTTATTACGTTTTTCTATAAAATATACGTAAATGATACATAAATATCCAGCCCCTGTAAAATATTCACTTTGAAATCAAACAACATATTTTGCATGTATGTGTCTTTAACGTAAAGATTTTTTAAAAGCCAAGTTATAATGTAAAAAATATATTTTTGCAACAATATTGATGGCTTTTGCCAGATAATTCTATCGACGTCGTTTTAAAATACTGACGAATTGGTTCTTGTAACAATCAGGGAATTTGAGAGACGTATCTCTCTCGTATGGGAAATAAAAAAAAAAAAAAAGAGTTTGAAATTGGGTGGACGAATTGTGATCGGTGAGTGAACGGCGATGCCATAACAAAGGAACGAAATCTGTTGCTTCTTCGTATAGATTCGCTCACCGAGACCTATCCACCGTTTTCAATTTTTAATTATAATTGAATTATAAAAGCCGATTTCACGTATTTGTTTACGGCAAAACCGATTGGCCGGCTATGTCGAATCAATCAGATGACTCGCGTTTCAATGCACCTTTCAGTATTAGAATCAATGAAGCTGAATTAATCAAGACCTTAAATACAATATTCGATCGACTCCGTCGAAAATTGCAATTCACCGTGGCGCAATATGCACGGTAAAAATATTTGTTAATGGAAGTGAAATAAATACGGAAATGAGCAATCACTTTGTCGATAATTTTACATTAGCAGATCACAGGTCTGAAGCAGGACATAAATATAATTTAACGATTCAAATTTAATCTTTGTTGACGTCCGCGGGCAAATTGCTTTTTCTCTCATATCGAATTTAGAAAACGGAAGACACGAGGTCAGACGGGAGAGGTCATCATGAGGCAATCATGAAACGACATTGCTCGTACGCGAGTAACGTGAAAGCCGTTGTAAGGGCGTGAAAAAAAAAAAGAAAAAGAAAACAGCACGAGAAAGCACATCGCGATAGGAAAGAAGCTGCTTTTACAATATCACTCTGCGAATTTGATCATTCGCAATTATAGAGAATTTATCAGAGGAGACTTGCGACCGTTATCCATAATTAGCGCTTGTTCACGGAGCAGCACAGATATCCACTGTCCGCACCGGTTTATCCGCTATCTAGCGCGGCGTCCACGCGTGGGATTAATAACTCTCAAGAGACGCGTAAGAAAATCAATTCGCCCGTGAGAATAGCGCCGTAAGCACGTGTTAACATCAGCGGGTGGGCGGGAGGGTGGGGGAGCGGGTGAATGGCGGGAGGGATCTAGTCTGGATCGGTCGATCGATGCTTTCCACCCTTTCCTCGGCCGACAGGAGCGCGTCGGGCGTGTAGGTGCGCCCCGCTGCAACGTCCCTTATGTGCCGCAGCAATACTGCACACCGCGTTGCATTTAACGCGACCCAGTGGATCGATGTGTGACACACGGACGCTCGGTGATAGATATATATAATAAGCGTGGAGTCTCGCGTACCGCGTGCAATCCATGCCTGTCTTTATATACCTCACTCATTATGTACGTAATAATAATGTAATAAAATAGCCACCAAAGTTTTCTCTAAGCATATCTCATGTTTTCAACTTTTGTTATTTGTTTGTTTTTATTTGTTTTTATCTATATAACTAGAGTTTCGTATAATTATGCAATATTTGGATAAATTTCGAGTTTATTTCTCGTCGACAAAAATTTAATCTTTAAATGCAATCTTGTAAATTTTTAATATTAAATGTATTAATCATTAATTTTGCATTAAGTTTTAGATGTCCATGAGCAGGAACGAATTATGAAAAAAAAAAAAAAAAAAACTTGTTTGATAAGAATCGATCTTAATAAATTCCAAACTCTTGATATCGATGACAGGAAGCTTTATAGCGTGTGTACTCTTTAAAAGAACGAGCTAATCGCGGGTTTCATACTTCTCGATTCTATTCACACGAAAGCAATTTAACCGTCGAGAATATCCGACAAGAGCACGCGTTAACACCGCTATCAAGGTATCCCTATCTCGTAAGGACGAAGATCTCGTCTGGATGGATCGATCGAGCTTTCCGCCTTTTCCTCGACGCACAATAGCCGGTTCTATGTACTGCCATAGGCGCGCCTCCGCACATGTCTCGCGTGGTACGACACAACGACCGTGCTACCAACGCACTCGCTCATCTCATACGACACGCACACACACACACACACGTGCACGCGCGCGCTCGCTCGCTCGCACAGAGACTCACACAATGTTAAATTTAACACCAGTCAGCGGTTCACCGAGAAACCGTGTCGCCGGGTAACGCACGAGCTTTAACACGCGCTGCGGACAATCGCCACGCGATAGATACATAATAAGCGTGGTGTTGTATGCGGGGCGTCTAAGGCCGCCGTGGGCTAATGAAGCCCGGGCTAGTTAGGCGCGATGTTAATTAAATGATATGATCATTAGTCATTATAACGTCATTGTGTTGCGAGGCCGGCAACTTGCGCCGGGCCTGTGTGTGTTGCGTCCCTGTACTGCCTACTCTTGGGACCTACCGGGCAATATGAGCCGTGTGCAACCTGTACCGGATGTACGAGCATGCCACGCCCGCCACACACCATTTCTATGACTATACCTCTCTCCTCGTGCTTCCACCGTTTCCGCCACTTCTGCATATGTACCCGGTTTCTGTTGCTCGCGTCGGACCGAGCGATTTCACGGTTTACGCTAAAGGACCGATAATGAGAAAAATGAACGGTCGCGTTCAGGTGGAGAAGAGGAGCTAAACGATTGGATCGATTCGACTACAGAGCCTTCCGAAATTACAGAATCGCGAATGACAGAATATAAATTGACAATTATTTTATTCATCAAACAACAATTCGGAATTATCGATAAATATAGTACGATGATTGATTTGATATAATAAAGTCATTTTCTCTTAACGGTTGCTTCACGTTCCGCTAGCTCTTCGATTTGTCGAAGAGAGCCTCTAATCATATGAAATGCAAAGCATATGTGCATTAGCCTGAGCAGGTTTTAATTACGTCTCTCTTCCGGAGATACTAGCATAGATAGTATCATAGCGAGATCATCGCCAATTATTAATTTATAACCGCGATATCAGCCGTGCTGAGATTCGCCGATGCGCGCTATGTATGCGAGAGACTCCGCTAATTAGGTTCTTCAATCGGCAGTTATTGTTTCGTGGCAGTCCTAATTTGGCAGTGGCAGCTGCCGTTGGGAGTAAGCGCTAATTAAAACACCTAATTGTGGCCATTAACGCGAAATGCGACGTGGCGATGCGTTACTCGCTCCGCAGTTCACACCGATCCACGCTCGGTTATGCCTGCGCTTTAAACCACGCTATAAATACGTTCTAATTAGCATTTCTCGGTGTCTCTCGATTGAAATTAAGCGCCTCGCGCCCGATGTCGCCCGTTAAGCCCGAGTCGTCAATTGCCACTCTCGCATTTAACAGCCACTTAAAGCGAGAATGAGGCATCGTACCTCCGGCTCGGCTTCGAAAGAAATCTTAGAAAGAAACGGAACTATACGCATACACATACACGCACACACACACACACACACACACACACACACATGTATAATGACGATTGTTTTTGTGCGGTTGGCTGTAGGAAGGTCGACAGAGTTTTGAAAATATGTAAAAACATGTTTATATACTTATAATAAAAATAAATGAGAATATTTAATGCAAATAATATTATAAAATAATAAAACAAGTCAGAATCTCTCCTTCTCAATCTTTTATCGTTATTATCTCATCAAACTTTTACATTAAAGCGAATAATGTATTAGAAGCAGTAAACACTTTGTTCTGTCCTTGAAGAAAAATAATTCTTATTTTTTATTATCGCATCTCGTCATCGAAAGTTTCAACTTAGGCGATCGAAAGAAATCCTTGATATTTAATGAGCGTTAACGCGAATCCTGCGATCGTTAAAGTAACGCGAGTGCGTCCTTTCGTAGATATATCCGTGTGTTGTAGCCCAGCTACCGAGACGGGGGAGAGAGACTTTGGATAATCCTCGAGTGCATGTGCTCTTCCGTAATATGGCTACGGGCCCCTCTTCCGACGAATAGCCTCGCGGTCGGAGGCTGTAATTTAATATACGCACGAAATGGAGACAGTAATGACTCGTATGGTTTCGGGCTTAAAATTAAATGCGACTATCCGAGTTAGTAAAATTCCTAATTCGCGCGCTCCAGATCCGAGTCCAGGGGATGTTGCAAGGCACAGGCATTTTTTCTGTGATCTTCCGGGGCTTCGTATCCTCTCGTATCAGTCAAGCGAGAGTGGGAAGATGCAACCGGACGCGCACCAAATTAAATTCGGCCAGAAAAATGAAAAGGAAGTTGCGAGAGAGGAAGAGTTGCGCGATATATCTAGATTCGTATTTTTCCTACCTCTTGTTTTCCGGTGTACGAAGAGAAAAGCGTGTTACGCGTTCTTAAAATAATCTCCTTCTCATTCGCGTTTTTGCTCGACCTCAAAGATTGAAGAATATTTCAGACACGCGGTTTTTGCTCGAATTAGAAACTCGTACCTATTCATTTTTTTTAATGTTTATGCTGTATCGCGAAAAAGTTGAACAAATCGAAGGATATGAAGAAAGATTAGGGATAAAATAAATGTAACAATTGTGCGACTATTAATAAATTCTAACAAACGGATCTATTTTGCTCGTATTGAAAATTCCAATTTCCCTAAAAAAAAACATCAAATTGTTTTCTATTGTGCGATTCATGGATCTCCTCGCGCGCACCATGTGATTCGTTTATACGCTCGCAGCCCTTAACGGGTAAATGCAGGATATTAAATCCAACAGAGTTTTTTGTTATTCCCAGAAAGAAAGAGAACTGGATTCTCGCGAGAGCGGCTAGATGTGTGTGCGTGCGCGCCATTTAATTAATGTCGCTTATTAGCATATAAACTCATGCGTGTTGATGATGTAACCCGCCTCGGTGCCGCGCTACGCTGGTCGTCGTAATGATCGCGGAGTCGGTCGTTCGGCGGACGGTCGTAGACCAGCGTCGACTCGACTCGACTCGACGCAGGAGTGGCCAGAGATGCGAAATGTCGTAGGGAAACGCTCGAGGCAGCGAGCATTACGAAGCCCCTGGAGCACTCGGAGTGCCCGGCAGCCACTAGTTACATTGTCTAAGGTTTCAATAACCTAATGAACCCCAACGCACGTACCAAACCGACCGAACTCACTTGCAGTCAAGAGGAAGCGTCGCGCAGCCACGGGACACGGTTAATTAAATACAAATTAGAGCCAAGGATTGCGTCGACGGGAGGTCGCTTGAAAGAAAATAACGCTTTAAACAAGAATAAAGAAGAAGGGAGAGAGAGAGAGAGACCCGTGTAAAGTTATTTCTTTGAGCATTCGCCAGTACTTGATATCGATTTAAGCGATATCATGATGTTACAGATAAGCATATGCGCTTGCTTTGCTAAGAGAATGCTATTTAAAATCTATGCTTCGACTCTATGATATATAATGAGAGTGAGATATTTGATCATTTAATTTCACAAATGACTCGACGAATTTAAGAGATGTCAAGACCTGGGCTGACAAGAGAGGCACAACAACAAGAGCAATATCGCGTATCGCGCACGTAAGGCACGTATGGCGATTAAATTAAAATATTTAATTGCCAAAAGAGGATTCCTTCCCCCCTCCTTCTTACAGCCCGTGTCTCGGACGTGTCCGTATCCCGCCGAATTTGAAATGCTAAACAGTAAATACGCCTAATGCGCCTACACGTATGCTCGTCCGTGTTCGTAGGTACGTTTGTAGCAACGGCGACATTACTTAGCCGGCGTATTTGCGTTGGCAAGGCCCGCGCGGATAATAGATTCATCCTTCGCGCTTCTTAATTAGGAGTTAAGTTTTATTGGCCTTTAGATCGCGCGCGCACACATGACTTCCGCGAGCTGGTGCGCGCGCGTCGATATGACACGCATACGCGCTCGATGAGATGCCGACAGATTATAAGTGACGCGCCGTTCGTGCGTGCCGTACCTATGCGTATACGCGCGCGCACACGCTTGTGTGCGTTGATGTGTACATAACTACATCGGACGTCCCGTTGAAATTGAACTCGACCGACCTTGCATCGTATAAAGGTGCTGCGCTACATCTACCTTTCAACGAAATTTAATGATAATGAGAATGAGAAGAAGTTATAGATAACAGTTTTAATAATTCCATGCGCGATGCACATACACATAATAGACATTTTAAATAATATTTTTTAAACGCTATTACGTTTTTCTCGATATAAAAACTTTGGTCTTTTGATGAAGAAAAATAATGTATGTAATTATGTATGTGACGCGTCGACAATTTTTTTTCGTAATAAATTTATTAATTTTTGTAGATAATCGTAAGTCGTTTTTCACATTAATAATTGAGAATGCGGAAAACATACGAGAGAGCGAGTTTATTGGTGAATGCTATCGATATATTCTCTTATTCTGTTCTAGCGACTTCTTCCCAGAACGCTTTGCATTTCGCTCGTTCGTTTTTGCAGGAAGCATCAATATTTATATTGCATAATGCATTCATAATTGCCGCGTGTACACTCTATTTGTACTGATTTTGTAATGCCATGAAAATGTATGAAGCGATAGCTATTATTAGAATCTGGATGCAAAACTCGCGGCAGCGACCGGGTTAACTAGGTGTAGACAGGTGGGAAAAGAAAGTAAATGAAGCGGAGGATGAGATTGCATGATTATCAAAGAACGCTCTTGCGTGAGAAATTTCTTTCTACGCTCGCGGCGTCCGTTAATCACGTAGCAGAGTCTTTTGTGATAAAAGTCATGTAAACAAGTTCAATACGTATCATGATCTCGCATATCTTACTGTCAAAGACTTTATATCGGAATTTTATATGAACGTCATTACATTATGTATCATATACGATACCGCTGTTATTATATTTATATCATATTTATGTAGACGATCGTGTTTTCATCATCGTCCACAGAAATTACAAAAGTATTTTCTCGCGCGCGCGCGTTTCACTTATTCATTGTCCATTCTTGATGCAAATCAATATCCCTGATTTTCGGCGCACGTTAGAGCGAGGATTTACTGCACCGCCGACTTTTTAAGCTCCTGCATGCGAATTTTTCGCGCCGCTGCACTGACAGCTGCATCCCTTATCGACGCTGTCGGCGCTCGCGCCGATCTAACATAAGACGTTTCTCTGGAACTGTCCGAAAGTCGAGCTCAGAAATGTCGGACGTCTCTCGGTCCGCAGAGGCGTGTCGGACGGCCCTCGATTTATCGACAACCTGTACCGACGCGTTGTTAAGACCTCGTGGAAATGGCTCGCACAGTACAATCCATATTAGGAGGGACCGTTCTCGCTTGCCGGCCAAGATCTGGACGAGAGGGTTCCATCCGAGGGTGAGCGCGGGTGGCGGACGGCGAAGCAGGAATAAGTTATCTGCAACTAGCAACCCTTCGGCTAAGTGGACGGTTCTCAAGCAATGCTATTCCCAGTCCCGTTGTTCGCCCGACGAAACTTGATTAATGCCTGTAAGAGGACAAACTCGGCAAATCGAAGCATTGCGGCTATTCGACGATAATTAGAACCGACCATTTCAGGTATATTGACAAAGGCTTCGATCGGTTTCCTCGATCGATAACGCGCTCGGAAACGCTTAGATCCGATAACAGGCAGCGGCGGAGATGAACGGCTGATTATCCTCCCTTTTTAGCGTCGTTGAAGATTGAGACACGCTCGTCTCGCTCGACTCGCGTTTGGGATGCCCAAAGGGTTCGGGTTGGGAACCTATTTTCCCAAGAGGATGGAATAAGGTGGAAGGAGAGGCCGAGGAGGAGGGAGTCGTTGTGTCCAGTGTCTCGGCGTGCGGCCGCTGGGGTGGTTGTGGCCAGTCACGAGGGCGCATGGGATGGGGTTAGGTCCCTCTTGTACACGAGGCGAGGTTCGGACTTGAGAGATCAATAAACGACCCTCCAACCTGGACACTCGGCCCATCCCTCATCCTACCATGTCGAGGCACCTTCAGTTCTACGGAATCCGAGCTACGTTATCGATAAACGTCTTTATATCACGGCAAATTTGTTTCAATTCGTATTTTGACTAATCATTTTATTTTTTTTTTTACAATAATTATCATAATTTGCAAGTACTCATACTATTTTTTTGCACTAGGTAGTTTTTGATATAAAAAAATCCCATAATAATGCAATTGAATAGAAATCTTAGTATAATATACGCGATAAAAGAGTGTACGTTTCTCCCCGTGAAATCCCGAAGGATCATATCCGACGTACTTTGTTTCCTATCAATTTGCATAAGGGTGGCTAATGTAAGCAGAACTGTTATAGGGCGGATATTGCCCCCGGGTGAACGTACCTCGCCTTCGTGAATATTTCTTAAACGATGAATGTTAAAAGCAGTAATCGAGCATAATAATTACATTTCGAGGAACGGTAGCATGAACATAAACATTGTTTGAATAAGACTTTCGGACAAACTTAAAGAATTTGACTGCACAGATAAAATTGCAAATATACAGTATTACAGAAATTATGTAAAATTCCGCACATTATAAAAGAGAATCGTTTTATAAATATTATATAGTTATATTTTTCAAAAAATACTATATTGCACGCAGTATATTTTTAAAATTATTTAAACTAAAATTTTTTTTTGTATTTTACTTAATTAAGTTGAAATTCTGAAACAAGTCTCGCAAATTAATTGCTTTAGAATTAATTCTACATAACTTCCTTTCGGAAAATATTACATAGTCACTTTCATCATGACAGATTTCATATCATGCAAGCAATTGGATTTAATTTCGAAGAGAGACTTAAATTGCTCAAAGTAACATTAATAAGACATGTTTTAAATCTTTAAAATCTTGATGTGATGAAATTTCAATATATTATTAGATTTCTTATCTCTTGAATCATTGATACTACAATAGTTTCATTATTTGATCATCTTTTATGAAAGAGCGCCGACATTACAAAGGATAAAAGGATAGAAAGTTGGACCAAAGCTCCAGATTTTTCTTTTTTACGATAAAGTAGATTCGATTCGAATCCCCTGATAGCAGCAACTGGTGGTGGGTAAAAAGTACCCTCTATCGTTTCTTCTGGACAATTACATTGACGACAATCAACATCTTGTGTGTGCATTAGAAATCATACTGCAAACTTTTTTAAATTTCTGATGCAAGATTTTTTTAATAAACTTGCATCGATATTATTATATGGAAAAAAACATGAAAAGTTCACAAAATATCCTTCCTATTAATGTTCAATGCCATAATATTCAATGAGCTAGTTTTATATTTTATTTTTGCGTTCGAAACAAGAGCGGTGTAAACTTGGATAAAAGAAATATTATCTTTTACGTCCAATATCCAGCGATATGGTTTACTCAAAACCATCATTCGCCGGTTCATCCTGTTATTTACGATCGCATCGTTTCTTCGCGGGATCGAGACAGATTCTTTTTTTTTTTTTGCATTCAAGTTCCATTCGTTACATTCTCTAACCTTGTTTCGAGATTAGGGATCCGAGAATGGAGAGGAAGAGGTTTACAAGAGTAGATAGGAGTTTGGTACTTTTACGGTCTGGCTGTTCGTTCGCGCTTCTCTTTCTCTCTCTCTCTTTCTCTTTCTTCCTCTGGTATGCCGAGGGGATCGAGAGGGGCTTGCGGATGCCGCGAGCAACTGGTGGTGGAAAAACACCCTCGTTCGCTCTCTCACCACCCCCTTAGCACCCCCTCCGCTGCCGCCGCCGTCGCCGTCGCGCCCGGCGCCACCGCGTTCTCTTCCATCCCCCTCTTTCTTCCCATCCTCGTTCTCGGCCGCGATCCCACGACACCCACCTCCGACCGATGGTGCGCACGGTCTTCCACGGCTCAAAGCGACTGCGATCCTTCGAGCTTTATGAACGCGTAAACGCTCAAGGGTACGCGACTCCCCGCGCGTACGCGGAAGGAAAGAGACAGTAGAGGGAAATATATGTATATACAGTAAATTGTATGCATGTGTACATGCACACGTAGCCAACGCAAGAAAGGTAAGGTTAAATGTTTCATCGACGACTTTGGATGGAGTTGAGAGAGAGAGAGAGAGAGAGAGAGAGAGAGAGAGAGAGAGCGACTCCAAAAAAGAACTTTGCGCTGCGCGAGAGCTTTCAACGACACGGCGTTGCTTCCTCGGATATTCTCGGCTTGTCTCGATCCAAACGTCATTACCTCCGTTGGCAGTTACTTCTCTATTCAGCTTTATTGTTTATTCGGGCGCGCCGTTTCAGCTTTCTTTGGTTAACCGCGTTGCTCGGCCATCGCTTGCGCGGAATGTCAGTATCTCTTGCCGCGGTTTTCTTATATTTATGTGAAATGTAATATATCATGTTTATATAGAAAAGATATATTTGCCATAAGATTTGTTTTAAAATCATTGCTTGTCAAAATTAATTTGTTCGATTTTTAGATAATATGAATTACATTTTATATCAGAAATATACATACGCTGGGTTTTAAGTTTACGGGTGAATGTGCGAAAAAAGAACGTGACACTACAACAGTCAATTATATTAATTTGCACAGATGTAATATATTTTTTTTTAAAGTTTAGAAATGATAGGATAAAGGTATGTTTGCGATAGACGAATCCCCTTCTTCCAAAGATCCTAGCGAGGACCTAATTCCCGGGTGTTCATTAGTCTCTGCAATATTCACGGTATAATCCCTCAGATCAGTGGGCTGTTGCCTAAGCCATCATTAAGACTCGAATAATTCAGGTTAACAGCAAATACAGCTGGGAATAATCTCGATTTGCATTTCGTTGTTTGTTTGGTGACCGGAAGGTGGGCCACACAAGAATAAACATTCGAAGAGAAGACAATGGTCTCTTCACCATCGGCTGTCCGCTCCAGTCAGCTGTTTCCGCTCTCAAAGCTCAAAGGAGACGCCTTCCAACAGATTTCTTAACGGATCGAGCACGTTATGCAAAATCCGTTACTTTCGTAATTTTAATTAAACCTTCAAATGGCAGATTTGGCGCGTTTGATACATCGAATTGCTTAAACCTTTTACATACCGCGGCACGGAAAATGAGTTTGAAGAATTGATCTGACTTTCGTTTAATAAATATACGTCACGCGGAAGCAAAGGGGCCGCGGTCGATCGTTGTGGACGCGATGGCGTCCAACTGATTGGATGTAAGCAGACACCCAGTGATGCAGACAGAACTATTCCATCCATCGAGGTATCGATTTACTTGGGCGTATCCACGGAAGCCTTAAAACCACGGTCGTCTAATTTGCCCGTCCGTCTGAAATTGCTTTCTTCGTATCCGAGGCCGAGTACTCGTGCCGGGGTCTTCTGGACGTTGGTCGATCGGTCGCTTCTTGCAGTCGAGTTCCAGACTCCAGGGCCGGTTACAGAGTTGGCCGGGCAAATACAGGCTATGCATAACAATCGATCTCCCAGGAAACTATGGAGGTGGATGGTCAGCGGGTGGATAAAGCAGCAGGGTGGTTCGACGTAAGGGGCGGCGAGACGGCCACGAGGCAGCCAGACTGGCACAAGATGAGGGAAGTCTGAGATAGCCACTGACCAACACCCCATCTGCTGCCCCTTTCGAAACCAGGTTATCCGTTCTGCCTCCCCTCTCCTCTTTCCCCTCACCCTTTCCCCGTTAGATTCTGACATACTAGCAACTTCATTGAGGGCGTAGAGAAACTTTTTTATTCGACACAATTGTCTCGATAAAGGTAAAGAATCGCAAAAATTCAAGGTCTTGCGAAGTGAAAAATCGTTAAAAGAAAAGCTAAGAGATTTAGAAAATTTTATACTAATTTATATATCTTTCTTTTTGTTATTATACTTGTTTCTTATTTATTGATTATAGGTAACTCTTATATAATTTATTTTACACGATTAATTTATTTTTTATTTCAATATTCGCATAAAATATATAGGATATAAATAAGCTTTAATCAAGTGTGATACAAAATTCAGAAAGACATTCAAGTTAATATCGCTATTTCGCGCAGATCGCCACGTTTATCTCAGAAGCTTTTTTTTTCGCGAGATCGCGTATACGTACGCGTCAAAAGTTTTCTTTTGTAAAAACTTCACGGGCACGTTCGCAGCCGGAGACGAGTAAAGCCATCGGTCAACCAGTATTACGGCATCTGCATGTTATTTACTCGCGAGCCACCGAGTACATTTGTTTGGATTATCCCTGAAATAAACCAGTGCCCATTCTACCACGCCTCTCTCTCTCTCTCTCTCTCCGATTCCTCCTCACTCGAGCAAGCTACGAGGAAAGCAGATAAATGGTCCCAGTTTGTCCACTTTATGCGCAGCTACATCATTCGGGAAACGTCGCGCTCGCATCTTCGGCGAGCTAAGGTCTATCCTGTCCTCTCGAATCTAAATTTTAAATTTTACGAAATGTTAAGATTTTTCAAAGAAAAGACGCTTGCTCGTCGTTGAAAAGAGTGATTTGTTTTAAAAGCTTTATTAGCTTATATCCACCCATTTCATAGTGAGAGATTGCTCTTCTGTATAGCTTAATATTACATATTTTATTTTATTTTTGTAACTCTAAATATATTATACAGATTTACAGAAATAAAATAAAACGATAAATTGCACTCTTGTATGTCTGATTGGAAATAAATTATGTTCTTATAAATTTCAACTAAAAATACGCGATGTGGCTTCTATTTGTGATGATACGACGATCATCATGAATGTGACCTTCTATTACGGGAGACTCCATTAATATCGCATCATATGCGATAGTTTCCAACTACTACTCAATGATCACTGATCGCCTCTGATGTACTTTACGATGAGACAATTGCGCAAGAATCTATTATAGTTGGCTCAGTCGCGAGGCATCGCAGAATTAGAAGGAAGCACTTATACTTCTAAACGTTTAAATATGGCGCAACATACGTTTTAATGTCATGTCAGCGAATACAAAAATGTGCGTACAATGGCTAGCGAGCGCGTAAGTAAACGTCATGAATCTCGAGATCGTCGGATAGCGGATTCGACATTCCGCAACTACCCTAATCGGTATTCATTGAAATTCAGATGCGGGAGTCGTACTTATATACGGTAATGTGTTCGTACGCACGATATATAATATGTATGTGTGTACGTGCGTATCTCTGTCCACCGTCGTGGCCATCCGCACGACACGATATATTCGTAAATTTATGGCAATTCCGTCAATTAAGTCGAGTGAAGCGGAGTCATAACATAAATATGTAAACGGCAACGACGGGCTCCCTCGCGGCGTCCATATAAGCTGCGCTTGTCCATCAATGTCTCCGCGAAAGAGGTCCAACATGCTCGTAAATGCATAGCCAACGAAATGCAACGGTCAGTGGCTATCATACGTATGTACGTGCGGATCCTCACGTCGCATAACTCGTCCGCGACACACGGCCGTGTGCGCGAGCGTGCGTGTCCGCGCACATTTTATCGTTCGCATTTAAAAATACGCAGGAGAGAGACGCGCGGCGGACTGACTCATATTTTCGCGACCGCTTGCTTACTTTAAGATACGGGGCTTCCGTCAAACTTTTGAAGCGGCGAGATAATTGAATTCCTATCTCTTCTCGTTTGAAGCGAGTAATTAGCTAGGCGTTGCAGAATCAAGCGGAGATAATCGGAGATGATCGTTTGCAAAGAAAAGGAAGAACAGGTGAAAAGGGGGGAAAGGGGGGATGGTTAGGTCTTTATTTCCTTTTCTACTAATTGGATGCGATGTATTTTTATAGTCCTCTGCGCTCTTTGCCGCTGAGCTCTGATGTTATCTTAAAAAAAGATGAGCATTATTGTGATTCAATTATGCAATATTACTTGTAAAAATATTGAATGAAGATTATGTTATATTTGGACTTATCCAATTGTATTACGAAGAAGAGATATAAAGAATATCAATATATAAACTAAAACAGACAGATAGAAAATCTTAATACGAATGATTTATAATGATTACAAATAGTGCATAAGCAGTTTTGAAAATATTTTGTTAATTTATATGCGTGCTTTATTAAGAGAATCATGACGTTTTAAAATTTAACTCGCACAACTTCATCGAAGAATAAACGCCTCATATAATGTAAATTAGTATTCCCCGATTCCGATGGCGATCTCGACGCGTAAAAAGGATACCTCGCCTCTCTACTCTCTTTCTCCATTTACGGTGTTTCCCATTTAAACTTCTTAAGCGATCTCTTAATTCGCAACCCCGATGGCGCGGCAGTTCACCCCCTTTCCGTCCGTCCGCCGCGTTGTCCGCCGTGCTATCCTCTCGACGTCTCTTAATTTCACGAAAACCCCTAGCCGCCACTCCGCCCTTGCTCGCTTTCTGGGGCGAATGTAATTAATGTTTAGCATCTACATTATTTGTTTAGTTTCATTTCATTATCTTCGGAGGCGTCGGCTACGACGATTTTATGCAAATAGAGCCGGGAGACGAAGTTTCCCCATCCTCTGTTTTCGCTCGCCTCTCTCTCTCTCTCTCTCTCTCTCTCTCTCTCTCTCTCTGCGCCTCACTCTCTACAAGCGGCAAGCTCTTATTGTCGTAGTTATTATTGCTATTATTATTGTTATTATTACAATCGCGACGACGATTACCATTATTATTTTCCTGGTGACTTCGGTGCTCGAATAATAAATATCATTCATAATTCATTCCGCTTCTTTGGCGCTTATTAATCCTGTGATTAAATGTATCTCATTATTTAGAGAAGTCCGCCCGCGGAGCTTCACAGAAGCGGCAGAAGTGCCGTCGCGAACTTCGCAATCGATCCCTTCGTTATGCCGAGTTTCGTAACGAAAGATTCATCGGCGGAGAGCTCACATTTTTATAAATACTTTTGTAGAAATGCGAAAGAGAGAGAGAGAGAGAGAGAGCTCAATGAGCTCGGATTTCCACAGAAAATCGCTCCTCGCCGATTTCTTCGACCGTTAACGAAACATTTTAGCAACGTGGTCGGCATAATATAAAGTTACAATCTTTCGTGACTATACACAAAGTTAATACAGGCTATAAAAATCGCGACTTTTCTCTCTCTCTCTCTCTCTCTCTATTCCAATAATAGGCATCTTAAGAGACCTTATGTCATTATGTCGAGAAGATCTTAGATCGCATTTATCATAATGTGTTGAAACGAAACGCACGTCGATAAAATTTGTCCGTTCAAAGAGATTATGCGGCGGTTACGTAGATGAAACGCTAACGCACACGCACGTCGCGCTCGCTCGGCAAATCGTCCGCGCGCACGCTCGACGCGCCCGGTTAATGAGACACATTCACAAAGTTTGCCCTATGCCGAGACGAGCCGATTGTACGACGAGAATTAGCTTTTCAATTCAACCGTTCCGAGCCGGGGAGAACTTACGGCACCAAAGTTCGACTGAATTTAAATACGTCGTCTGGATAAGTCGCGCGAGACGCTCGACGACCCTCGTCGACGCTCGATTTTCGGCCGCCCTCCCACGAGTCGAGAGAAGTGCGCCTTTACGCTTGTCTCACAACGAAATTGTACCCAAAAATTCAAGGAGCTCGCGTAATTTTATCGTACGCACTATTTATCGTATCTCAGCGCGCGTCAAAACTTGTCTCTCTCTCACGCAAATTATTATAAGAAAAAAAAAATATATGTGTAGAGCAGAAATTTTATAAACGCTGTTTAAAAAATTTGGTTCCCTTAATGTTATAGCATGTATAGCTATATATTATTTTGGCCATTTCGCTAGCAGTGAAATTCTTTGTGACCTACAGAGAGCTTTATTCTTTCTTTATCTCTCTTTCTCTATCTCTTTCGTATGCAAAGAACAAAAGGCTCGCAGCGAGCTATGGACTGCGACTTGCGGCCGCTCGTGCACAGAAATAAAAAGGAAACGGCGCGCGCGCGCGCGTTGAGAGTTGACGCCTTTATTATTCGCCGCTTTAATTTAAGCGACGCTAGCCGTCCCGTCACGGTTGCAGGTGTGAATTAAGCTCGGAATAAGCGAAAGAGCAACGCGCGCGCGCGCTCGCTTTCTCACTCTTTCAACGGGTGTGCGGGACGATGGGCGACATAATTAAATGTGTGTTTTCATAAACGTGGAAAAGACACTACCAACCTCTTTATGCGCTCGCTCGCGACCAGGCAAGAACTGACCGATGTACGGCGTTTGCTTTCACGAAAGTCTTTAATATCTTAATACTAGATCGGGTCCATCCCTTTCTCACTTACGATCGTATGCCAACGCTTGCGCGCACGTGCAAGCGTTCTTTCTTAGGTGTCTCCCCCCCTCCCTCGCTCGTCTCACCATCGTCGTGAGACGATGCTTGCTTCGTTCTATCGTAACGGGTGATAGGGATTTGTGTTAGGGAGCCGCACCGACGGTGTTCTGGAAACTGCTGATTCGAAATTAACGAAAATTAATTGGCAACGTCGTGATATTAATTCCTGAGATTAATTCCCTGGGACGCAGTGCTAATTGATATCTCTCAGTGCCAGGAGCGAGCGAGAACGAGAGAGAAGGGAGACTGCGAGTGGGAAGTGGAGATGCTAACTGAGAGAAACGAGGATGCGGCGAGAAGAAGAGAGGCGAGAGATCGACAGCTTAAGACGCGAATTAAAATCGAAATTCAATCCCTAATGTCTGATCAGAGATCAGTTTTTCGCGAAAAATCGCGAATAATTTGCGAAATCAGAGAAATTAGTCTCAACTTGATTTTTCGACTCGCTTGTCTATATTACCATATATGAAACGCTTTGCCGAGGAAATTCTACGGAAATTCTCTAAAACCCTTCTATTCGTAGAATCGCATTCTTGCGCCGAGGAAAGCTTCAACAGAGGCTACTTTTATTGGCGGATAAACCACACGGCCTTGACGACAATTAAAGTTTAAAACTCCGAGCATCGTCGGTGTTTTATGCCGCTAAGAAAACAGTCCAGGAGGAACTCGTAAAACGTAATATAATTAAACATAAAAATATCCCTTCCAGGCCCGGTTGGCTGGCTGAACGAGGCAAAGTGAATAAAAAGCGCTCTTTATTACAATGAGCTTTAATTAACGCGCGCGTTCCGCGATGACTACTCGCATAGCGCACTTTCTCAACTTTAATTTACAGTGTCTGAAAGCAGCCCGGCGCCCGCCCGCCATCGTTTTATACGTCGTTGCCATAAAGCATAGACACATAATTATGCGACCCAACCGGGGTGAATGAACGTGCGACGTTGATTCGTCCAGAGCATTAAACCCTTTTATAGAACTGATCCTCCCCGTTTCTTCGGTGTTCCAAGAACACTAACAGCGGGGGAACGACGTCAAGAACGTTATGATGTCTAAATAGTGTGAATTGTTCTCTTCGTTGCAACACTGTATGTCAGCTGGAATTTGTAATGTGAAAATTGTGGATTATTAAATGGACAGTTTACATATCTTTTTATATCTGACAGAATTTATATTTATCAATCTTTAAAATTCTAATGACAATAGCGGCTCTTCATTTTATATGCGGTACAATCATGTTCCGAAAAATATCGGAGATTATAAGACAAGATATATTGTGAAAAAATAAATGTTTAGAATGAAAGCGATCGCCTTATTAGCGATGTCGATAATACAACTCTTCCGATAATAAAAACCTCGACCCATACAAATCGTACACCGGACGATGACTATCGCTAGTGGCACTAGTAGACGGAATAGAAGTTTGTCATATAGGGTAAGCTTATTCCCGATGCGTTTTGAAGTAATAAATTTGGCGGCGCCGGTCGATGGTCGGCGTCAGGTTATGCGCGAAAGTTGGAATTTATGCGTATGGTTGTTTATGATCGCCGAATGATAAGAGATCTACGGCCGCATGACAAATGATCCCGTAATGAAAAGTGAAAGATACTGCACGTACCGCGGCCGGTTGCATAAATTTCAATGATTTAATGCGTCGCGCGCGGTATCCTCATTGAATAGGGATCGATAAAACTTTAGCGCATCGCTGGCGGTTCTGGCCGACGCGGTTCGTTCGCGGCGATCGAGACGAAAAGTCATCGATCCTACGTTGCAAACGCTTATCGGCCCTCGCACAACCGCGGTTCTGTCTGTCGCGTTGGAATCCTGCATATTAACGTCGTATATCGGATATTCCGCTGAGATATGCCTCATTCGATTGACGAGAAAGACTCGTTCAAGAAGTCGTATACGATCTCACAGATAGAGAATGCATCCCGTGTGCGGCCATTAATCGTCCAATTATGTGGAAACTTTAAATGTCAATCCGCGAATAATCGCTGACGATTTGTTTCACATACATTTTCTCGTGACACGAGATCTTTTTTATTTCTTCTATTTTACATTCTTGTTTTACCTATATCTTGATAGTGCAAATTTATATATAGTAAATATCTCTGACGTGTATTGCATAATTTTGTGAAACTTTTAAACTATTGTGATTGAAATGTAAATTATATTTACCAGGAGAATATGTACGAGAATATGTGGAGAGAGTTGCTAGAGTGTTCCCGTTGTTAAAATTTTGAGAAAAATCCATTCGTGATAACTCATTGATGAAAAGGTGCAAAAAAAAAAAAAAAATTCACCTTGCACGATTTTATCATTCGCATTTGTACAACAATCCGAAATTCCCCGGTGACACCATGATCGTTAGCGAAACGATCCGGTCGTACGGCAATGACCACGTCGTAGCACGGAAATCGTCGTCAGGACGGTCGATCGATCGGGGAATAACGTTGGAAACGCTGGCTAGGCTCCGGTAGGTTAGGTAGGGTGCTTAGGTGTTACAATGATTATCCGAGAGGGACAGCGAAAGGTAATTATGCCCGATAGAATCGGCGGGCGGGAGCGAGAGCGAGGTATACTTTGCGTCGACGAAGAAACAGAGACGGCGACGCTTGGCGCGCCAGCGCAACCGAGAAAGACGGCGAATCCTCGTAATTACCTCGAAGTGAGCTGCTTTCGGCTCAGCCGAACCTTCGAAACTTCGGGAATAAATAGCGTTCCGTATTACCGGTTCTGCATTACGGGGTCAACGGAACGGCCCAAAGTCGAGAGAACGCCGTCGTCGATCGCCTCGCGATCGATCGATCCCTCTGTGCGGCTCGATCTCTAAGATTCGCTCCTCGACCATTTCGTTCGATTCGAAATGCAGACAAATGTGTCTTTGTTTGCTGATCAGATTTAAGCGCTGATTAAGTGAATTTATTTCGGTAAAGTGTTGAAAATGCTTTCGATGCAAATATCTTTTGAGATCGACGCCGATGATAATCCCGTCGGAAGTTGAACGGCTCGAGTCTTAACATGGCATTTTCTAATTTCTCGACGCCGACGACTCGTAAACGAAACGTAATGAAACTTTATTTTCGCGTGTTTTTTGCGAAGACGCGAGATTGCGAGAGCGCGACGTCAGCCCCGAGCCCTCCTATCCTTACCCCTGCCCCTACCTCGCGTCTTCAACTTTAAACGGATGTTAATGATTGCAAATGACTCGGGTGAAATGGCCGTCGTCGTTGAGAGTAATGGGATTCTTTACGAGGCGATTATTGACCCGTTTTTCTAGTTGTAGAAAAGGTGACGATAATAGAGCGTCTATAAAGGCGGCAGTGCTCGGCCTCGCTCTTTATCTCTATCTCTCTCTTTCTCTCGGTGCTGCTCTGTCGTCGGTTAAGATTTAATCCGTTAATCTATTCCCGTAATAAGGAATCCATAATGAGTCGAAGCGATATCTATACCGTGCTGGAGAAGGGTCGAGCACGGTTACGTGAACGAGGATGGCAATAGAGAGACGAAGCAAACGACGAAAAGAGGGAGAGAGAGAGAGAGAGAGAGAATGATAGTGTCAGAGAGGGTGCGATGGGTGGATGGTCGTGAAGGGGGAAAGACGGCGGTGGATGGCATTGGTGGGGCAGAGCTATTGGGTGGGAGGTTAATTAAGCCGTCCTAATATAACTTCTCCTCGCCTTTCCTTCCCTCTCCTCCCCCCGAGTTATCGAGTATTATTCCGCAAATGTGTCGACCTCAAAGACAATGCCATTCCGGGAAAATTTATTTGTGTCGCTGTATAACACAGTCCCGGTTTCTCTCTTTCTCTCTCTCTCTCTCTCTCTCTCTCTCTTTCTCTTTCTTCTTCTCTCTCGCACCTCGAAACAAACCCGACGAAACTTCTGCCAGCTCGCGCAACTTAATTAAACCGACCGTGGCCTCGGTCCTGCACGAAGTGTCGAGCCAGTCGTTGCTCTTTTTTTTTTTTTTCTTTTCTTCCCTCTGACCATGCTAGTCTCAGTCGTCGTTCCCGTTGCTTCGTCTTTTCTTCCTCTTCGACCGAGTTTTTTCGCGCCTCTCACGAAACATTTTCGCGGATTCGCGCGGGATTCGGAACGGGAGGGACTTAACGGATCGAATCGAATATCGCCAGCGGTGTGTGCGGGATCTTTGGAAAATGGAATTCTCCGCTCTTGATGGCGGATAATGATTATTTGGATGCACGGGTTTCACTGCACACCAAGCTACCACGATCATTGCGGTAATTATGGGTCGACGTTTGCAGCGTCAAGTCAGCCGCCGTGAAGAAGCTTCCCAGAAGTCATCAGCGCGACCGACCACTCGACACATGTTAAAGGATCCACTTGTCATTTGTCAATGTGATAGGCGATGGAGTAAGAAGGGGGGAACGACGAACATGGAGAGGGAGGCGATGGAATAAATTATTATTGCTCTGGTAAATCCGGTCAATCTCGCGGATGGACACCGATGCGTACGATGATGACCAAAGCCGCCAAGCGGCACAATAAAGATGCATGAGAATGTGTTAATCCATAGAGAGCAACGTAATATTTGATGCTTCTTGTTAAAACGAGACTTCCTTCATTTTAATCGCGAATTCAAATCAACGCAGACTGTTCATCTACATATCATTGTTTGACTTTTATGTTGCTTTAATTTTATTTATAATAATTTCATTGTTTTTTAATATATTTGTTATTCTATTGTTTAGTCTAGTTTGTTGTAAAATCTATTAATTTATATAACATGTATCTCTTTTAATGATGATTTTAACGCAACGTAAGACACGGAAAAAATACGTCTAAAGATTATCGATCAGTATTCTTGCAGTACATGACGTTTGATCATTTAAATCGTTTGCGAGTAATAAAGAAAGAAAGATATACTAAAGAGATATCCATATGCATATAAAATTTAACATAAAAAAAACAAGGAAATAAAATAAGGAAGCATTAGCATTTATTAAAATTGTCAATTTACGAACATGCATATAAAAGGAATTTATTAAATTCTTTAAAGCAAGATGACGAATTGCAAATTAGATCGAAAATATCAATAAATTTTTCCGCGCGTGGATAATAATTTGTTATGAAAGCTTATTCGCGACATGTTGTTTTTGTTTTTGTTGACAGGCGGCACAAAGAATAGAGTTTCAAAAGTATTAAAACATGCAAATAAATATCAAAAGATATTTGTTAATTATAATAAATGATATTTGTTAATTATAATAAAATGTGTAATAAAGACATTTCGAATTTTAAAAACTAAAACTTTACTGTGGAAATTTATATTTATGTATTTTTTTACTATTAAAATTTATTATAAAAAAATTGTTAATATGCAAAAAAACATTAAAATTAATAAATTTATCCGAAGAATTAAATATAAAATTTATGGATCTTAACTTGCATTTTATTATGACAGCTTTAAAAAGAACACAGAATTACTAATAATATTAACAAATATTATTCGAAAAAGTCATAATCGTACATAATATAATTATATACGTAATTATGATTTAATATATATTTATGTGAAAATGATCATCGCTCAAGATATGAATTTAATCACACGTAATTCATGGAAGAATTAATTTTATTCTAAGGAAGATTATTATTTGCGGCGACCGATTTCCGCGCAGTCCTTGAGTTACACAATCCAGAGCCAAGATCATTAGCAGATGCCTCGGTGTTAATGAGCATAATTCTAGATGTTTCAACGATACTACAACGCTCGTGGCTTTCTGCTAAGACGATTATTCCCGCTGCACCGCGCGCGCGCGCCATGGTAATAACCAAGAATATGCGCATAAGTAGGCGCTATCCGATATGGCCCACATGAAAAAAAGTTAATAAGACTGCGAAATTTTCTTCGTGCGATCAATCAAGATAGCAACGAAACGCGCCTGCAATAACAAATCCCGTCTTTTCAAAATTACAATTTTTTTTATGTACAATATAAATTATGTATTGTTATGTATAAATATATTATGTATAAATTTTACATTACTATATTATGTATAAATTTATTATGCTCCAATAAAAAATATTTTTAATAAAAAAATACTTTTTAAGAGAGCATAAAATTGCAAATGGCATGATAAAATTATATAAAATTATTTTATATTTTTTTATATATTTATATTATATATTTTTATATACTTTTTATATTAATATCTCACATGCATAACATAGTAATATTATTGTTTTTAGTATAGTTGAAAGAGAGACTTGAGTACTATGCTCGTCACTGATATTTGTTGATAGTGTTTCTCATCATTTCGTCTATCAACTTTTCTACTTAACCGCAAGTGAAACGGAATCTTGTTAATTCCATCGTTCCAACAAATTTCGGATGGCTACGATGCGAAGCGTCGTACATAAGATTAAGTACACTTTAATTATATCACCAGGCAGCATTTGACACCCACCGCTTATGTAATTGTCTTTAGGTTGCGGTGCGACCTTCTCGAGGACTCGAAATCTCGTTAGCTAATCTCTCAGTCGGTTATTCTCTCTCTCTCTCTCCCTCCCTCTCTCTCTTTCTCTCTTTCTCTCGTCGTCTTCGTCTTTCAACTGAGTTAATTTCCATCTCTTTGATTTTTGGCAACCTCTATAAATTTCGTCGTCCCTAAAACCTTGTATGAGGCACGCGCCTGTTTTCCGCTTTCGTTTGTGTGACATGGCTTTCGTCGACCCTTTTCAGTGGATCTCTTCACCTGCCGGCAAAAGCGGCTCCAATAGGCGCACGTGACACTTTACGCCGAGATTTTACGTGAACGGCGTGACTGCGGGGCGATCTAATAAAGTCCCTCTTAGAACGGGCTAACATTATTCCGCTCTTTGACGTTTGCACATAGTCGGCGGCTTACTTTGCAGTCCGCGCACGCGATTCTGCGAAACGAGACGCCTTAAAGACACAGGAGCGCAACTATGTGTTTCACTTTTAATTTCTCGCCTGCACGATATCTAATTATCGCGTATCAAGCGGAGAAACCTTTCAAAGAAACACGATAAGAGAAGAAAGAGGGAGAGAGGCAGAATGATGTGTATGTATGTAATTCTATATATGTGTGTGCGATTTCGTGTCACCAGCAATATTTGGCGGAACCCTAGTATACCTGCCACCAAAGTTACTTGCGTGTCACAAACTTAAGAACGATCGTGTCTTTAGATCCCTCATTTTCGATTCGGTGTAAAAATGATTACGATTGTTTTCTGATAAAGAATAATTGGGCTACAAGAGAGCCGTAATACTTGGAAATACCGTGAATACGTTATATTTATTTTGCGATTATGTTTATCTTGATTTTTTTTTTTTTTTAATTTTTATATTTTAATTTAACACAAAACGCTTTATTTATTTTCATTAATCGTTTATTCTAAATTCTATATACGTTATTTTAAAAAATTAAAAAAGGATTTGAAAAATACGAGAAAATACATTATTAATGTCATTTCGACGATTCAAATATTAAAGGGAATTTGCTCACAGGAGGAATCTGTCAACTGACAATTGTATGCGATCTTGAACAGATGATTAACAAATTTCGACTGACTCAGGATGAGAGCGGAGTTGGAATGTCGTTTGACATTGGTCTGAATGACACTCTTGGCAATTCCTCGCCACCATCCTGTCGTTTCCAACGAACGATCAGGGGCCGCGATGCCTCACGGTACTATCGATCATTCGGCAGGCCTCATAATTAGCAATTAACTATATCCATTAGGCTGTGATATAATTACCATGTGCTCCTACTACCGACGCTTAACCCGCCGTCTGCTCGGCGGACGCTGCCAGGGGCTGATTTTCGCGGCATTAGCAGGTACATCACGATAATTATACGATCGATTATTCTAGGAGACGAGAAGGGCGCGGAGCGACGAAGGGGCCGACGAAAATTGCTCCCTTCGACCCCCTACCATCCCTCCTTAGCCATGGCAAACTTGCCTGGCTTCGACTCGAATCCGACCCAACCTATTTTCGATAATTCAAGGTCCTTCCATTGGAAAGGATTCGCGCGTAAATCATTTCATGAACCAATTTGATGTACCTATTCGTTTGATTACCAATTGTCGTAGATAGTAACGACGGTGTAGATCAGCCTGCGATTATTCGCGGCTAATATTTTATAGACTCCGTCAAGGAGATCGCTTTTATTTGTCCCGCGCATGTGATTTATCGCAAAGATCGATAGGACGAAGGAAGAAGGAAATTAAATTGTTGCGATGTCAAGATCGCGATCGAGTTGTTTGTGATCCGTCCGCGACTACGACAACAGAGGGGCCAATTTGAGAAAGTTAAGAATGCATGACCATGCTATACATATTCGCGGGCTTATTTACGAGCTCGTTATCTGAGTGATATTATTAACGACCCCTCGCCCACCCACCCTGACTTATTACAAGTTGTATACTTTGCGGTCACGCATTTTGCTGACGTATATGAATAATATAGTGTGCGATCCAAATCAGAGCCGCGGGTCGATGTTTGCGCTGAGAATTTTCTTGGCAGGCCGTCCGGATCTATCTCTTCTCTCTCTTCTCGTGCGGAGAAAGGAAATTTAATCACTATGAGGGCGGCAACGCATGTGCGGGGAATTATCCGCACGAGACACACGGTGGCCGGTGCACACCGGTGAAAGTTTCAGGTTCGGTAATTATTATCGTGGGATTGGTATAACCGTTGATTATGGCTATTATGAACTGTCGGGTAAATATAAGAAGGTAGGGCGCGGGTAGAGGTAGTTGGAATTAGTGGGCTAGGATCGGCCTAGAACTATCTTGGATGCCGCTGATTGCGGAATTAGAATTTATATGGATCGCCGCACGCGAGCCAGTGGCTCTCATGCCGGCGATGGATTCCGTTATTCAACGGCGGCTTGTCGCGCGCGTTTAATTTGGAAGCTTTCGATATACCGCTTAATTCGACAAACGATATCGGCGATTAATACGTGACGCGCCGCCCATCGCGCGCGCTGATTCTGCGTTCTGGACGCGACAAAATTGCTGCGCGATCCGTGAAAATTGTTAACTAATTTGTTCACCTGCTCGTATTTGCTCGTATCGCCACGTGGAGAAGAATTTTAACGTAATTTCCGAGCGATAAATTAAAGGAATATCTAAATCGCTTTATTTATTTATGCCTATGACATAATTATTGCAAAACTATTAGTAAAAAATAGAGAACTGCTCTATATTTTCTACAATAATATATTTATCGCGTATCACGCCCGATGCAAATGCAGAAAGCATTCGTTTTTTTATTGTTTTGACCTGTCGCAATATTCTTTACGGCACAGAGATCGCTCTAAATCTGATTAGGTACCAGTCAGCTCGTATAATATTTGTCATCGACTTTCTTCGAGATCCGCGCCACGTTCGATTCTCCTATGCATATGTAAGAGCCGTGCCCGGCACTCGAATTGATGAAATTCCCAACATTAATTGTATCACAATGGTAATTGAATCTGCGGAGCGCCGTCTATTTGAACAATAGTTGGTTATATTATGTAGATTTGCCGTCGTAGCCTCATACTCTGCCATCCAGATTCGCCCCTCTCCCCCCACCATTACTAGCTAAACCTCCCCCTTTTCACCCCCTCCCCCTCCCCCTTCCCCTCGATCTCACCCCTTTCGCGACGACGGTTGCCGCAGCACCGCCTAGCTGTTTAAACACAGACGATATCTGAACTACCAGAACTAACGTACGGAGTTAGCCCGGGTTAGGTGCTTCGACTACGGTCGCCATTATCATAATTGCACGCGGAGTTCCTTCGACGAAACTCGGTTGACCTGCTGCAGCAGGAATAGTCGACGATTTCGTCGATGACCTGAAATTCTAACGAAGATTGTAAGAGCGGGAAACGCTTTAGAGGATAGAGAACTGCATTGCTGTTGGTGAGCTGAGAAAAAAACTTGGATAATGAAATAATTAATATGCGTCTCTAAATACACACACATGCACACACCCGAATATCAAATTTATTTTAAGTAAAAATAAACATAAAAATATGATTTATTTATTTCAATTCACTTAATTAATTTTTAATTTTAATTAATTCTTGACTTATTCAATATTTATAGCTCAAATTTTATTAATAACTTTTAAAAATTTAAAGATTTTGTATTAATTTTTTAGCAAATTTGCTTGCATAATTATGTTTAAAAAAAATTTTGATAATTTTTTGATGAATATAAAATATAATTGACGTTGATGAATGAAAAAAAATGATCTTTTTGGACAAAGATTTATTGATTAAAACGCGAATGTTTATGTCTTGAAGAGCGCTCTTCGAAAGTCTGCTAATGCTTTCTCGCGATTCAAGCTAGACGTCTCGTGAAGATGATACGCGTCGGCTCGTAGGTTGACACCTTCGTTAATCGAGCACGTTGGGACTATCAGGGACGGGTTCAACCGTGTGCCACGATATGCCCTGGGTGACGATTGAGGGACGGACCTGTGACGATATTAGGGACGTGTTACGTTTGCCGAGGGAACCCTCCGGGGACAACAAAAGGACCACACGCACCGGGATGTACCAATGGACAACGTTATATTGCGCTGAAATTGCTCTCGCTCGGTGACCGGCTTGAATCTTCGCAAGAGAATGCGTTTTAAATTCTTTCAAAGCGGCATTTACGCCGATCGTTACTTTCGTACAATAGATATTGTTAATATAATTAGTTTTACGCGATTGCGCATTCCGATAGCTCACGCGATAGCTTCGCCTGATGATACTTGACATTTGAGAAGTAAAACGTTAATGTTATATACGGGAAAAACGTTTTATTGCGCGGCAGAAAATGAAAAGTAACAAAATATACTCGTATCAAATTTCGACGATATTACTTTAGTATTTCCTGACTATGTATAAGTAGCAAGTACGTAGGTGCGCTCTCGCCCTCTTGCTCGCTGTTTGATGTGTGACCGTGCGAGCTGGATATAGGTATAGGTTACACGAGCACGGCGATCCAAATTTCGAGGATTCTGGTAGCTTTTGACGCCCACCCTAGCATTACTCGGACTCGTGTTAGGCCAGGGCCAGCCGACGTACGATCGCCCGATGTGCACGGACTTTGCTCGGTGGCGATGGTGTTCTCCCACTGCTGAGTTGGAAGCCCTGCCCGCCTGTGCCTGCCTGCCTGCCACCACCTCATTTGAATTTCTAATTAGGAAACCTCCATGCAATTATTGGATTAATGTAAATTACGAGAGCTGGCTCGGTCTCCGCCACCGCTACCGCCACCGCCGCGCAAGGGTGGAGTTCTCTCTATCTCTCCTCATTCCGTCTCTGTTTCTCCCTCTCTTCTCTTTCATTCTCTACTCTACGACTATACGCTTCTCTCTCGCTCGACCGCACTTTGCCGATCCACCTCATTCCATTCGTTGTCTCTATCTCTCTCCGTCTTATGCTGTCTCTCTTCCATCATCGTTCTTCTCCTCCGCTCTCGGCTCTCCCTTTCCTTCGCCGTGGCTCAGCGGGGGTTGGGGATAATTAAAATCCGTTGATTAATATGTAAATTTAATAAGATTACTGTACTAGGAATGCCCGCTGCAGACAAGCGACTGTACCTCGGCTCCTTGTATCGAGAAACGAGGGTGCGCACTGTTGTAGCCTTTGATTGTCACTCAACCAGACAAGCGGTACTTTCCTTGTCGAGGAAGGTTGCCTCCCTTTCGCGAAATCGCTGAAGCATTTGGACGGCTGCATTTACTACAAAACTCCTTGATCGCACCTTCTCAAGTTCCTCAGAGGAGGCTCTATCTCTAATGCGGAGAAAGAGAGAAAGTGCCTAATATAGTACGTATATATAAATCTAATAAAATGTATTACTTTTTTACCATTATTTCTTTAATGTTATATATCTCAAGTTTGGTATTAATTTTTCAAATTAATATGCTTTACAATAGTAATATATTTGTCTTTAAAAAATAAAATTTTTTCACGTACACGAATATATACAGTTCACCACAAGAGACAAATTGCATATTTTTATATTTCTTCGAAAGAAAAGTACAAGAAAAAAAAGCAAAGGAAACATTACACCTACAATATTAAGTCGAAGATAATACAATCACCCATTGCTTTTTATTCCGACTCCCACATCCTCTCACCGCAAACATGCACAATACATGACCGTTGATCGCCCACAGCATTGCAAGTTGCATCTCGTGTTTCGAAAAGAACATTGCTTTATTCGAAATAGCCGCAAGCGAGGATCCGCAGTCGAGTACGCCCGAAAAAAAAGGCACCGGGCGGCTAGATAGAACGAATGGGGGGAGGGCGAACGAAGGGTGGCGGTGTAGGTACGCGAAGGACGCGCCCGACGACAGGCAATTTTTGTCCTCGCGTCGACACCGGCACCGGCTAAAAATACAATTTGAAAAATCCAACAATACCGCCCAATTCGCGCGAAAATGCGTCAGTCGCTCGAGCAGCGACGGTATTGTTCGCCGGGTGGACACAATGCGCCCGATTGGCGGGGGTCCCCCTCTACCTCCCTCCCTCCCTCCCTCTCCTCCGCCCCTGGATTTTTACAACGTTCGCCGTCCGCGACTTTTTTCCACTACCGACAGTCCACTACTACCGCCACCGCCCCACCATATGCCTGCACTTTTTGTCTCCTTGCAGGTCTTTTTTTCCACGACGGACGACGGTTTGGTTGCACGCGTGCCAGAGGTATAATCGTCGGCGGCGCGTTACCGCGTGGTTACCCATTTGCATACCGCGGTCGAAAAGTGATCGGCCACGCTGATTTTCAATTTGACGTCGCCGCCGCCGCCCATTTTTTTTTTTTTTTTTGCACCCTCCTCGTGTATTTCTTTGCACGCTCTCAACGCTTACCGTTGTCTCAATGATTTTCATCTAAAATTATTGTGTACCGTACGCAGATCTTAAGACGATAATTGAGACAATTGGCCAAGCAACTTAACTTTGGAGCAAGTTTATTATGGTGAAAATGAGAATATCAGAATTGTTTATAAGCTTTCCTTTCTTTGAGTATCTTTTCACGCTCTTTGTACATTATCTTTATATATGATATGAGAATTAGTGGAGGATCTGGCGATTGCGCGAATTTTTAATTACATTGAGAAACTGCGGATACGACGATCTCGCCCATTGCCGGGTAAAATTGCCGTGATTAGCGTTACAGAAATGGATGTTGCATTATTGGATTGTGCCGCGAGAAAGTTGTAACGAGACGAGTTCAATTAGCGATTTGAACGGCGAGGATGGCGAAAAATAATAGAGGGGGCGTATGGGATGGATGTTTTATTTGCCGTTGCGAGAAGCGGAAATTGTTACTTATTATCCGTAATTATTATATCGGTAAATATTGCGTTACTGCAAAATTATATGCGATATTTATATTCCCAAGTCAATTAACGTCACGTATGCCCGTAACTTTATCTCGGATTATTTGCCAAACATATTTTTTATAATAACGTTTCCGTTTATTTTTGTAACGCATCTCGCCGTTCTTCATCGCGTTCATCAACGATCTCGAAAAATGTTTCAACGAAATATACATATACAAACGATGCTCGCGCTGCCAATAAAGGTCTTCTTATTGAAATTCGAGGACGCTAGATCGCGTTTCGATCCGGCCGACAATATCGTATTGTTGCCGATATATCGACGTAATTTTTCTACAGCAAATCAAAAAAGAGATCTATCGGCACTCGTATTCCCTCGATGAAACCATCGCACCCCCTTTAGTCGCTCGTACATTTCATCGTCCGACGAAGAGCTAATGCGCGTGTGTGCACGCACGCACGCACGCACACAAATCCGTAATAAACGAGTATAGCCGGAGCTACACCGACAGAAACGACCACTAACAAACTCAATAAAAATAATGCACTTTCGCGCATTTGCAAATGAACGTTGTCATTTTATTTCGACGTGAACGAGTCACGTGGTGCGCCCGCTGCCAACATCGCCCGCCGCTGATAATAATTATGGATATTGAGAATGGTTATCGCTGTGACGCCCCGTGTATTAATGCCCCGCCGCCGTTCTCGCATGCCGATAAACAAATTTGCCGCGGCCATGTCTATGAACGAGCCGGTGTCTAATTTTTTTTTTTTTTCTCCTTTTTTTTTTCCTCCAACGTTTCACGCGTTAAACGCGTAATGCGAAATTACGGCGCCATCGCGCGTTACAGTCGCCGATGACGTGAAATGGTATGTAGAAACGAGTCCGCGCATATAACATTGGATCATTGTCGATAACTGACGTTTATTTCGGGTGTGATGTACGAATATGTTGCCTCTTGCGGGGAAAGCGAAATGTAGTATCGAACACAAGGCGGGAAATTGAGTATGCCAGCGCTGCTCGATAATCCTCATGGAAATGCGCGGCGGATGGATTTTTTAATGTTCGCGGATTTATTTTACAGGCCAGAGAGAATGGTGTCATTTTTCCGCGTGATTCCTCCACGCCTGGAGACTTTGTCGATAGCTGTGCGAGTAGTTTCGGATACGAGATGAAAAATTGTTGCCTTCTCTCTTTCAAAGATTTAAAGATTAATATATATCAGCAATAAAATAACATAATTAGAGATTTAAAACGTATTAATATTAAATTTTTATTTCTTTTTTGCTATCAATTAACATTTTTATCTTTGTGAAAAAGACCACGGCACTTAAAACATAAAGTATTATTTTACTTTATCGAGTGTTTGTAACTTTTTTTTTCGCCGCAGTATTCGAAGATGTTAAGAAGATATTTTAGAATGCGATTAAACTCGCTCGTTAAATTTCTCGTTACAAGTCCGAAATATTTTTGAGCCGCGCTTTGCAGGGGGAAACGTGCGACGTTTCAACGGAGTTTTAAACGGTTCCAACATACATCATCGTCGTTAACGAGCAAAGGCATCACGAAGTTAACGTCAAAAGCACGTGGTAGCCCAGGGCGAGGTACGTCCACACCTTGCATCTAATTAACGCCGGTCGTGGTCGACACCGCACGAAAAACACTGGAAAAACCCGGTGGCGCACTTAATATCGCGAAAACGATCATGCGGTATAACGATATTTGAGAGTGTAACCGGCTCATAATGGCAGCACCGCCTCGACTGCGACCGCGATAATAATATTAAGCTTTATTTAGGTGAAATTCAACTTTAAAACGTGACTCGCAGTAATTATGCGAGAGTAAAACAATGCCCGCGGCCTGGGCTCGCATGATATACGTCTGCGGGTTTTTGCAAGACAAAGGCGTTTTATATCGCATTCGCCAGCGCAACTTGCACGGTTTTCTAGCTTCGCTTTTGCGCCAGGAAGTTTATGCACTTCGCGCGTGTCGCGCTTACGCGCATCCGCTCGCTCTGCGGGACTGCATTACGTACATTTATGTTCAAGAACTGCCGTTGATCTTTGACCGCAATTTTTCTTGGGCATTACAATAACAAATTTTTATTTGCCATCAAAATAGAAGAGAGCGTTAAAAGAAAAGAAATGTTGAGATATTCCATTCTATTATAAACCATTATATAGTACATTTGTTCCTTATGCCGTATTTAAATAGATATTATTGTTAAAAAAAGTCACAGCTTTTTGTGAATGATGTAATCTGTGAACAGAGAGGTCTCTTTTCAAAAGAAATTTTGATACACCCGGTACATACGATACATAACCGTTGTATCGTTTAATAGATATTCGTTTCATTCCTCGACATTTTTCTATCGACACAAATTGATAAAACTGCGAGGATATAAAAAGTATACAAGCATCTGACAGCCAACGGCTCGAAGGGTGAATTAAATGACGGTGCCATTGATGGAGGAGCATAATGCGCGCGTGATGTTTAATTAATCAATTAATAAGCGTATTATTATTTTGTTTAATTAAAAATAATGAATCTTCTCGTAGCACGCCGTCAGGGTGGGCGCATCAGCGACTCGCATCAGTGGATTCCGCGTTTAAATCTGGTGCTTGTATGGGGAGCGAGGAGCTGCCCGCTTATATCAATGATTTTATCAGTAGCGTATCATTTCTCTCTCTCTCTCTCTTTCTCTTCCACACCGCCCACGCCTGACCGATGTTGACGCGCGCGTCTCTGTGTGCCATCTGGTTTGATTACGAATTCTCGTAACGCACGCATTATTAAAGAGCGGGCCCATTATTGCGCAACTGTTTGAAAGTGTCGAGTCGCGCGTGCGGACGGTCGCTGCTGTTGCTGCGATCCTTTATAGTGTGTCAGGCATGCGAATTGGCGGTGGCTGTATTGTTCTCGCGTAATAAATGATATTGACGAATTCGCTGCGTCAACGTGTAGTCGCGCGAATCCAACGCGACGGGAAAAAAAGACAAAGGACGTTGCCCCAGATGCATACGCGAATAATTTCGGATGCAATTGAAGGAGCTGCCACTGTTTCTCCAAAATAAAAATTCGCGCGCAGAAATCGAATCGCTAGTACGCTCTCTCTCTCTCTCTCTCTCTCTCTCTCTCTCTTTTATCCACTCTAACTGCGACGTACGTTTACTTGTATGGTTATAGTTTGTCCGCGAGCGATTTTTAATAAACCCGATGTAAACGGTTGGCCCCTTCCCTTTGTAGTAAAAGTTTCCGGGAGAGCGCGCCGATTTTTAAATATAGCGTCGTAGGTTTGGCCGGCAATGAGAGCGCCAGGTCGGGAACTGTCAAAGCTTTTCGCAAGCGCTCCGCTTGCCTCGCTGATCCACGAAAAAGGCTCACCATCCGTGGAATCTTTTGTTTATAATTTTTTTTGATCATTACCAACAGGCTACTAATTCTCCCGACGGCGGTGCATTCAAAATTTATCGGCGCGACGAAACGCACCCTCCAATTTTTTTGTCTCCTCCCGCCTCCCTCGCCGCTGCGATTGCCTCTATCATCACCCGTTCCCCTACTATTCCCTTCTCTCTTCTTCCGTTTTTCCCTCTCACACCTCGATTTTCTTTTACTATATTCTTGTCTCCTTTCCTCGTCTAGTTTGTTCGCTCGCTTTCAAGCCACCGCTAACGTTCAACAATGCTCAAAGGCTATTCAGGGTCAAAGGATCGAAACGGATGTTTCAATAAAAAAAAAGGATAGAAATAAGATAAAATAAAATCATAATATTTTGGCAAAGTCTCGATGATGAAACGTGAATCAAGTACATGCGACATCAAGTCATATTAAGTGTCAATGTACCATTTATTCATGCATTGCCGTATTTTCGCAGAATAACTCCCTCTCTTTCTCTCTTTCTTTTGATGTGGTAAAAAATAATCCGTGGAATGATAATGGGGCGGCGGGAGTCGACGGTCCGGACGGAGAGATCGGGAGCGTCGCGTGGTGAACGCATGGATGCGAGGGTGGGGTAGAAATAATGTGTTTAGACGCAGGCATTTTTATCGCGCTTCTCCCCACCATTCTGGCCTTTTGTTGTTTCCGATGCTTTATGTGAATTGCACTGTAAAATCTCATTATATTCGCGCGCAATGCGTCCATTATACGCCATGCCAGAAACATTTTTACCCTCTCGAATTTTTTTCCTCCAACATTCACCTATACTCTCGCCCCGTGCTCGTTTCTCTCGTTCCTTTTTTTTTTCTTTTTTCTTTTTTTTCGTTCGGTGCGAAACATTCTCTAAATTTATTCGTTCGTGCGACACGACGGTCTAATTTGTTTCACTAGAAAACAACGCTTGGTCCGCGCTGCGAGGATACGCTAATTACGCGCAGTTTGGTCGATCGGTGTCCGATTTCGTCTCGGTTTTCCACCGGAGTTATCCCATGGAATCTCTTTTCTCCTTCCGCGCGTATCTTTTCTTCATTATGCTGACCGAACTCTTGCCTAAATAGAGAGATGCGTATTGTAGCATATAAAGTCTACAGCGCGCAAGTAAATACGACGATAAGTGAGAGAATAATAAAAAGGTTAACAAAAATTCTTGCGTTATTAATTATGTGAAATATTAGGATATTAAATATTTAATATAAGTAGAAACACACACATAGCAACGAAGAGATAAATAATGAAGAATATATAGAGTTATAAGGCTTGAAAAAAATTAAGTACAAAAAGAGAGAGAGAATTAATGGACGTCGTCGTATGATTGAAAGCAAAGGAATTTAAACAGTAATTCTTTAATAGACAAAAAACGGAGAAAAATATCTTGCTTAATATATCAAAATATTCTATTCGCAAGTTCCAATATGGATCAAGTAAAGCGACGACTATCGGTGGACAATCGGGCTTATGTTTGCCATATTCTACGCAAACTGTAGCTCTTTTAAGTTTGATTCGTTCTATTCAGATAAATACGAGAGAATAACGAAAGTAAATGTTTGGTCTCGTTTCCTGTCCCGTTCACACTAAAGGATTAAGACAATCAGAATATCGTATGGCCGGACCGCAAGTAGCGACGAGGAACAGCAACGTTAATAAACGATCTATCGTTCAATCGTCATCGAACGAGGGCGAGCAAAGTATGGGGCAAAAGTGTACGACACACCGTTAAGTCCAGGTTGGTAAAGCGACCGAGAGGTTAATGGCACGTCGTTGTGTATTCCAACGGTGTTTGTTTCCTCGCAGTTAGCAATAAACTAAGATAAATGAATGTCCGTAGGCTAGGCCGCTATTATTCCTTCGCTCGCTGCTTACATTAAGTCGGCTCGCATTAACGGCGATGCGTAACGTATCGCGTCCATTACGAGCTCGGATTCTCGATCGAGCAAAATCCTTTATTTCTATATCGAAGGAGATACAAAGATTAGTTTTGCAGGCATAACATCCTTCATTCTATGTTATTCGATTCTACTTAGAATGAATTAATTTTAAATAAAAGTGATCAGAAAAAGATTTATTACATTTCACAAATATTTTAAATTAATAAACATTTTGGAAAAAAAAAAAAAAAATCTTACAAAAATAGTCTTATCTAGAGTCTTAATATAACTTAATATAAATGTCAAAAATATTTGTTGCAAAGCTGCTTCAAACAATGGAGCAGAATAACTCTAGATTATCGCGAGTTATCGCGTGCAAAATAACAATGGTATTTGAATAACTGACGAAACGATACATTCGTTCGCAGCCTGAAAAGGGAGATATCGCGAAATACGCGTTGCGCTTAGGAGGAGATCTCCTTGAGAGCGACGGCAGTAGCGGGCGGCAGTAACGTCGTCGCAAAATCCACTGTGAGTACGCCTCAAATTCCGGCAGAGGAGGCTCAGCTCGTAAAGCACAGGAAGATGCATGCCGGGATATTAAGGCCATTATCGCCGTTGCATATTCATGCCGTATTATAATGAAAATACAGTTTATTACCGAAGATTAACAGCTTCTTACGGCGACGTGCAGTTGCCGCCGCCCGGGACTACGTCTGACGTCGTTTCAGCAACCCTTCTTGCCAAAAGCATTCGCGAGAGACGCAAATCGTGGCCGTAGGGCGCTCTCTTATACCTCTTCCAAACTCGATTGATCACAAAAAGTTGTCTTTGTAAAAGGAATTTTATTGAGACGTCCGCAAGTACGAAGCGCTCATATGAGAAGCGAGAATTTTAAAATGGATAGTCGACGCTTTTTGAGTTATATTAGTCAGGATTTATTACAAGAAAAATCACAGGATTGATCTTTTTCATCGATCATTTTCATCTTTATCTATGAGCGCGAGGCGCCATTTCAAAATTCTGATATATTAATTCGGCTGTCTATATGTAAGTAACAAGTCGCTCGCTACTTCCGTTTACGTACCGTAAATAAGTAAATAATTCATTCTCCGACTCGCTTGGCAAGTGGTGGCACGAAGGAGTGAGCGTGTCTTGAAGGGGATGGCCGGGAGGACGGCGGGTGGTCTGGGGTAGCATTGTAAGGTGAAGGAGAGAGGCAGTGGCAGAAACGGATCGGTGTGAGAGGGGAAGGGGTGAGGGGGAGGAGGGGGGAGGAAGGAGAGGAAGACGGGAGTATACACCCCGGCGACGAAAGGGGAGGGGTGAAATCTGCATAATATCGGTAATGCTCAAAATGCGAGTCGCGTAGCTACCTGCCTTGCTTACCCCGCTCCGCGCTCCACAGCCGCGCGTCAACTAAAACTTAATTATAATTAATTAATGCGACTGCTAACTGAAGCGGCCGGACAAGTATTGACCCGCGATGTGGCGGCCGACTCTCGTCCCGATTCTCGCCCGTCTACCAAACGAGTATCGAGTCTCGCGAAGAACGGAAAGGAATCGCCGCGGAGCTTCTTCCGGGACTGTGCCAAGACACGATGCTTCCCCGACGACGTTCTCCGGATAGCGGGTGCCGGTAGTGCTCTGATTTGGACGACGCATCCCCTTAACATCAACGTCGTGAACTCTAGACGTCGGCGCGACGGCGAGAAGGGACATAACATTTCCATTGCGGGGGCGGCACTAAGTCTATGGCTCCGTACAGTGCGTAATTAGAAACCTTTGTGCAAAATGAATACTGTTAATTAACGTACCTAAAAAGACATTATACCCACGGGTTGGTAAACTAAATATGGCCTCCAGCGCGTGCGTATTACACCGTTCACGGTGTAAATAAGCGATTTGCGTCCATCTCTTTCTCCTCTCCCCCCTGCCTTCCTTCAAGACCCCCGCCCATGGCCAACGTTAAATCGTAACGAATTGTATTCGAGACTCTTGAGTTGAATTAAGCAGCGAAAAGAGAATACGCAATTTGCGCACGAGCGAGACTCGTACTCTCTGCCGGGGAGAAAAAAGAAACACTCTTCTCCCGCTATATTACGATTATAACGTAGAAGATTACGAAAATCCTCTCTCATCTTTCCATTTTCCGCAACGTCTTTCCTTTTCTGCGGTGCGGCTGAGGACAGAGTCGGTCTCTCGCCGCTAGACGGCAAGCGCGCGAGTGGTCGATATTAATTGCACCTTGACTCATTAATTCGTTCGCATTATCTCAGCTCTGTGAGCGAGAGATCGGAGACCGTAACTGCGCGAGCGGGGCGCTCGCGTTCTGCGTCTCGACTCGAGTTCGGTGAGCAATTACAATATGAAAGGCGCATAAATCAGCGAGTTTAATTAACGCGTTGTTATTATCATTATGACACCGCGCTGGGATTATAACATACCCGAATGTACTCCATGATGGCACTCCTCGTCGTCAGGCTATTTTTAAATATGGCGAATCTCTGACGGTGAAAATGGTAGGGGGAGAGGTCTATCTGTGCGTTTTCAGATTTCCGGAAAACCGTCACGGGGCATCGCGTGACGTAGCAGTCGCATTATTACGTCGTTATCATCATATTAATGAAATAGCGGAAGAGATATTGATATGGCGTAATTAATTAGCTAATAGAAAGTAATCCGCAGGTAGACGTCATCGCGCCATTTGTTTTTAATTAAATATTGGTATATTGCGATGCTATGCCGGGATATGTTTTCAAATATTGACTATTGCGCGTATATCGCGACTTTATCGTTGATCATAATCTTATCGATAATTAAAGATCTTAATCTGTATATTTATTTCGAGATAAGTTGACAAATAATTATCTTCTTTATATCTTTTGTATGTCGAGTTATCTCATTGTCAACTTTTTCTTTGTGAAATCATTGCGCTCTTCGCATACTTTGAAACATTTCTCACAATCGCAAATATTGCGGGGAGCAGGAAAGAACCGTGACAAAGATCCAGCTAGTTTAAAACTGGTTGAAAGAACACACCGTTGTCTCGCATCTCAGTAATGAATAATCGAGAGCGCAAATGACAATTCTCTCATTTGCAAAACAATCTGTGAAAGCACGATTGCACCATTCTTTATTAATATCCATTAAGAAGCTTTTTAGGAATTAAGTACATGTTGCAAGCCAGATTCTCTTTCTCTCTCTTTCTCGAGAGAGAGAGAGAGAGAGAGACGAGAGAGAGAGAGAGAGAGAGAGAGAGAGAGAGAGAGAGAGAGAGACGAGAAGCACGGTTGAGGTCGATTCACGTGATGACGAGCTAAACTTGCAAAAATCGCCAATGAACGCAATTCGTTCGCGCGTAGCACTTTTGGGAAACACCGCTGGCTCGATACTCAAATAATCACAGATGATGCGGCAACATCGAGTGTGGAGTTGCATTTTAGCTAACTCCGCGTACCAGCCGATGTACCAGCCCCTCTTTAACCAGGGGCGCTCAAAGGGGGGCGATTCGCTCGCAAGACCTTGCGCCTCTCGTGAAGGCGCGCACAGCCTGATCGCAAGCCGGCTGAGCGACTCTGCGATATTTTTTAATTAATCGAATTATTGAACTGTATCGCAATCGAATCGAATTAAGTGTCGGCGCTCAGCGCCGTGTAACATGGAAGCGCGCAATTTTCCGTCATTATTTTAGCATCCCTTCGCCTTCCCGTCCGTCGCGCGCATCGCCCGCATCCCCCTTTTCCCCGCCTCATTCGCCCTTATGTGATCTCTATTTCTCTCCCCCCACGATCCTCCGCGATCCGTCATCCTTTTCGACGGGCGCTCACGCATTCGCCGATTCGCTCTCGTTCGTGGCGCGCATCATGACTGCACCACGTGGTCCCGTTAATTATCCATCCAGTAGGATATATCGAAGTGTGTCACGAGCCGTGCATGCGTGCGTGTCTTGAGCCGGCGCGGCGCGCACCAACTCGTATAAGTATTCTCAGCGCTATACACACTTGACGTATTTCAATTAACTTTATTGCCATACAGCCGGTTACGCCCGCCAAATGTCAAACGTTCTCGCCGCTTAAGGCGCGAGTTCCGATTCGACCATGCCTACGTATGCTTGAATCGACTGATGGGTAATCAGTGGTTCTAAGAAGAAAGAAAGAGAGAGAGAGAGAGAGAGAGAATTCCAACAGTTTGTATCATAGACCTTCTTGCAATGAGAAATTCAGGAGATATAAAGGCCACATGATACGAATGTTGTAGCTTTATTGTAAGAGACTATTTCTCATGTTTATTATTAACTATCTGCTACTAAAATATCGTTGACAATTTGAATTTATAACTCATGTCTTTACTATCTCTAGAAAATACATATTCTTTACATACTATCATTTTTAGAGCACACGTAATCAAACACGTATATAGTGCTACGATCGATAAATCTTCGAGATGAAATGTAGGGTCGAACAACAAGCTAGACAATGGTCTTATTCGATGACAATATCGGTTGCACGAAAAATGTGCGCTACGTGGAACCAAGCGCGAGTCAGAGAAAGGAAGTACAGGCCGGGAGAGGGCCGCGGGACTTGGTCTAACCAAACTTAATTGAATCCCAGTCCGAATATATAATATGTAGACTGCCTGCATAATGTCGTGAGCAAGCAGTGATTCTCAGCCGGATGTAGGCGGCCGTGACGGCGCGCCATCGTCGCGGTGACGGTCGGCAAATTTTGAGAACCACCCGCGGAATTAGATATACAATAATGTAAGCAGAGCCCCGTTGCGGTGTAAGGGTTGGTGGTAAGGTCATGTATATTCATGCATCGGTCGACCCACCTCCGATTCTCTCACTCAACCACCCCGCCGGCGTTGTCCCTGTCCTCCCTCTCTTTCTACTTCGACCGACCGTCCTCTTAGGGCGCAGACCGAGCTAAACAACGACGGTACGAATAGATTTACACCACGTTCGCGCGGTTTACGACTCGCGCGCATTAAAATGCCAGCCGTGAAGAATATGCGGAATGGATTGTTTGAGTTGATTGTTAGCTAGTAGTTGATTGGTCAGAGAGGAGGAAAAAATTTCGAGAAATATATGTCGCATTTTTTACACAAATTACGCATTAATGGATAAAATATATATTAAAAGTATTATTTGTTTTTTTTTTTTTTTTTTGACGATGCATTTTGTTGTTAATTACGCAAGAAAAGAGATTTAATTCAAAATATCTCATCAAGGCCATATTTGTGAGATAATAAAAGCGATTATACGCCCTTATTTTTCGATATTACGGTGAGAAATTCTCATAAATTTCTTAGCGGCGTGTCCGAACAGTCATTAGGACGCATTCCTCAAAGAACTGTATCTGGATATAATGAAGGATCCATTTACAAGTAAGATTCGTCTCGCGACTTCATTACCCACGATTTTACCACGAACGCCCCGTGGCATTCGTAATGAGCGATGGTCATTCATTTTAATATCCATTAAATGCAAATACCGTCGGCACAAACGTTTACTCCTATTTCGAATTATTTCGCTGACTCGTCGTAATTAAGCTTTCCGAAGGAACTCGGAACATTACCGGTGACGCCGTTCAGCGTAACGATCACTTTCTCTCTCAATTCTACATGATTATGCAAAAACGTATTTTAATATCGCGCAATGATGCGAAATTGGCAACAATCGTATTATATTTTATAAATATTCAATTCTCTGCAGAAACCTGATTCGTTTTATAAACCTATTATAATAATAACTTGTACGCAAATATATTTAATGTATCCAGTGACAGTGTCATTAGCCGATTCTTGTAAAAATTAATAATTTTATTACGCAAAAGAGATAAAAAAAAAAAAAAATGATGAAATCATAATTGCATTTATGCGCGACACATCTCGCATCGATTAACACGGCACTTAGATGAAGGCGCTCGAATTTTCTTGGTCACGAGCGTGCGCGGGTATCACGTGGCGTGCCAGATTTTTCGGGCTCGCGTGTGCTGCAAGAGTAAGACGCGACGCGCGCGGATGCTCGAGACACCGTTACCAGTAGAACGCGGCGCCGGTCGTTATACACTCAACATTCTGCAATCTACCCTTTCTATCGGCCCTAATTTATGTTGAGTAAGGCAACAGCGCGAGCCCACCCCCGACTTGCTTTGCTAGGAAGCCTCGGTAATGTTTCAAGTGGCTTGTCTGTTGTTAATTTACCCCGGTGGGGCCTTGATGGGGGTCTGTCTCTACCCGTTGCCACGCTCCACTCGTTACGATAAATCGGTCATTATCTATACTATCTACGCGCCATATAAGCGCCGCGAGTTGGAAGCACAACGACGTGGCGTGAAAAATTTTCGATCCGCCTGCGAAGATTGAGCATTATTAACAATGATTAAACTAAAAAGATACGCGTAAAAAAGACGAATTTTCTTACAATGACATTGCTCTGAATTTATTGGAGTAAGAGCAAAGAGGTAGAAATATATTTCTGTTTCAACCACGTCAACTTGCATAGCTAGAGCTGCTTTCTTCATTTTTATAACTTTATGCAATCTTCTTGTACTAAAAGACGAAATTATCTATATTCTGTCGCGTGTTGAAGTCGTCGCAATTTTTGACATTTTGACTTGGCTGCTGTCCATGCAAGCGAAACGGCCGTAAACATATACGAGGACGAACCCTTTTCCGCGTATCCTCGCACCCCTTCGCGCCGAGGCAGGCCGACTCGGCTGGAACATTAATATCGCGAAATGAAGCTCATTTGCATATAAATAAGGCGGTGGTGGGGCACGACGATGGGGCGAGGGAAGCCAGGATGAACCACGCCGTTGCTCTACTGCATCCCCCTTCTTTCGCCCTCCCTTATACCCCCCCAGTGCCTCGACTCCCCAGGAACCCCACCCTGGACTAATTACACTTACAGACAAAGCGGCCTGAACCGAGGGGTCGAGCGGATTCTATCTCTTGCTTCCTCTCTTCCTCCCTCTCTCTCTCTCTCTTTCTCCTTCATGACTATCTCCACAATTCTCTCTCTGTCAAAAGGCTCTCTGTCTACCCTTCCAGTTGTCTCCGTTCTTGTCCTTTTCCTGTAGAGAGCAGATCCACTGCAACTGTCTCGCTGAATTTCCACTCTCGATAACACCCTTTCGCAATGACCACGGTGATAATTGCGACTTCCCCACAAGATTCGTTAAAATCTTTAATCGCAACGGAAATTCATCATTCTCTCTAATCTTTTTACCTCTTTTTCTCACGTGTTAAATGATTTCAAATAATTATTGATCCCAATTGCTCGCGCATAATCAGTAGTATACAAACACAAATCAAATTTGAAAATTAAATCAGTTTTGTAATACTCAAATTTATTTAACAATGTTTATCGCACACTGTATTTGTGGCGGAATCATTCCATTAATTTAGATGCTCGAAGAGATTTGCAAGATTTCATAAATCAAGTCGAATCTATAATTACTACATTTGATTTTATTTAAATGTATTTAATGCTCAGCTATATATGCGCTCTATATTTATAAAAAAATTTCCCATTTTTAATTCGGCAAACATGCGTCAATATTTTTCATCGGAATCTTAACTGATGTGTTAGTTAATATAAATAACCTATTTGCGTAAAAATGTGTAAAAAAAACACACCTAAATATTTCTCGCGTATTTTCTGCGTTTGAAGCGAGCGCGCATAGTAAAATTCGCATGTGAAGCCTTCTCCTGCCAAAAAAAAAATCGTTCAATTTTCATAACCGGTAACAGTGTGCCCCGCTCGACAAATCGATCGCCAGGGCAGAAACGGCCGCAATCAAAGATGGAATGGAACTAGCACGGTGCGACGCGGCGCTCCGCCGCGTATCAGAAAGAGAAACATAAAAATGCGTATTACCGATTCCGGAATACGGCCATTAGTCTGAAGTCAGCGCGGCTATCGTTTATTAAGCGCAAACAGATATTAATGTATTTTTACACGCGCCCACACGAGTTTCGTTCTGCCAGCCACTGCCGTCGCCATCGCCGCCGACGCCGGCCGCCGTCGACGCCGTCCGACGCCGCCGTCGACGCCAAACTACAGCGCGGGGTTCGAAGCCAAATCCAATTACTTTTATTCGGGCGAAATGAGTGCAGCTAAGTCATTAATACTAATCAATGGACCGGACTCGCACCAGCTAGCTAGAGCGCACAGGTCCGGGCGTTCCGCAGGAATTACCCATAACTCAAACGGCTCGAAATGACTTTATTGCAAAAAACTTGCGCTTTGCTACCGGCAGCCGCGCCGCTCCTCCTCGTATACGTATTGTTAGAGACCCCCGCGCCGATAAGTAATGTTTATCGTTGCATTTCCAACGACCAACCGAACGCTCATTCGCCCTCTTTCCTCTTTTCTCTATCTTTCTCTTTGATCATGTATTTTTTTCGTACCTTCCACAGTGGCCGTTCACCGCTAGTTGCCGCTCGTACGAGCGAAGGGAATCCAGCCCGCTTTTTTGCATTAGCGAGATGGCCTATGGACGCGGGATTTTTTATTGATCGCGCGACCGATTTCTCTTAGGGAATTTAAAGAATCGGCGAAATCAATGGCGTCAGATGGCCACTCCTTTCATGCGACTTGGTTGAATAAATCGACTCGTTGAATGTCCTGAGGCATGAGCTGAGGAATCAGACGCTAATTATAAATTACAATTTATTTGCCCGATATTATATAGCTATTTTATTACTTTGAAATTATGTACATTTATATTTTATTATCTTATAATTATGTATATTTATAGATGGTACTAAAAACCACAGAAATGCACAAAAATATAAAATCTTTTGAAATGCGAAAGCTGTTCATGATTAAAAAAATTATTTAATTTATTTTTTAATTAAAATGTGATTATTTATATATAAATATCATCTTTATTTGTATGGATATAATAAAAAAATACAAATATTTATTTCTATGAGTATCATCTAATCGAGAAAAAGTCAATGATCTCACACAAAAGCCGCCGTTTTATGCGTCGCGATGTTGCGGCACTGATTAATTTATGTGAAATATCGAAAACTCGTAAACATATGTTTCTACGGCTGGTTGTATATCGTGCGCACTTTTACAAGCAAAATGGTCGAGCCTGTGCATTCAACTAATCCCCCTCGCCTCGTCCATTTAATATAGGGTGGCTATACTGGCGGTATAGCCATTTACGAATTTGCGTGGAAAAAAAATTGAACTGCCGCGCCTCCTATTTTCGTTCGTTACCTATCGACCAGGCTTTATCTATTTTTTATGCAATGAAATGCCTCGACCAGCGACGCGCGCCGCCCATTGTGCGACTTTGACGAAAATTCAAGCCGGGATTACAAGCCGCACCCAGAGGATGTCTTTTTAATCAAACTGAATGTAATGAGATTGTTTGACAGTATGCAATTAATACGATATTTGCGTGTTTTATTCCGTTCTCAGTTATTCTCACGTTCTCAATTTCATCTCTATTCTTCGAACAAGAGATGATAAAAAGAATGATTTAGTACATGTATATACTTCCCGACAAGATGCAAATTTATTGCACTACCTTAAACCTATCTTAAAATGCTCTTTATAAGTTTGTCTCTGACATTCATATCAATGTGTGTAATCGGAGCAGTCATACGTCTAAGGTAAAAGGTGATAGTCACCGAAGAAGCTTACCCAGGATTTATTCATGAATCCAGTTATCCGTGGAAACTCTTTTTCCCGAATTACTCGAGTGTCGAAGCTCTAAAACGCTTAATCTGTATCCAACTATGGCGATACACGTTCCGGCATATTTCCATACCATTATGCAAAGAGGCCGCACCGGTAACATTACTCTCCGCGGCACAACTACCACCATCATCGACATACACTCGTGGTGGTAAAGCATTACGGCATATATACTCCATCGATTTATTATAATTTAGATTGTCTTCTAAGAACCTTGGCTATATGTGCACACGTACGTATACACGGCACGCCTTAATGTGCAGGGCGTTCGTTAATTATTCCGCCGGTATTCTGTAAATATGCATGAATTATATATCTGCAGACACGCGAAAGCAGAAAACGCGTGATTAATATATTTTTTTTTTTTTTTAATCAAAGTAATTCTCATCTTCGTAGAATAAGCTTTCGCAATTATTTGCCGTTGAAAGATTTTTGGAAGTTACACAACGTATGTCGCGCGTGGTTGCATCAAATTGGTATTGATTAAATCGGGCGGTTGGTTCGATGACCAAGTTAATTCCAAAAATGTGTTATTGAGCGTGAATAACTAAATCACTTTGCACGCGTTACTGGATTATGTTTATGGGCAAGGACCGATACCAGGAGATAATACAGACAAGCTCAATTTTCATTGCCATGCGTAAGTGAAAATTGATATTCGAATAATCACCGAAGCATCGTAAGCTTCATTGGTTTGTGTATCGCGCTAATTATTTTCGCTAATCTACTTTTATATATATTTCACTTTCTTTCTATTTGTTTCTTCTCACATTTACCAGAAGCGCGCTCTAAAATAATATATTTTAATGAAAATCAACTATATAAATTGTAAATAATTATTAATCTGTTTTTCGCGTTAAACGTATCGCCGCAATAAAAATTGCCAGCTCATGTTAAAACCTTTGCGTAGCTGTTTGATTGATTTTTGCGAAGGAAAATATTCATACTATCCCATTTTGAACGCAATCAAGAGAATATATAATGTTTTAATACAATAATTTTTATATTGATATACTTTTATATTGATATTAATTAATTAATTAATTAATTAACAATACTATTATATTATCGATATAATTATTCAGTATAATAATTCGATTTAGAAGCGTTTCTTACAACTTTTGCTTACTTCTTATAAACTAAAAGTGATTTAATTTTAATCTGATCTCTAATTATATATATATATATATATATATATATATATATATATATATATATATTTATGAATATATATATATATATATCTGTGTTACAGGATAGCGATAGGAGTAGCACTGGAAGCCCCGAGCCGGCGACAGGTGGTGGTGCGCTTCACGAACATCAAATGATGATAGATGATATGAAGAATTCACGAAAGAGACGACGGAGCCCATCACCCGAAAATCTCCATCAAGCGAAACGTGCGGCGGTTGCACAAGCGCATCTAAACGGAACGAGTACGTACAAGATGTCTCTCCTTCGCAAAAATATATAGATTTTTTTTTTTCTGGATATTGCTTTCTCATAGTCGAATTTTGTGCGTAGTGGCCGGTATGGTGACACTTCAGAATCTTCAGAATTTAGCGAATTTGCAAAATCTTCCACAAGTTGCGTCACTGGCCGCTGGTCTTCAAGGGATGACGGCGGGATTGACTAATAATCAATTAATTAATACTCCCTTGAATCTGACTGTTAGCTCGTCAGGTAAGAAATAACAGAGATATAAATTAATCTAATTTCTTTATATAAAAATTTAAATGGATATAGATAAGCTCGCGCGGTTAAACTCGGTACGCATAATCGAGGATTGCGCGAGAATTAAATGACAAAGGTAATCTAACGCGGTGAAATTGTTAATTTTCATTCCCAGGTGGAACGGTACCAACAGCCTCGAGTACGACGGCGGCTCCCCACCTTCTGCCACCTAGCTCGGCTCCAATGGCGACGTTACCTCAGCTATTATCTCAACCGCAACCGGTTGCGATGCCTCAATTCATCCTAACGTCCGGTCAATTGGTTCAGGGCATTCAAGGGGCTCAGCTTCTTATCCCCACTTCGCAAGGTAAGCTTTGCTAGCACGTACAATTTCAACATTTTCCGAATATATATATATATATATATATATATAGTTGACTCTCCCTCTCATCGTATATTTTACATCGTAAGCCTGACTGTACCGTCTCGAACATAAAATCTAGAAAAAGTATAATAATTTTAATTATTCGAAATATCATCGATCACAATTCCCGCGCGTAAAATCATCGCGCGTTTCGCTGTGCGAAACACATAGTAACCCGACGGTGTGCCAGCGCATAATGTTGTGCAATCAAGATGTGCCGATATATAATATAATATCGACTATCTCTGACCAGCTTGGACTAAGGCCGGCCCGTCGTCCATACTTAGTGGCCCTAGACTGCCTCGGCGAGCACAGGGCAAACTCTGCAACTAATTTCAATGTATAATTAACGTCTCACTACCCCTCTCCAACCCCACGGATCCCACCCCGTTTTACCTCCTTTCTCGGGTTCGTCCTTCCCTCTCGCTCTCCCTCCTTTGCCCCCTCCCTGCTTCTAACCCTAGCACTCACTGGACATCGCAGCTCCGCGGATTCGGCCGCTATTATATCGATTGCGGTCCGCGCTAACTTCGTTTCTACCAAGTTGGGTTCCTATTCTGGCAATTGGGAGAGAGAAAGAGACAGATAGAAAGAGACAGATAGAAAGAGAGAGAGAGAGAGAGGGAGATAGAGCGTACGAAACAGGTAGAGAACGAGAGGCAGAAGGAGAACTTTGGGATTCCGCCTAAGTGGATTGAAGTTCGTGGATATGGACCGGCCGCGGTAGGATGACGAGTTACGTGGCGGCAAATAATGTTTGCACTGCTTTTCGGCTCAATCGATGGTAACTGACTAACGCTCGATTGGTCTCTGATAGACATCGAGTATCGGCGAGGATGAGTCGAGGAGTGCTCGAGAGTGCGGTCAATAGGTTGTCGTTCATAGAAATTATTGTCCGCGCAGGAATGTCCGCGGCTTTATTTAAAGTGATATCAGCCGCCCGAGATTTTATTCGCGTCGCGCGTAAACGATTAAGATCTGAAAAGCGGCAAGGATTAAAATACACGAAAGGTCATGCACGTCCTAATTGTTAGAGAATAAAAATAACAATCTGGAATTTTCCCCTTGCACTAGATATAAATTAGATGTAATAAGATTTTCGATATTTCGAAAAAAAGTTTTGAGAAAATTCTTCGTTGCTTTTAGCTGATAATGCGATACGTAGACGAATCCAATTATAATATCGCGCTTTCGCGGATAAGATAAGTAAAATATTTTCTCTTGTCGCGGATTAGTCAGATGTGAGTCAACGTCACATTATTAACGGTGTATTAACGGCGCGTTATCGTTCGACAACGTTTGAACTGTACGTTAATCGGATTGTCGGTTGACCTTACCTCAAAACGTGAAACTTTTATGGCTGTTCGGAATACGGGATTTGCTTAGCTTAGCTGTAGGTGGCAACACGGGTACGTACTCATGATCAGTAATCATATTAAGCGCGTGTACAGGGTAATCAGATTAGCGGAGCTGGAGGTAATCCCGAAACTATTCTAAGTATGATTAGGCGTCCTTCTCGCAGCGCAGTCCAGTACCAGTACCTGTACCCACTATTAAGATGACGATAATAGTTTGCCAACTACGCTAGCCTGCGAGGTTACCTGCCCTATGGGTTGCCTAATAATCCCTCTATGAGACCCTGATAACTTTACCACCCATCCTGGATCAACGACGCGTGGACTATGTTCATAATGAAAATGAAATATCTATTGATTCGAGATACGATTATACGAGATAACGCTTTCGAAGGATATCATAAATTAATTATCCTCTCTCACTCGTAATTCTATCAAGCACGACGTGTCATTTTTGTATTCCTCAGGAATCGCTACGCAAACCATCTTGACCATACCCGTTAGCCACGTCACGAATAATCAAATGGTAAACTTGGCGCTCAGTAATGGACAGGTAGTTTCTACGACACTGGCGAACCTTCAGTCTTTAGCTCAACCACAGAATATGCTTAACACGCCTACGAGCAACGGTGAGTTTGCAGCTAATATGTTTATAAGATTTTTTTATGTCAATGTAAAATTATAAGACATTTTATACACGCAATTAATTTTTTTTACGCAATATGTACGCAATATCTATTTTTTTTTCTTTTTTTTTTCTAGACAAAGCCACGTATACAATTTCGCAAAATATATTTCATTCTATTAAAAAATGCTTGTTATTCATATCATATATTTATAAAAAAATAAAGTATGTTATTATTTTCCTTTATTCAATAATATCCTTAAATTAATAATTGTTTACAATAAATAAATTGAATATAATATAATATGCTCCCACATAACTAAAATAATTTTTTATAAATATCTGCCAAGAATTTAATGATATCTTATATGATATTTCAAATCGAAGATCTAAATTTTCTTGTTATCTTTTTAAATATATGTCTCTTTCTAAATTTTGTTAAATTATAATATAAATGTTTTGACAATATTTTAACGACTCATAAAAATATCTAAGTGTGTTTATATATATGTACTGGCTGTTGTGCCTATTCTGTAATTTACTCAGCATCGGTATATCATGCTACTTGCTTGTCCTTTTATCAGTTCCCACGAGCCCCAGCCTGGCATCGGGATTAGGACTGAACCCTGCTGCTTTGCCGCATCTTCTGAGTAATAGCTCGGCGAGCCAACAACTTCTGAATGCGATGCAGCCTCAGCAATTGCTCCAGGCTGCCCAAGCGGCACAGGCGCAAGCGGCACAAGCTGTACAGGCCGTTCAGGCTTCTCAACAACCGCTTCTAACGACATCGCCTCAACAGCACAGCCATCGACACACCTCGCATATGAATCATTACACAGTATGTATGACTTTGTCACAAAGGTCCACGCTTTTTCAAAAATAGTAGACAATTAATATAAAATTGCTGATATTACCTACAAGAGAAGAACTAAAAAAAGCAAAATAAGATATAATTAAAAAAAAAACATATATATATATATATATATATATATATATACAGATGTAAAATTAAATAACTGTTTTCATATAGATATTAAATATAATTTTTTTTGTTATACTAAATGCAATAAAATTATTGAACACATCATTGCTTATTATGATTTTAATTCTGGCTGTAACGTGATATCACAAAAATATAAAACTCATCATAAAAGAAAATATTGCTTTCTGTCAAAATAATAATTGTAATAATATAGGCTGAAACCATAACAATTATCATCATGTATTTTGCACTTTATATGAATAACGATTGTCTGATATCTATATGTTAATTACTTTTTCTTAATTTTTTCTATAATCGTTAACAAATGATATGTTATGCAAACTAGAAAAAGATATCTGTGCTAGCTTTCCTTTTCCAAATTTAAAAAAAAATATAAATGCTTTTTTATCGAACCGCATGAGATATTCGAACAATCGAATACGTAGTTTCGGCGATACGGAGGAGACCGCGGCGAGGTCAGCGGAGCAATCTGAATAATTCCCGATACCGAGCGATCTTGTTAAGAAAGTATTCCTTCAATACTAGTGGCATTTCTTCCGCTAATTAGACTCTAAAGTGTCCCGAGCGATTCCGTCTCATTATGAAGTGCATAATTGGCGCGAAAGAGGAGCATTGTCGTATCCCCGCAGTGGAGACCCCGCTAATCTGTCCCGCTACTACCTGTATTGTTCACAGTCAACGGAAAAACATCATAGGGAACGACCTGAGCAGTCGTCGCCTTTGAACGAATCCGTCGTGTCCGCTGCATCCGCTTTGAACAGATTGGCCGCCAGCAACGGCGAGATTACTATCACGACAACGCATGGACCAGGCGGTGTTGGAGTAAAGGCATCCCCGAGCAATATGCATAGCCCGAAGGAGGAGGAGGACGATCTCTTGAATGATTCACCGAGTAAGATATAGCTTGATCTTTCTTTCCCTGCAATAACTATTAATCGACGGGGGTCGAAAGTCGAAATGATCTGTGCGGTTTACGGGTGCTCGGCAGTGCGTTTAAAATGACACCATCAACATGCGCGCGAAAATGATAATCAAGGCCCCGAGGGTAACCATGTTGTTACTCCTTGACAGCTTTTAATTACAACTTTTGCAGGGGACACCATCTTTCTATATCGCAATCATCTTGCCTATACGAGAAGCTTACAGTCGCTAATGTCGACAAGTAATTGCATGCATAATGATCTCTCTTAAAGAAGCAATTACCACATGCAAACGCGCTCCTTATCTTTATCTTGTCAAGTTGTCACATTCCAACGGATATCTTTGACAGGCCGTTAATCGCGGCTGCGCGTGGATTCTATACAAATTCGCAAACGTATATTTCTGTATAATTGAAGCGCGCACATTTGATTTTTCGATCGATTTTACTTCAGATGTTTCTTTCCAACAATACAACAAAGCGTTCCTGTCATCGTGAAAGAAACGATTTAACGTTTAAATGCGCATTTGTAGCTGGCGAATAATAATATGTCGAACAAGCATCGATCGCTCGATAACTGTAATAGGATATCGTATAGCACTGGGCTCATTACGGGGCATTAGTTCATTCCTTACTGCCTTCTAGGAAGCCATAAAGATTCCAGCAGTGCGCGTAACCTCGTGTGTTGCCTGACAATAATTTTAATAACTTACAATCGTTGCGCAGACTGGCACTTTGTCATTCTGACGCGATGGAATAATCATTCAACGTATGAAGCTAACGATTCTCAATTGCTGTTAGATGGGAGCATTCATAAATATTTGCCTTTTATTAACCATTCTCCGATAGAATTTTAATAATTTACATAGAAAGCAGGATGCAAAATCACAATTACGAATAAAATAATTATTTTACATAATTTCTGTTTTGTTGTAGAATTAACATATTTAAAATTTTTATATACGTGAATTTGTAAGTAATTAACAAGCTTTTATCAAAAATTTTGTCACATTTATTTTATATATTTAATTCAATGCAAAATTTGAAACTTATATAAAATAAGTTAATCAATAAGCGCGATTAGATCAAAGATAGAGTTCTGTTAAATTTGTCCATTAATTGTAATCTCTTATTTATTCAAAGTCGAGGCTAATGTACTCGAAAACTTTTTGTTTGAAACGTGCAAAGTACCCAAGTACTTGATCCCAAGATCTCGATCGACAATTAATGATCATAGAAATATATGTATATATATATATATATATATATATATATATATATATATATATATATATATCGTCGCAGAAGGATTTGCGGTTTATTGCGCGGCGCAGAAACCAGGCGAACTGGTCGAGATTACAGAGCACATGTGGGCACACATTTCTATTGCGTGCGTATATATTCGGGATGACAGATTTACGAGAGAAATCGTTGCAGCTCGGTTTAGCGAAACTGCCTGGCGTCATTAGCCTTCTCGCAAGAGTTTCGATGAATCGATTGAAATGTGTGGCTCGAATGACTGAATCCCTGGGTTGTGCTCAAAATGCACCATTAGAATCATAAAACCGATCACATGCGTGACGCAAGAATGTTTATCGCATTAACCCTTGAACCACAAATATTTCATCTCGTTCGCAATTGACTCGATATTGTATCCGCAACTAACTCGTGAGGAGAGATTCATACAATTAAGGATCTGTTTAAACAGCTCTTATAAAAAAATAAAAATCTTTGATAAAACTACCAATAGAATATTTAAAATAATGAATTAGAAATATTAATTCAAAAATTTCTTCCTTAGTATTTTTGCTAATTTATTTAAAAAATTAATTCAACATAAATTTAACTTTCTTCTTAAAAATTCTAATGCCAGGAAATCGCGATTTAATACTGTTTTTTTTTTATTCATCAGAAAAATAGAAGTAGAACGTTGTATAAATTTTTATTACAGACCAGCCAACGATCAATGAGGCCACTAACAATGTGGTCGATGGGATCAATTTGGACGAGATCAAGGAGTTCGCGAAGGTCTTTAAGCTGCGCAGATTGTCTCTGGGTCTGACACAGACCCAGGTCGGGCAGGCCCTGAGCGTCACCGAAGGGCCCGCATACAGCCAAAGTGCCATATGCAGGTGAGTTTCCGCTGCGTCGTCCTCCTCGCGTCCTTCGTCGAAACGGACGTCGCTAATGAAAATTCAATAATAAGGTAGAATGTAAAACGACAGTGTGCCAGGTCACTGGAAATGGCGTAGAAAGAGTTGGAATTTGTTCACGGAGTAGCAAAAAGAGAGATAGTTATCCGTTCGTTGGTTTTATAATAGTATCTTCCATTAGGAATAAACGGCCGAATGTAAAGCTAAGAAAATCGCGAAGCAGTTTTTATTTTCTTCCTCGTGTGATAATATTTAACAAAATTACCATTTGCGTCTTCAATTCATCGAAGTGATTGAAATTCATTCAAAGACTGGAAAATTTTCGATGCAGGCTTAATATTAATTTTCAATTTTGAGGTGCCATGAAAAATAAGCTTATTTATATCGTAATACACCACGATGGTTCCTAATTCATTCTGCAGTTTAAATGTAGATTTAAATCATAATTATTTTAAAGTATTTGTAGAAATTAAAATTATTGCGTTCATTGTGAACGTACAATATTTAATAAATATTTATAAACATTTCTAGACCATTATGCTATTTACTTTCTTCGTCGATTGAGCGCGTCTTGAAAATACAAATGGGAATCACCGTGGTGATGCCGGGTGACAAGCAGAAAAAAAGTTTATACCTCTTAGAAAATTCTTATCGTATCAACTAACATAAGCATTGGTGATTGTTCCCCAGTGCCCTGGCTACCCAGATGTACGCTGCCTCGCAGATTGCCTCTCAGCAGCAAGCTACGTACGTTCACCCCTCTCATGCGCTACTTAATTTACCTAAAAATCTAAAACTCGAAAATCCTTTAAGAAATCGCAGTTATACCCAACGATGGAAAATTGAGAACCTTCCGACGGTCGTGAGCAGGAGAGAGAGAGAGAGAGATATTATAATTTAATTAATGAATCGTTAAAATCAACGACGCATCCCACGTAAAAATAAGACGGACGATAATCGTCCTCTCGTCTCTCTTCCTCTTCGTCATTTGCGCTCGTCCGACTCGCGGTCCTCTCCTGCTTTAGAATCGGCAGGCGTATTTGGGTATAGCTGCACAAACACTCTCACTAATTTCTAATTTCGTTCGGAAAAGAGATGCGCGAAAGGAGCACTTCTAAAATTAACTTTCTTCGAGCCAGGGCATTGGCAAACTTGGGCATGATGTCGCCAACGCGCTAAGAATAAAAGAATAGAACAAAGTCGAAGGATTCTCGCGATTTTTAACGAATTCGTCGAGTCTAAAAGCTCTGGATTCTTTCACTATTTGTCCAAGAGAGTCGAACTTTCGCCCGCGCGAGAGAAGCGTTTGCGTTGGCAACATCATACACGGCATCACCAAACCTTAAAGCATGCACGCATTGTCAATGTCCTGTTATTGAATCACAATGCATGTCTCTTAGTGCTCCTTTAGTGGGACAAAGACGTAAAGGCGAGAAATAAATGCTCAGAGAAAATATTTGAACGACTCAAACTTTCACAAATATATATATATATATATATATATATATATATATATATATATATATATATATTTATATTGCGTATGTACATGTTATATTATGTTTAAAGGTCGATATTATTTATATTTTTACGTCTTTGTGTCGCCTTCTCTCGATACACACATCCATTTCCCTTTATCAATTATCCGAGAAATGGAATCCAAGGTGATGGATCAAGCCTTATTCTTGGCTTTAGATTCGAAAAGCTGGACATTACGCCGAAAAGCGCGCAGAAAATTAAGCCGGTCCTCGAGAGGTGGATGAAGGAGGCAGAAGAGAGGTGAGCAATTTATTCTTATTCTTTAAGAATTATCGTGAACACCCTCGTGAGAAGATATTTCCTTCTCTCAATCGAGATCTTCAACATATAAAACATAAATGCAACCTTCTTTTCGATCTACATCCGTATAATCGCTGTGTAATTAATTTGAACAACTGAAGTTCTCTCTAGTCGCGCGGAATTCTCTCGATTACGAATCAAGTTCTAACGTTGTGTTTGTTGATACATGATTATTTCGCAATCGTCCAACGCTACCTCGACTTCACGCTCCAACGCGAGAGCGTGCGAACGTCTACGTGCTAATTGGTAATTCGTTAATTGAATTCACCTGATTAATTGCGGATCTGCGTCTAATAAATACACGGAATGTTAATTAGAATGGAAGAAACCGTTACCGCGCGATCGCTATTTGCTACAGGCCTGGCTACGCGGCAAATGCGGCCACGATTGCTTTCGCCGTGTCGCGAAAGATCCACCGGATCCTACTTAAGAATCTCGGCCTCCGTGTATTTCCATAAGGTGTAAATTTTACGAGCCGATATATAAAATCTAATGAACTTTATGCCTCGAGCTAATCAGGAATCCATGTAGCCGCGTTGCCGCTTATTAAACGATTAAAAAGCATCGCGCAATCAAAATGCTAACACATTCTCCGCTTTTATAGCGCGTAACTTTTTTGAAATTAAATTGGATTAGCGTCTTATCACACACAAGTCAGATGATACATTATTGTTATGATTATATTTTTTCTGATTTCTCTATTCTCATTATACAATCTTTGTGTTACTCAGAAGAGGCTGGATATTTTACGTGGTTCCTATTCAATTATCCATTTAAATACGTCTGCATAATTTTTAATGCAAAACAACATTATGTGTATTTATATGAGACTATGAAAAATTAATACAATTTAAATTGGATGACATTTAGCGCTATAAGAAATATGAAAAACGTGCTCGGCGGTCTTTCTTGAAATAACGATGATCATCAGACTTCGATACGCGAGGAAGAGCAGGATAATAAATATAATCGAATCATTCGATGACGGAAGTGTCTACAGGTGTACGTCAACGGGTGTCGTTTCTCTTTTTCATGAATAAAACCGGCAACAACAATGACCCATCCTGCATTCGCGCGGCGTAGAACTAAGCGTCGACCGTGCGCCGGCCGCGTCCGGGAAAAATGAAAGCGGCTAGTTTATGCGGTGCACGTGCACGATTTATCTGCCGAGTAATTAAACTGTGGACTAATTAAAATCAGGTTTCTGATGTACCTCTCCCCCTGCGTCTCTCCCTCCCCTTACAACCGCCGTCACCTCGCTCTTACCCGCGGCACTGCATTCCCCTCCTCTCTCTCTCTCTCTCTCTCTCTTTCTTTCTCTCTGTCATTCCTTCCACTCGCAGCTTCCTTCCGTCCTTCTTCATTCCATCATTCGTCTAAACCTCTCTGTGTATATTCCTCTCTTACACCTATGTATGCAACAATGCTTTGTACACCCACGCACGAGTTTACACAGCTTCCCTCGTCCTACCTCCTTTTCTTTCTCTCTCTTTCTTCGCGTCTTTTACGTATTAACTCATTTATTTCATCTCTTTCTTTTCGACTTCCCCTTCTTCCTCTTCTTGCACTCGGCGTTTCTCTCCATTGCACTCTCTCATCGGTGTATACCAACGCATACCAACGATGTGGCATCCCAACCCCGTCGAATCGGTCGCGTCGGTTCTTCGCGCTCTCACACCGACTTCTCCATTAGCATATTGTTTTCGCGAATTCGACGAAATATTACCTCGCGATGCTAATGTCTCCCCGTGTACTTTTTTTTTCGACTCGACAGTTGGTCATTCGGAGTTAAATTAAAAACATAAATTTTGAGCCGGGGCATTGCAACCGTACCTATAACCGTATCACCACGTCGAGCTCTCTTCCTTTCTCTCTCTTTCTCTCTCTCTCTCTCTCTCCCCCTCTTTCCCTCTTTCTCTTTCTCTCTGTCCCGAATCGCTTCTCATCGCTCACCCGGGAGTCCCAACGGAAGTTCTCCTGTTTACTGTCGCGACCGCGAGCTTTTTCCATGTCGCGCTACCATACCACCCGATAATACTATTCGTCGAATGAAATTACGTCGCCGACTAGATGCGCGACGCCAAAAAAGTTTGCATATTCTCGATTCTCAAGACTCCCGAGATCGGAAATTTATAAATTTCTCTTAACTTATTTGTGTGTGTTCAAAGCTGTGGCAATATCGCGAGAAGTATTGCTACGACCGACGAAACTTCTGCAACTCTCTGGGAGACATAATGATAAATTCAATAATTATTATAAAATCATTAAAAGATAACGTACATTAGTTTAATTAAACATTTTAATTAATCATCAGAAAATAATTGAGAAATAACGAATGTGTCGATTTTCACGCAGAAACTATTCGAGATTTAATGAGCTCATTGGATAATGAATGAAATAGAAATTGAAGTTTAAAAGCGCCGCGTCTATTCGATTGCTAATTTTATTCGTGTCGACATCGACGCCGACATTGCCGTCGCAAGGTCTGTTTCACGATACATGGACTAAGTTCGGCACGTGAATCAACCGAGCTGTATACCAGGGGAAAAATCCAATACTACATGGGGGATATTTGCAACCAAACGTGTCCGAATATCATGACGTTGGCGATTTTCTTTTTCAATCAGTATCCTATTTCGCGTTAATGTAATTACATGTGTAAAATGATAAAAAAAATTTTTTTTTTTTTTCATATTTGATTTACCTATAACAATATTTCAACAAACTGCAAGAGAGAAATGTTGAGCTCAATATATAGACTCGTGGATGTAATTAATTATTGCAAAAACGTGGTGATTAACTCAGACCTTTAAACAGGATCCTATCTCGCGGCTATAATCGCGAACGAGAGTGCGCAAAATTAATCATTAACGAGCATGATAACGTTAACATGTAATCGTCGATGATGCAATCTTCCGAATTTGAGCAAGAGTAGTGCATCTGATTCCAGGTACAAGAGCGGCGTTAATCATCTGACGGACTTCATCGGGGTCGAGCCGAGCAAGAAGCGAAAACGACGGACCTCCTTTACGCCTCAAGCTTTGGAACTGCTGAACGCACACTTTGACAGAAACACTCATCCCACCGGTTAGTGCGTCTTTTCATTTATTCCTATTATTATTAATTTTTTCGCTACTAATCTTGTCGATTTTTCTTCAAACCTGTCTTACTTTAACACATTAAATGTTTCAATTCTCTTCCTTTACAGGCAATGAAATCACGACTTTAGCGCATCGACTAGGATACGATAGGGAGGTGATAAGAATCTGGTTCTGTAACAAAAGACAAGCTTTGAAGAACACGGTGAGGATGATGTCGAAGGGCGTCGTATAGGGAAGGACTACATCTACCGATCAACCGAGCAACATATGAGAAAAGCTTCAAGCTGAAGCGAGCGATGAGAAACATGTTTCGTGAAATTTTTCAAAAAAATCTCGCGTTTCTTCTAGTAATATAAATAAATTGAATCGCGCGTGAGAGAACGACTTTTCCGTGGCATATTACGGAATTAAGGAGGAAAATCATTCACCGGAGAAAGACTGTAGTTATCAAAGTGAATCCGGCACGGAAAGATCGTTCTAGATCGAGGCGAGGTCCTTCGAATATTGTGATCGCAGGTGTATACGACATCTATATGTAAATAGCTTTAATCTACGAATATGTAATGTATACATGAGTCGAATATCGAAAACTGATAATCTAAAATCGTTGTCTCTCATTTGGTACCAATCCGTCGCGCGCTTCCACAATTTTCATAGATATATATCTAGCAGAGAACACACACACACACACACACACTGTGACTAACTGATCCAGTTTCGAGTTTCGAAACAAACAAGTTATTGGCAAGCATCAACGAATCGAGTAACGTAGGATTCCACGACGATCAAAATTACGTGAAAAGTTTATCGAGCAACGATAGAAAAATTGCTTCCATACGTCTTAATTAATTAATTGCTCGAGTGTGACGCATCGGGACACGTACGTTTCTCGGAACACAATCCATGAAAAACCGGGCGGAAAGGTATGTAAGTCGTCGCACGGATAATAATTAATAAAAATTCAACTATACCTTCAAAAAATGATTATTTACGAGATAGCGGCGAACATTTTAACAGCTACGTGCAATCGATAATCACATAATCAAATGATGGCGTAATGATCGAGAATGCACTCAAAATCGAAAGACTCGATGGATGGCAATCTTTTGCGCGCAACAAGAACTATAATTAAATTCGAGAACCGAACCTTCAAGGAAATTAATTACATCCGATCTTGAAATATCGTTGTCGCTCGTTGAGTTGCGTAAAATAAAAATATCGCTTAAATAATAAATACAAAATCTCATCGCCTCTCTCTATTGATTATATAATATCAAATCCCTTATATATACACAATTGAAACGAGCAATGATAATATTTCTGTTATAATTTCGGTGACAGATCGACGGAGAGTTTTTAGTGCGCGCGAGATCTGTAAATTACACGTGTATCTAGAAACATGAATGAAATTCCTTTAGTAACTAAATAACGCAATAACGTCTCTGAAAGTATGCTATAATGCGATTATATACCACATGCCGCTCCTGTGAAGTTGTATTTGTTAGTCGTGTAGGAAAGAGACGGTTAGGGACAGACGAGATTCGAGTTTCTGCAAAACTAGTCCGTAATAATCTGCCATATAAGACGTATACGTGTTAAACGAGCACGCATCCTTCGTTCCTATACATATATGCGCGATCCGCTTACTCGCTGAATAACGATGAAAGCTCGGATGAAAACTTCGATTTTACTAGAGCTCGATTCCGATCTGCGGGGATAATCGACGAACATAATTCTTCGATTACGAAAAACGCTTCCGTATGTATGTGTGTATTGTTCCATATTTCTATCTTGATTTTATAAATCGTATTTACAATCGTGCGAAAGAAAGAAAAGATGTAGGCGATCAAATAATATTCTATTCGTGTATTCCTTCGCGAATGTAGATTCGAATGTATTGCGCGACAAATATTACAGATGCGTGATTTTGCAATCGAAGAATTATTTATGCATTATTACTGTGTCCCTTTTAACTGAAATGAAAAAAAATCATAATCATAAATAAATACATAAAAAATGGCCATGTAAAATCGCCCTACACGTCATAATAATTATTAGGACGATTGATTTGCACGCGTCGCTACATATACGAACGCATTATGTTGTGACGCAGTCATTTAGCAACAAGCGATCGACAACCCGCAGTCGTATTTCCGCGTAAAAGGATATTTAAGTGAAGCCCATAAAAGTACGGTTTTCTTAATATTTAGCAGACAAGTACGTTTAATGAATAAGATTGTGCATAAAATGTACTTCATCCTCTTTATATAATGGGCTATTCGCTACGATAATATCGTGAAATCTTTAACATGATGCGTAGCTAGGGGCGCAAGGGGTAGCCTGTACATATTACGATACATACATTGTAATATTACAATTAACTTTTATTATATCATAGCTACAAAATAGCTGAATTCGAGCAAAGAAAATTTACATGGTTAAAAAAATAATAAATTTCTAAAAATAAAACATATTTTAAGGTTTTACTTTTAAGAGTCTGAGATGAGCAAAGTGATCTGTTCCTAAAATATTGTATTATACGAGTAAAAAGAGAGGATGAGAGAGAAAGGCACGAGTGGGGGTCGGAAAGATATACGATAAGGTAAAATTCAAAATTCAAAATTTTTATTACAGGGATGGGATGTATATGTTATCCTTTTTGATAAAAAAGCGAAAATATTTGTACAGAAATATTCCGGTTATTAAATTTTGTTATACGAGAAAGAGAGAAAGAAAGAATGAAAGGGGAAAAAAGAGAGAGAGAGAGAGAGAGAGAGAGAGAGAGAGAAATAAAAGAGCAGAGCGTCAAAAGACGCGCGGTAGTGATAAAAATAAAAACGCGAACACAGTTTAAGAATCATGTGTATTTTCTTCGTGAAATTGAAATATTCGAATAGATCCTTACGAAAATATAAACATGAGTATTACAAAAAAAAAAAACATGTGAATTGTATTCGTGAATGTCATATTTCTAAGGAAGATAGATCCACGGGCAAATGTTTTATAGCAGTTTCCAGCTGAATTCTTGCTCGCTTTATCTGGTGATTTTTGTAGACAAAAGATAAGAAAGGATAGCCCTACGTCACATAACCGAATAATAAAGAGAAGAAATAAACATCCCTAAAAAAAGAAGTCACGTCGAGTCATAAAGTAAAAACAAAACACAAATCGATAAGAGGAAACTGCTCCTGAAACATTGCCCAGCGAAACCAAAGTTCCTACTACGTTTTATAAAGTATATAATTGAAACTGCAGAGAACACTTGAATTGTAAATATACGATAAACGCAAAGTTAAGCTAATAATCACGATACAATCAGCAATTTAACGATGCTAAAATACGACTCGCCGATCAATTGATTCGACATTGCCGTTGTCGGAGAACATCGATCGACCTTATTATGGAAAGAAAATCACACAACTTGGTAAGCCGACTTCACCGAAGGCGGGAATCAATTGATTTTGGCAACGAAATAAGCACACAGTCGGCAATTAAGCACATAAGTATACAATTAAACTAAGCAGCCGTAGCTCTAGCTTCAATGTTAGCACTTAGGCACACGATGTAACATTAAATTACGTATTTAAATGAAGGACAAGAATCTTAGCCGTTAAGCGAATACCTGTGTAAAATTTAGTAGGTGTCCACAAAAATAAAATAAAAACATATATTGTGGTACAAATAATAAAAAATCGCACCTATTGCTTTTCGCGATTAAAAAATTTCGTTTGATTTTCAGATAAATAACTTTAGATAAAAGTTTCGCGCACATGATTTTTGTAACATATAACATATCTATGAGTTATAACTGTGAGAAATGAAAAAAATCATTTCTAAGCTATAACTGTAGTGAGAATTTCTTGTCAAATTTTCTCCTCTTAACAATTTTGTGTTTTAATTCACAAAATACATTCCTCTTTTTATTTTTATTCTAATATAACTTCAGGTACATGGTAGATTTTACTTCCTATATATATATATATATATATATATATATATATATATATATATATATATATATATCTTATTAATAACAAAGAATCAACAGGTAATAAGTCATTTTTTTCAATAATTTTTAAATATATATTTTTATAATTTTTCCATATTTTAGTACCTTTAATAATAAATAATATCAAAAAATAAAGATGTCAAGAAATTTCTTACAATGCCATTAACTAAGAAGAAAAATAGCTAGACTTACGCTAAAATTACTTTTATATTTTGTTGCTTAATATCTTCGTTAGAAAATTTTATTATTCAAATTTGTTAGTCAACTCTATTAACTAATTCAAAATCAGGCTTGTCGTCAGGAACAGCTCTGTCCGTTTTACCTGACCACTCGATAATGCCATAACCGATCATTCCAGCACACAATATTCCGATTAAGAGATATAATTTCGTAAAGGTACACAGATACGGGTTATACACGTACGTTATCACTGAACCAGTGGACTCCCACAGGCGGAAGTTGGAGAAAGCCGCCTCCTCTTGACCAGGAAATAATATACCACTCAATGCTAAAATAATTTGCATATAATCAATCTCTTAATCTAAATTAATAACTATCCAGCTAGATTTTATTATTGCAAATATTTTAACAAATAGAATATTTCTTTAGAAAAATCTGTAAAAATATGTAAAAATCGATTGTGTACTATTTGTTGGTACGGTATCGTCAGTGGAATACGAAATGTTCTTATCTGTCGGTACAATCTTACACGCAGCAACTAAATTAGGAAATTCAATTTAATTATCATCATGCAATAATTTTGAAATTATTTTGACAATATATGGTACATCGATATTAAATGTATAAAACTATTTAATAATAACAAGAAATATTTTGTTGCTTCTTATCTTGCTCACCATTAATTTGTACCAGCCAGATCGAATCGCACACACCCCATAAACCTGACACCAGAAAGAAAATAATGCCTTGTTCTGGCGTCGGTTTCCATCGCAACATAAAGATGAAAAGACTTAAATGCAAACAAAAAGCGAAAAACATTACGGGCTTTCTTCCCGTCAACTTCACGATAGATCCTGTAGTGAGCGCAGCTATAGCATTTGTGACACCAAAGCATATCATTACGTAACCGATATTGCTAATCCCCCAAGCGCAAGAAACGAATGACTGCAATAAATATAAATATAAATAAATAAATATAATAAAGTTATTGTTTTTTTAGAAAAAAAAAAAAAAATTCTCTTATTTCTAGCATAAGCAGAAATTTTATTTTAAATGCTTCTCTCTTCTCGTATGTAATTTACTAACTGCGTTGTAATCGGCAAATAAAAATGCCTGTTCAGCTCCAATGAACAATGTTATTGGCAATATTAAAAGTTGATTCTTCTCTTTCAACAACTTTAATGTCACGGCCAGTAGTTTAAATCCAGACGTTCCTTTCACCGAGCGGGTTCTGCTTCGATCGTATCTATAAAATAGGAATTGTAACATCAAGAAACTCTTATGCAATATACATATAATATCTCCTCTGTAATTTTTGTTATGTAAAAAAAATATTTTCGGATGTTTGATAGATGAACGAGATATAAAGAATTGTACCTGGATAAGGAATCAACGCCGAACGCAATTATTAGACAAGCTAATATCATGCAGCCTAAATAAATCCCGGAAATTAGATATATTCTTTCTATAGGAGATGATTGCAGATTCGGGTTTTCGTCTTTCACACTAGACACTCCACAGAAATTTGCGCCGCATTTTTCTACCATAACACTACTGTTCAGAGTTACATTACTGGTAACCGTCTCGATTCCATAGGAAAGAACTGTATTGATAAAAAAAAAAAAAAAAATGCGAAAATGAAGAAAGCAATTGATCACTAATAGTAATAAAATTATTCCACAGACTTTTATAAATATACTAGATATTAGACTGTTAACAGTCGATGTGTCAGATAAAATCAGGGCAGCCATTTACAATTGGGCAGAATATATATATGTAAATTGATTAATAGTTATGTCAGCAATCTTTAGTATATATATATATATATATATATATATATATATATATATATAGAGAGAGAGAGAGAGAGAGAGAGAGAAATCTGTATTCTCTATAAAAAAGTATACTTGAATAGATTCAATAGAACAGAATACATAATCATTAGAATACCAGAACAATTTCTTGCTGCGACGTATATACATATATATAGTTTCTATTCGTTAGTTTATATTCTTTCTGATCACATCAACAGTAAGTTAATTTTGTTTTCATCGGCGCTCGCATTTTTATGGCTCAACAGCTGTGCATTCATATGCGCTTTCGCAAGAATCATAAATATTGTAAGCAATTTATTTTGTGTTACATTCTGATTCGCGATTGTTTGTTATTGCATCTTAAATTGGGCGATGATTAAATAATTATATAATTTATAACTGCTTTATTCAGAAAAAGATTGCTCATTAAATTTCTCACATTGCTTAAAAAAATTATAAAAATATGGTATGTTGAAAATTATTGTATTATAATTTTTTTTTTTTTCGTATAAAGTGACTAGAGAAATCGAGTAGATTTATAACCGCATTAGATATGAAAATTAAAAAAATAACCGATAGATTAAATTACAATATACTAGTGAGTCTCTGAATATTAATTTACATTATTGGCGGCAATAAATATTTTGTACAGTTTGTTCGTGTCTATAACGACGATTCTATTTTACATATACCATGAAGCATTGCAGCGACTATCAATTCATTCTTACAACACCACTCGGCGATACGTCATTAAAATTAACATTTGTAAACAAAATATCCTCTGAGTCGAAGCATAATTTATATGCAAATATTTTTCCCGGCATATCTAATCCCTGAGATATAAAGTTGATCATCGCGTATGCTGTCGGTAAGCTACACATATATATTTGTAACAATATTAACCCACCTGCTGAAGATATAAAATTTCCCCACACCTGCGCCATTTGATAGAACATGAAGAAGAGGCCAAAGAATCTTGTGACAAGAACATTCGCGGATATATCTGAGACGGTTGAGTAAGCTTCTGCTGCCACAGTTAGATAAGTACACTTCGCGCACCAAAGCGGTCCTCCGCCTAATCCGACCGATAATCCGGCGGGAATCATCGTATAAAATTTTGGGTAAAACTGAGAAGCTATGAAAGGCATATAAGCCAATATGGAAACACACATTGTCCACTTGCATCCTAACCAACTGGAACAAAAAATTATATATATATATATATATATTTTTTTTTTTTATTTATTCATATTAATTAATTAGAATGTTCTTTAAATAAAATTTCTTCAAATTAACCCTAAGATTTGTATTCACAGCCCGTTTTCATATTCAAGATCGTCTTAAGTATGATCAATTTTACGATCCCATCCAGCCGGTGAAATGTCATATAGTACCTTAAGACTGTACTTGAGGCAATTAAAAATATTAGACTAGAGAAAATGCTACGTTTATTAAAACGATATATGTAATTTTTGCTTATATGTTTATCTCACTTTTGCAATGATAGAACCTACGGGTGTTTTATGAAACATAATTCTGGGTCAAGGTAAAAACGACAACGCGCGTAATAAAGTTTAGTAACGTGGAACTCTGTACAGAACTAATCCCCTATACGTTCTACTTATATATATATATATATATATATATATATATATATATATATATATATATATATATATTGAGCGGTCTCATCGTCTATGATGATCCAAGGCTATTCCGATATACTTCCCAAAACAGAATTCTCGATTTATTCCATCATGATAAGAAGCAAGAGTAATCGGATTTGACGACAATTCCCCTCCAGCCCGAGCCATGAAATATTTATCGCGGTAGTCGTCGAAAATATTGTCAAACTGCTATTGCAAGTTATTTGGACTTTCAATTCATTATATGATGAAAAAAAAAATATATAAATTAGATTGTCTAAGCCTTACCTTATGATAAGAGCGGGTAGAAAAATGTTGCTGAAGAGTAGACTGCCGTAAATCGCCGATAAAGTAAATGTACCCAGCGATTCATCCGCATTGATAGAGCTCTGTAAATTCGAGGCTCCCATAAAGGAAGTAAAATTCACCATAAAAGCACAACCAATCGCTAGAATATTCCTTATAATTCGCCATTGTTCTGACGGCTCAAAATTTGGGATCGACACTTGTACGAATCGTCTTGATGGAATCACCTCGGTTTTCGTCATAATTTAATCGATGTCCAGTTATTGTATTTACAGCGTCGATAACACCTTTTCAAAAATATGTATACCCTGTGATTTTGCTAATCAATAAAGTATATTGTAAATTATTAAATATCTTTTAAAAACATAAAAATAAAGAAAGATGTTTATAGCAACCGCACTCTTGATGTCTACTATTTGTCTAATCATAGAAAAAACTATTAGGAATATATATGCTTCTTTTTCTGTAATTTGCGATTAAGATTTCAGTATCTCAATATATATTATTATCTGCAATATACATTTCAAATCGATTTAATAGACCTTGTTATCTCAATTGCAATCCTATTGAAAGATATCGGTGAATGATCATGGACTGTGGAATTAAAACTGAAACTGAATATTCACGTTCATTCCTATATTGATCAGCGACGCGATTTGCGTAAAGCCAATAACGATTTCAAGGTAATAAGCGAATGTGAAAATGGCATGTGTAGCATTATGTCGTAATTTGTGATCATTCTACGCGTATAAATGTTTCACTTGCGCTTTATTACCACTAATATTATAATTTTGGTTTTGACATATAGGTGAAATACAGATTTTATATGTAATAACAAAATTCCTCCAATCCGAACGGAATTGCATAACCATTTTCCGTTTGGCGAGATACATGATCGTCAGAGCATCGATAGGCAATCTGTTCTTCGGATTGGATATCGTTGCTCCTTTCATGCACCTTAATCGCACCTGATACAATTTCCATTCCGATCACGCATCTCGTTTCGGAATATATAACGCGCCGATCGAACTAAAATCCTGTCACACACAAATAGATGCACACGTTAACGTAACGCAAGTTTATCGACAAAACGTCGAGTAACACTGCGCAAATAGACTTTGATGAAAATCCGCAACATAGGAATAGACACTGCTGTTTGTACGAATATTTGTTAAATATTTGTCGAATAAAATTTTTCAACATACATTATATAAACTTAATTATAAGAATTTAATTTTAAGAGGATATTCTTGCTCAACAGTATTTTAATAATAAACTTGATTAGATGTATTTAGTGCGCATTTATTTGATTCTCTGTATTCAATTGATATTGAAAATGATACAAAAAAGTGAATGAGGACGCACTTAGAATTAGTGCGCAACCGTATTAGTGCATACAATCGAATTGGCTATGAAAGAAACAAGGCACAATTTTTGCTTTACTTTATAGTTTAAAATTGATTTTTTTATTTATTTTGTTTCATCAATTGTGTCAAAAAGTAAATAATTTTAGAATTGTTGATGCTAAAAATCAATATATATTTAATGGATCTCTTACAGTTTTAGACCTTCACTTTACACTCGATAATCGTTACAAAAACAAAAAACGTGTTGTTGCATAAACAAACAAATTGACACGTGTTTAATAAAAATTCATGTTATTACGTAACTTGTGATAAGATGGAAAATCATAGGAATTTTTACTTATTATTAAACGCTCGTTTGTAACGTCACAAGTTACATTTAATATATGCTAATTACATGTAAAACTAAAACAATCCACTCGCCATGTCATTTGAAGTAAAGCTGATAATCATAATATTGATTTTGATTGTTGCAAATATTGTGGGATTATAAATGACGATCAGACAATATCATCAATAATATTATGTACATTAATTATGCAATAAATTCGCCGTATCAAAGAGTACTTCAACGAAAATCAGGACAACCTTGCATATACGTTTATACCTATAACGTGCAATTCAATTAGTCTCGGGCACATCACTTGTCATTTTCACTCTACTGTCACCGTTGCGTACAACTATGTAACTCTATTGGATGAGACTTACGGGTAGCAGCATGATAATAATGAAATATTCTACGCATGACATAAAGCAGAAATATTAGATAGTTAGATAGCTATCGTAATTTAACGTGCATTATACGCTTTCTGTCAAAATTTATACGTATATTAAAATAAATATACAATTTATATTCAACATATTTTTTTTTTACTTCATACTTTTCAAGCACGCTGATCTCTCAATTTATATCGTAAACAAATTAAGTTAAATCAGAAAACTTTTTTTATATACGTGTAAATATATTAAATAATGGATTTCTCTTTCTAGTATGAATAACAAAATAAATTTATAGCGTAGCATGTATGTGCATAATCTGTCTCTTTTTATACAATACTAATAATTCATGTAAAAAAATATACCTAAAGAATTAATAGATTCTTACATTAATAAATATTTTTATATTATAATAAATACAAAAATTAAACAACGTAACATTATTAACACAATTTAAAGTAATTTTGTTATAAATTTATTATTTTATCACTTAAAATCTATGTGTACTTTACAAAACAATTGTCCGAGATTTAAGGATAACAAAAACTCGTGTCTGACCTTTAATAATCGATTCGAATTTATATCACGTAATCAAGAAAGTTTGCGTACGATTTTCCTGCTAGGTTCCCTATCATTAATAAACATAGATTGAAGGTCGCCATCGAGTATAATCTACAGGAAACTCAAATGCTTGCACGAAGCTTTGACGCTAATGATGAGACTTTCAGTATTAGTTATTTTTTTTATGACAATACACATATGTTTTTCTTTTGCAATAAAAATTATACAAATATTCGTGATTATTTGATTTAAAAAGTTATTTAATTAAAATGACAACCAACGCACCATTGCTTTCACAACATTTATCTCATATAATACCTAGATTTATTCTAAGGCTTACTTGTATACCTGTCTCAACTTAGCGTTTCCAATTTCGCGAAATCGGAATTTAAATTTTTCCTGATCATCAGCGTGTATACGACAACTCGAGGTACGTTTATTTAAGCCCGCACGGTGAATAAAATGATACTGTGGAGATACCGCGAATGATCCAAACGATCAGATAGTTATTCCCCACTTACACGCACCTTCTCAGGTGAGTACATGATATATCGACAGTTAAATCGCTATAGTAGGGATCGTGATGTTTATCGAATCCGCGTTGGCTATATCCGTGTCCAACACGTGTCACGGTATCGTATCTCAATCGTAGAGTCTTTAAGCCTTGTAATTATCTTGATTAACCATCGCCTATTATACGCCATATTACGATCTCGTTGATCTATTCTGTAACGCGTAAAGCAATCTGTAACTATAATTAAGATAATCTCGAAGCAACGATGATTTACATTTTTTGACAACAAACAAGATGCGTCAACCTAGAAAAGATTCCTATGAACAGCAGACCGTATCACTCAAGGATATCTTTCAAGCGTGATGGTAAAACGGAAATAAATGGATTAAAATTAAACAAAGAGAAATGGCACGATCGGACGCTGCAAATTATACGAAATATCGTATTAGAAACGCTCTCAAATTAGATATATAGATTGAGATTTTGCCATTGACATCGATGAAGCGCCAATTTAACCGACGTTAGATTCGATAGATGAATATGAAATTATAATTTACTGCAACTGATTTAATAAAGTTAAATCTGATAATATGGAATTAATATTATTCTAATGACAGCATTAACCAGAAACGGATATAGCCCCTAGCCAAACGGCAATTATCACATGCGAACTACAAACCGTGCACGAGCAATGTGCAGAAATTATAGTAATTAATTAGAACAGAGCCACTGCAACAGACGCGGACAGAATACTGATGGATATAAACTCCATTCTCTGGTTATAGCTTTCTGTCGATTTCCATAATTTTCGATTAATAAAACCATGAAATATCAATATAATTTGATTGTAATAAAACATATGTTTTAATTGTAATAAACATTGTATCAAACATTGTAATAAAATATAAATTCGCGCTGGCTCTTGATTGCCTTTTCTCTCCTTTACATAATATATTCATTAGAGCTTTTATTGATTTATTGATAAAATCATAGATAGATACATACATTACGTGCCTTTAAATTAATATTCATAAGCAAAAATATTATAAAACTAATATATGTATTCAATCAATAGTTCTGACAAAACTAGGGCAGAGCTTTGTGATGAGGAAGACTAACGAATCTCTGCCAACTGTGTTCATTAATCGTCAAGATTAACTGTGGATTATTCTACCAAATTCAGAGGAAAAAGCTGCTTTTCACGTAATTACTATCTCATCGATCGTGCTTTTTAGATTTTTATTATATTATAGTTATTGTTTGGAACAATAAACAATCACATGTTCTCTGGTGTATTATTAATAAAAGCAAGCCACATACATGCATGCATACATACGTTTAATGTAAAGAATATAATGATTTCTAAAATTATAGAGAAATATATTCCCTCAGCAACGATCTTTTATATTTATTTATTACATTTGTAAATCACACTTGCCGATAATTGCATTTACATGCTTTCGATGTTATCACGGTGACTTGTGTGGTAATTAGCCGTAATTAATGCTCATACGTAAAATCCGCTTATGTACGTCGCGTCGTATAAATCCATTCGGTCGTATATATTCGCGCTATGTTAAATAGTCTCCATCGAAATCGTATCAGAATATTCGACAGAAGTGTCTGAGGCACACTGAAATTGGAATAACGGATCTTGTGCAGCTAAAGTGTGGAAAGCTTTTCAAGAGTGGCATGTAAATATAATAATATTCCATTGAGAATCGCGTTTGGCTTGTCGGAAATCATCAAAGCCCTCTATCAATTTCATTCCACGTTTACGTCAAAATCATAAACGTGATTTTTACTTTCAATAAGATTAATTTTATTGTAATAATTTTGATTATTTATGTTGTGAACTGTAAAGAAACAATTATTTAAAATTACTCGTATAGTTTGTTAAAAGTTACTTTATATATAAACTTTTCTTTTCATTGTACAAGTTTTTTTATAAGAAATAATTTATTACAAAAATGTTTTTAATTTTCACTTTGACGCAAATGATATCCTTGTTTGTAATGTTAAAATATTCTGAATTAAAAATTAACACGTATTAAATTTATATTTGATTAAAATCAAATGTATATATCAACATTAAAAAATAATGTACGTTTACACATGAGTTTGTTTCATGTTTACAACTTACACAGAAATTCCAGCATAATATACGATATCTCTCAGTTTAAAAATTAAATGACAAGTTTATAATTAAAAATGTAAAGCTATTTATGTTCAGAAATAAATTATGGCCACATCTACGCTCAGTTTGTTTACAGTGATATAAGAGGCATGAAATAAAAAAATCACACCAAACATCACATTTATTATTTAAAGGCATATAAACTTGAATTTTAAAAAGTATCAAAATTTATTGTTGCCTCTTTTCCATAATAGTGCTTATCTCGATATACGCCGTATTATTTAGTGTCGAGAAAGAAATAAATATTTATTACTAAACAAAAATCGTAGAATTTAGAATAGATAACCCAAATATTGGGAAAAATAATAGTGTATAAATAATTTTATTCATTTCATTTAAAGAGAGTTTAATATTGAAAAAATTTTAAAGTACAGAAGGAATTATAATACGTTTATTTTTAATTTATCATACTTCACTAAAAATCATATTTTAAATAAAATATTATATATATATATATATATATATATATTATATCTATCAATTATATCTTTTAAAATAATATTTGTATTCATAATATTTGCACGTGTAAATCACATACTATATTATAAATTTACATATTCATGTCGGACACATACACAACTGTTTTCACTATGTTAATATATGGCAAAATAAATTATAAATTTATAAACAGATGGCTTTATATCTTAACGTTTGTAAAAAAGGACGATAATGATTTTCACGTGTGTAAGTAAATTATATAATATTCCTATCAGCCAATATGGAATAATTTCGGCGTTAAAGATACGCATTATTCTCAGCATGTCAGCGCTAGGACGCTTCAATTACAAGGGTCAGAGAATACACAACGGATATATATATTGCGACGTACTTCGTGGCATGCATATGCTGCATATCAATTGGAATTGCACGTCCGAGGGCAAGTTTCCCAGCATTGAGATTGTAACACTCGTTAACGACGAGGAGGTAGAAATCCCGGCTGCGTTGTACATCTTGGAGATGTATAGAAGTAATTATGTATAATTTTATGAAAGTAGTGCAGAAACAATTAACGTGTGTGTTAAATAAAATTTCACGCTTCGATATTTTGCTTAATTCAATGTTAGAAATATACGCGCCCAAATTTTTATCTTTTTTTTATTTTTTTAATATTTTCTATATTTTTTACTATCTTTCTCACAGCATAAAAATGTCATATTTTAAATAAACAATGAATATTTTTTATTTTAGAATAGATATAAATTTAAAGCATCGTTAGCGTCGTTTTGAAATGCTGATTATTATTAAACTCAATATTCTTGAAACATGTGTAACAATTTATATGCATTTTTATCCGTTCGATATTTTTGCATGATGCAATTGCAGTCCAGATTGGGTATATAACAAGCAATGCAACTAAAAGTAAAATGGTATGCAGCAGAAAATTATGCTTAAGAATTAATATTTAATGAAATATTATCAATCTGTCTCTCTCTCTCTCACACACATACACACACACCCACAGATACACGCAATCAATTACAAAGCTGTTTAACTTATTATTGATTTTATATTAAATTTTTTATGAAAAATAATTATTATTGTTTTAATTTAATATTTTACGTATATATATATATATATATATATATATATATATATATATATATATGACATAATACATAAAAAGATTTGACAACAATACAATAACAACACGATGTTGTCTTTGTGACGTATAGCCGTGCTAATGTTTACATGTTAACGTTTGCCTCGGCTCTGTTATTATTCGCGCGACAACACTCGAACAGAAAGGTAATAGTGCGTAACGCTCCGCCAAATTCCTTTTTTAAACGCAATCACGATTAGTATCGGAAAATTATTTGCCATACCAGTGTAATTAATAAATAATTAACAATTAATAATAAAATGTAACAATATGTAACAATATATCGCGATAATAGTTTTGAATAGTTTCGATTTTGCATAATTTCACTCACAACTCATTTAATTAAGTAAAAATCGTAGTGTGTGACAAAAATCCAAAATAATAAATTATCGTTTCGTTGCGATTTCTTTACGGACATACAATAACTATTTCTTTAATAATACATAGAGTCAAATATATTTTGTTCAAAGCTTTACTGTTCAATTTTTGCGCATCAGTGCCGGTGAGTGATAAATTTTATTTTACCTTGAGGTGACGGATCCGTAGATATTGTAGATGTAAATGTAGATTGTAGATTGTAAATAGATCCGTTACCTCAGAATGGATGGGCTAGATTAAATCAAATAACTTAGATTTTTTTAATATACATTAAAACATATTGTATTACAGATATAATTTAAAATAGAAATTAAAACAAGAAGTTTAAAAGAATATAAAATATTTTTTTTTTAATTGATAAATTTTAGTTAATTGGTTTAATGAAAAAGGCGCTAATAATTTTATTAATTATATGAAATCGTAATAAGTTATTTTTATTTTTAATGTACCGATTGTTGTACCGATTTTATCTTAATTTTTCTTAATATAGCCCATCCATCTATATTATCATGAAAGCTCTGCTTTAATTGATATAAAGCCAAATTATTAATCTATTAAATTATATAAGATAATGTACATAAATGTTTTATTAATTTTATTTTAATATAAATTACATATTATTATAATATTGTTATTTTAATAAATTAATTTTGATCAATGACTTGGCATTAAATTAATTAAAGTAAAGTTATATTAAAACAATGCATGAGAAACTATCATAATGTTTCGCAACCATAAACGGGCATAAAATTACGCTCTTGTACCGGCGATAATAATTAGCCGGATTAGCAACAGAAGGAATTCTTTCTCCTTCATTGAAAGAAAAATACATAAAAAGATTTGACAATAATACAATAACAACACGATGTTGTCTTTGTGACGTATAGCCGTGCTAATGTTTACATACCTCGGCTCTGTTATTATTCGCGCGACAACACTCGAACAGAAAGGTAATAGTGCGTAACGCTCCGCCAAATTCCTTTTTTAAACGCAATCGCGATTAGTATCGGAAAATTATAACAGCTTCGTAATTGATTGCGTGTATCTGTGGATGTGTGTGTATGTGTGCGAGAGAGAGAGAGAGACAGATTCATAATATTTCATTAAATATTAATTAAATTTATACATTTCTGATTAGATGTAGCCAGAATGAATATGGCAAGGATCAACGAAAGGTAGGTCCAACTGGCCCAACGGAAGCAGCATACGATGCATTCTAGTAGGGCACGCGAGTAGGGCACGCGAGTAGAGCACGCGATTAGGACACGCTCTCCAAAGTTTCGATAGTCCCGGATTTCCGCTGGCTTAGCGAGCAAAAGTATAGCCGTAAATGTAAAAAGTCATAACAATTCGAGGGCTCAAAGAAGAGGATGCGTTGGACGAGAATGCTTAGTGATTAGAAATGAGAAAACAGCTTGCAGTTATATAAAATCCACTAATATAATAATAATAATAATAATAATAATAATAACAATAATATATTATAATTATGTTATATACTTTACATAATTCAATACTAATCAGTTTTATAGAAGATCAGTTATATAGAACACATATATTATGCGTCAAATTATTTTCTAAAAAGTTTTAATTATTATAGTAATAATTAATTTTTTCATAATTTTATGGTCATTCGGTTATATTGTCACGTATTTAATTAACGTTTTTTTTTTTTTCAAAACGTATTTTTTTGAAAGCTGCTTGATTTTCAAAAACTAACTGTTTATTCTATTATAACTTTCCTGTCTGAATTATATTCTTTTATTTTCTGAAAAGTTCTAATCATTAACAACGCTAATTGATATTTTTTTTAATTTTACGGTCACTCGGTTAAAGGTATATCATCACGTCTTTAACATATCTTTTAAATATGCAGGCTTTAAAGCAATCAATTAATAAATCTGCAAATCGCTAATAATGTCGTCTAATTTCGCTAAAATATAGTAAAAAATATTAATAGCCTACATATACGTATGTGTATATATATATATATACTTTTTCTAAAGTAAGAATAAAGCTTAATTGTGAGCTAAGATATCATATCAATTTAGTTCACAATCAGTTATTGTTAATACGATAAAAGTTTCGTGTGTGTTGTGAAAATTTTGAGTGGTGCGCGATGAATAATGTTACATTTATATTATAATGAGAAAATGAAGAGAGAAGAAAACATTGAAAGAGAAAAGCTCGTGATATTATACGCGTGAGAGACGATATTTCCGGGAAATAAATTTGTTTTATGAAAGATATCCCCTTTATTTTCTTTGTTACACTTCTTTACGCTGAGTACACAAAAGCAAATATAAACGAAAATATAATACATTTTATCTATTATTAATAAATCAAAAATTCGATAATTTCTCTTGTGCGAGTTTTTTTTTTCGTTTTTAAAATATTACGTGAAGGAAAGAAATGTCACAGCGTTATTTTCAAGACATATTTATGTCGCTTCATTGTATTCGTGTATTATATCTGAAAGTTTACAGATCTGTTTTGAAAAAAATCACATAATATAATACTGGATAATAAATTCAGAAAAATAAGTTGTAATATGCAAACACGATGTGCATATAATACCTACAAACAAATGTTATACATTATCAATCTAAATTATATGTCTTACAAAATGAAGTTATAAATTTAATATTGAGCCCCTATTTTCTCTCTCTCTCTCTCTCTCTTTCTCTCTTTCTTTACATATATACATGACTAACGAGATTCTCCCTTTCGTTGCGAAATTTAAACAGCTACCGTTCCGTCCAACGCAGTCGATAATTGGTGCTTGTATTTCGTTCTCTATTTCGTTCTAGCAATGTATAATGACGTGCTCGGGAAATGCATCGAGAAATGGTTTACCGAGGGGTTAGCGCGAAACGAGCTGCCAGCGAAGTTCCCTTACTCGTCGCGTGACTCAAATTAAGAGAACGGTGCGCGCTTCATCCGCATGTCCTCTGAATACGAAAGTTAATGGATTTTATAATGGAATGCGCATTGTCATAAATTTCACATGAACTTTCCACCAATAAGCGCGTCAATTTAAAAGCGTAATAAATTGGCAAGCCGGTGTGCTAAAGCAGACGGTCAATTCCCGCGCAGTTTCCGAACTCCCATGAGAGATGAGAAGAGAAAGATAGGAAGACAAATGGGGTTATCGCCAGCAGGCGAAATGTACTACTGCATGACGCAATTCAGAGAGTCCCCGTCAAATTGTTTTAATCCATTTACGAGAGATAAAACCACGTCGAACTCGTGCCCGTCATTATTCCTTACTGACTCGTTATCTGATCTCAACTCTAATTTTCCTCAGCATATCAGGATTTTAAAGCGCATTCCGATTTCCCACAGGGAGCTTTGCAACCAGCAAACGAACATGGAGCGAATTCGAATTGCATGATTTATTTGCCATTAAAACACTAATCCTTATTGCATCCGTCATTGCTCAACCATCCTTGCGCCGTTAGCATCGATTATAATTGTAAACTTTATTACTTTTTCTATTAAGAGACGCGAAAGAACGAACGAGATATTATGTGATACGATGCATGCATAATTATAATAGATGTACGAAAGTTGTTTAATTCTCGCGAAATATTAACAATACAGACGTCATATAACTTTGACACGATCCTATTTCGGTTTTCTCTTAACTTTCAAATTGCAATAATTAGAATGAGGTAACTAAAGACTTGTCAGATATTGAAATCCATGATGCTTCATATTGAAATTCAGATAAAATTTACAATAACTTCAAGTTACGCGATCCGGAATAAAATTATATTAATGATTCTGAGTTTGTTTTTTTTTTCTTTTCTATTAAATGTGTATTTCATAATAAAAATATAAATCTGCGAAGCTCGGTATTAAAACTATAATATTTTGTAAAATTAAAAACAGTTTAGAATTATAGAAAAGTTTGCGTAAAAACTTATTTAATTTATATAATACTAATACTTTCTTATTTAATAATGATCTAGGTCAAATTTTCAGGCAATTGTGCATATATTTGCTTACTCTTTTATCGAATAATTTAAGCATTAACGATGCAAATAGAAAAAAAATGGATAAATATGTAAATAAAAATGTATACATAGACAAATAGAGAAACGAATAGATGGAATTTATTCACGAATAAATTGTAATTGAATATATCACAATCGAGATCGAATAGATTTCGGAATTGGAAAAACGGAACTAGATCGCGATTCGTAACCAATGAATTTTGATAAATCCCGTTTTGTAATAAACATCTGAGAAATGCAAACGACAAAGTACAGATGCACGAATAAAGTTACAACAGTTAGTTGACGATGTTCCGTCAAAGCTTCATTAGTTATGCATGTAAGAGTGACGGAAACACGACAAAGACGGAAATGGGCCTTCCTTCTTGTAACAGAAATAACATAGCTGATGCACCCCCGGAGAAACTTGTTTCCATTTATCTCGAGTTCTCTTGAGAAATACTCATAAGTTTACGAGGATAAACCTTACCTACGATGAATCATCGCATAAACCACGCATTTCGCCTTCGTGTCCGTTAAAGATATAACGTTATTCCCGAGAGAAAATGGTCCAATTCGAAAATTCTGGACATCTGCGGGGTTAAATAAACCCCAAAAATCATATTTTTTTGCTTTGATAAAGTTTTTACTAACCTAGAGAGTGTCCTCTCCGATACATTCGTATCAAATGAGAAACACAGAAATATTATATCATGTATATCATAATGAAAATAAAATATTTTGTTTTAATAGATTAAATAAAACAGACTTTTAAAATGTTTGAACAAGTTTTCATTATCAAAATTATTTTTAATGCAGCACCGTCACTAACAGAAAAATTACTTCAACTTATAAGTTTAATTAATCAACAATTTTATTTTTAAATTAATATTGTAGCAAAAACAAAAATAATATGTATATATATATGTGTGATAAATGCTTAATATATATATATATATATATATATATATATATATATATATATACATATATAATATAAATTATATATAATTTGATTAATATAATAAAAAATATATAAATAATAATAAAAAATTAAAAAAATAAAAAATATAATAGAAAAAAATAAATATAATAAATCTCTCTAATAAAATTTAAAGAAAAAGGAAATGAAAAATTTGCTATGTTAATATATATGTGATAATGCCTAATATTAAATAAATTCTGAATTTTACACATAGAAGCTAAAATCAAGAGATAATTAATTGTTAATTTCTTTCCTTTTGTGCAAAATATAGATTATATGAAAATATTGTACACTGCTTACGCTTAGAAATGTGTTAATTTTATATTTTCAGAGCAATTTTACGTGTGCGTTAAATTTTGTTCGAGAAAAATTTTTTTTCGGGAAACGCGCAAAACTAACATAAGCTAGTCTTCATTTACGGAAATACGAGACATGGAAGAGCGCGCTGTAACGTTGCGAATGTTACGCTGTAACCAAATGGCCCCGCTGAGACGTTAAACGAGTTCGCAAAGTTCATGGTTCTTTATCGTCGAAATGTGTAAAGGGAAGCCGCCGCGCAGTAACGACTCTTGTAATATGTGGCTTTGGCAAACTTCTGCTCGCGATTTTTTACTGTAATTAATTCCTATGATCAGAGGCACTCTCTCAGGACCGCAACTTTTGGTTGGCGTGTAAGTGCGTAAGTCATGCGAGTTCTGTCGAAAAAGAAATTGCTTGCTTTCGTGTGCAAACAATCGAGATTAATGCTAACATTTTCACCGTTTATAATTTCTAAACACATCGGAAAAAGTCTTGCTTCTTTTTGCTATGATATGGGAATCGTATTTTTTTTTTTTTTATTTTTTATTGAACGATAAGAACAAGTGCTATCCGATAAGAGCAAAAAACTCAGCAGAGAGATATTGTATGCGATATGCAAAATTATACGCAAAGTCCGACTATGACAATTCGATATGCAATTGATTTTGCATACATCTTTTTTTATTCGCAATACAATTCTAAAATTTTGAAATTGCCTTGCATTTATTCGAACAAATGCTCGAGGACAGAACCGATATCTTTCAATGTGACAGTTTTTTTTTAATAGCGCGACGAACGCGAGTAACGTTGCTCGCTGTAAAGTAAAAACGACGACGAAATTTGCAGCAGTAATAAATTGTTGTCCATTATTCTTGCCGTCTAGAATGCGAATGCTATTTATCGTAATACGACCCCAAAACTTGTTGCAACTGACGGGATGATGTTGGAACGAAATCCAGTGAGGTTCGCAAGCGTATACGCGTATATATCGTGCGGAGCGGTCGTAAGGAAAAAAAATTCACTATTTGCTTTATAAATTCCTGGGAGGATAATCATTTTTTATAATGCTTGAAGAGATTCTTCCATACAATTTGATGACGATAAAAATTGCGAATCGGTCAAGCCTCCACGAATTCAACGATATTGCGGACGAGATCTATCGATATCGATAACTTCGATCTTTATTCTCATGTATTTCACAACTAAACGATCTAATCATATAAGAATCATTTTTTTCCCGTATTAGCTAACGATTCTTAAACGCGGAAAACATACATTCATTATGTATATAAATATATATATACAATGTATTAAAAATCACGTATATTCTCAAAATTGTCAATTTTTTAATACAATCAATTTACTTGTCTAGCGAAAAATGACCAGGTCAATCTGGAATATTCTTGTATTTATTTTTTAAATTAAAATTTCGTTAATAAAAAAAATCATAAATCAAATAACAATTTTATTATTTTGTTATTTTTTTACATTACTAAATTTTACATTGCTATATTAAATTTTAATTTCCTGAATTTTTAGTTGCGTGTATCTCGCGTGCAAAAACAGGAATTCAAGCGTTATAAAAAAACATTCCCTCGTAAAAAACATTCTCTTTAATTTTCAATTTTACTACTTATAATTGAGAGAAAATACGTTGTCCGCGCAAATAGATAGCTCTAATAGATAGCAACTGGTTGTTGCGACATACTGTCATCGCATAAGCAATTAATCTTGTTATTTGCCAAGATTATATCATAAGCGGATAATATTAGATCATATAGCATAAATGAATGCAAGTTCATTGACCTTTGAGATAACTAGTAATGCTGCTCATCCTTTTCTTTGAAAGTTCAATTAATAATGATGTTACGGTTGCGGTTTCGCGTTGCATCAAAGATAAATCCAATAACAAGCATGCGAACACTTTATATTATTAAGTCAACTCTTCGCGACAAGCTTTTAATCGAATGAACAGTATTTAATGAATATTTAACAGAATTTCATAAATAGTAGTAATATTATATTTTAATGCGCGTAGCAAATGTCATAACATTTCTTTAAATTCACGTGAAATCGAGCAGCGGAATCGATTTCTCTGGCGGTTTATTAAAATCCCACTCGCCATAGGATTCGTCTGAGCCAAATGCTTCGAAATAAAATATTCCATCGAGCTTTCAAATACACCAACTGTATATTTTACGTGGAATCAAAAGTATCTGTTTAAAGAATTTTGAAAAATTTATATTCTCTCTCCCTCTCTCTCTCTCTCTTTCTGTCTTTATTCAGAGTGTCTTCTTTATTCAGAATTTAAATGGATATTTTATTTTGCAACACTCATAAATCGCTTTGCGCTTTGTCTACTTTGAAATAGAATTCGAGACTGAAATGCATAATATCTCATGCAAGATAAAATTCCATATGCAAAGCCATCATATAAGCAAACCACTATGTTACATAAAATTATGCGTATAAGTCCATATAATTTTTAATTGTGCATACTCAGTCTAAATATATTTTCTGAAATATTTTAATCTGCTCAATTTTTCTCAAAACTGTTAGAGTTTCTAAAACACATTAAAAATATAATTTTTTGCAATTATCATCTTACCACTGTACTTAAAACATGCAACATAAACTATACTAAGAATGTGTCAGAGCATAAAAGCACTTAGCTTTTAGCTCTTAGAATTTTTACCTCCCTCCTCAAGGGAGGCAAGCTCTTCTTTTATTCAAGAAATCTATTAATTCCATTTAAATTAAAATCAATGTGTTATATTAAAAAATACAATAAATTTTGCAGCGTATCAATTATTAAAATAATTGTCAATAATTCTAATTCTAATCCGTAATTAAATTTTAATTAATTAGCAATCAAAAGTAAATTGCGTTCAGATGTATAAAAAATCTGCATTAAATTAAACATGCATACAATTTAAAAAGAAAAATATCAATAGCATTATTATACCAAGAAAGAAAATTTTTTTAATTACATTGCCTTCATTTGCAAAACCTAATTAACCCAATGCGAATAATGTAATTGGCTTTTCTCGATGCAGCATTAAGAATTAAAGTTCTCGAACACGAAGATTAACCCGCCAAAATCTGCGGGACACAAATCTTTCGACTGACGATCACCCGATAATTGTCGCATATTTCCCTCAACAATTGACAATATTATCGGTCCAAAAATCCCATCTCTCCGAATGCCTGATAAGAGTACGCGCGCCGCGTGGGATGCTGGGAAGAGGGGTTGGTTCAAGCCGGCGCCCTCGCTCCACAAGTTCCTTCAGTATACGCGCGTAGCTACATTCGGTTAGACCCTATCTTGCGCGCGTATCGTGTTCGAGAGTCGCGTCGCCTTTCGGAAAAAAAAAAAAAATTACCACGAGGAAAATATTTCATCGATCGATCTGCGTGTCGAATTACCTGTGTGTTTTGCGCTCAGATTTAATCGAGAACAATTTAAACCGACACGTGTAATTCATCATCCCCTCGAAGTGTTCTTTAATTTGTAATTCGTAATGCTCGTTATACAAATCGAAATTTTAGAAATCTTAACATGAATATTCCATGTTGCATAGAATTTCGAATCAATAGAGTGTATTAATGAAAACTTTATTTTAAAATTCACGCTAATTATAGCTGACTATTTCATAAAAAAGTTTTGTAATAAATATAATTTCTTTCAAAAATCAAATTATTTATTTTGCACATTGCTTATGATAAATTTAAATTAATTTTTATTTTATATTATTTTTAATGTGCAATGAGAAGAATGCTGATGTTGTGTAATGCATAAATCAATTAATTAAAAAAATTTATTTTGTAATAAATCTATTATTTTATTGCAAACGAGAATTATCTATTCATATCCTCTGTGAACATATGAAGCTGTATAATTTCACAATTTTTGAGATTTTATTTTGTTAGCGAAACATCGTAATTTCCTTATCACTGTTAGACCAAAGATTCAATCGATTTCAATTTGTACGAGCTAGCACTACCGTGGCAATATATCTTGGATTACGCTTTGCTTCTTCCATTACATTTGATAATGCGCGCCTCGAGAATACTTTCAACGACATTATTCGAGATTTTTTACAAAACAAGAAACACTATTTATTTGTGCATGTAATAGTTTCGAAGCGCTCATCCATACCACGAGGAACAATATAATGGTCTAGCGTGGAAGGAAAATGACAGCGTTAAGCGACAAAGTTTAACTTGGGGTAAGTAGGATCCTGATTACGTTGGATATATAACGCAAAGCTTCTGCTCTAGCATCTAATTATTAAATATTTCCCTCGTGCAGCTTATTACTAAAGACAATGCAATAATTTCGTGTTAACGTAACATAAGACCGACACATATTGGCTAAGTAAGCAAGAATGACGTAAATACTGGCTTAAAGGTGCAGTTAATACCAGTTTAATCTATAGTAACACTGAAATAGCGTTCCAATCTTCCCGCATATCAGCGTTGTAGCGATTAAAACGCAACTACGCTGAATTATCTTCATTTTCCTTGCCACTGTAATTTAACTTTTTTCCAAAAACATATGAGATAATTTTGTATAAAATGTAAATATTTATCGCGTTTTATTTTTTCATATAGCGGATGCTTGTACGCATATATATAAAATATATATAAAAAAAAGGAATTAAATACCATGAAATACTAGAAAATAAAAATTTTTCTCAATATAAAATATGTATAAATTTTTTCTATCGAATAGGAGTTTTCTTATTCCAATCGTTCTTTACGAGAGAGTTTCTTATATGTGCCATAAAAAAGAGAAATTTCTCACATCGCTCCTAAAAACATTATCTTAACTACTATTACAAAAACCTGTAACCATCGACCCTTATTTAACCGCCGAAGAAAAAGTCGGTGGCGAAATGGCGAACCTTAGATCTAGGGTGTGCACCCAAGATCGTCGTACACGGCCCTTTATGACCGCAGTAATTCTTTAACGAGACCACGCGCACGCCGGATCTGCCCTTGGTTATCAGTGTAACTTCGTAGCATGGTTTTTTTCTTACCTTGATGGTGTCACACTAGCCGTATCAACTAAAGTTCGCTTTTGCTCCCGCGCATTCTCTGATATGTCTTTCATTTAGAACTCATCTTTAAATAAATCATACGGAGAACATAATTATCAGATATCAAACTATGTGTGTACACTCAACTACATTATGTGCATTGTTGTTTTACTTTTGATTTTGCTTTTTGTCCGGCAGACACAATATAAAAAGTGCTTAAAAAAATGTAACAAGGAATATTGGAAGTGATGTAGAGCATGCATGCATATTCTCAAAAGAAGAAAAAAAATCAAAAATGTTTTTATATATATTGTAACTTGTAATTTTCGCAATTTTTTCATGCACTATATAAATATAAAAGTTTTCCATATAAAAGGGTTTTATTTCAAAAAAAAGTTATAACAATACTCGCTTAGTTAAAATAATTTTTTTAAAAGAAACTAATAATTTTCCAAAATTAATGCGTTCTCTCCGATAAAAAAAAAAAAAAACATAATAGCATTTTCTATGACATGATAATTTTCTATATCGCCATTAAAAATGTGAGAGATTCGCAACTACAATATAGTTAGTATACTATTCTCTCTCTTCTCGCATTATATGTATACAATACTACGGGAAGATGAAGATACACTTACTATAGTTGCACGCGTTTGCGCAAAAAGCACTGTGTGTGTGTCTGCTGACAGTGATTTATTGTAACGTTTCACATAACATACTTTCAAGAAAATTCAACCTCAGATTGTATAGGATTGTTATCATATGCTCTGGCGAAAGAGTTGTACTCTATCTCTTTTCGCCATAAATGTAAAGGAGAAAAACAAATTGCTGCAAAAATTTAGAAAAGTTTTCCTTCAATGATATAACTTTATACATTTATTACCATTCTTTCGAAAATACTTTTAGATAATTTATTTTATATAAAGAGTTAAGAGAGACACACGCGTCTGTTGATAGGACGAATAACTTTCGACAAATGCAAACTCTTCCGTGAAGTTTACACCAAACTTTCAGAGTCAAACTTAATTTTCATTCTTTTCATTCTACGGATTTTCAGCTCCTCGCGAATTCGTATACTGTAACGGATGCGCAGCACATTGGATTTGTTTTCTCATTTTGAAAGCTGTTAAAGTTACAAAGCCGGATGGAAGAGCATATTAACATTCAAGAAATATTATCGCGAAACAATAATGCCGCAATTGTAGAGTTGCCAGAATTGTAGTGCTCTTTATGATCAATTCACTGTTTATAGAGTTACTTCTAAAAAATAAAAATTACATGCCCTGTATAGTGCACCTGATATCTTACGAAACGACGAAATGAATATTCATTTCGACAATATAATAGAGACGAGACTTACTCCTTGACACAGATTCCAGATTATTGCTCCGCTCTTGAGACGGTCCAGTAGTTATAGAAAGCTGAAGAAGCGAGATATAGTGAGAGCGATCTTATAAGAAAATTCGACCGCAAAATGTAACGATTCGCCGTGATCACAAAAAAGCATCGTCTCATGAGCAATTTCGTTAATTCTAACGTTTACCAGAATTCTAACATTTCCATGAAACGACGGGAATTTTAATAACGCAATGTCTCTCCGGTCACAGTTCTTATCGTAAGTAATTATATAATCGTTTATGGGAGCACAGATTTACACAGAGATAATTTAAATTAATATAAGAAAGCACAGGCAAAGATACTTTGCCTGCAAAATGTACCTTGTAAAATATCTTTGCTTGTATCTCCATTAACATTCTTCACAAATCTCATAAGTTTTATTTAAATATTTTGAAAACAATTAATGAATGCTGATTTAACAATGAAACGTATTACGTATCTAATTTTTGGAAGAAATAAAAAAAAAATAATCATTAACTTATCTCTCACGCAATCTCTCACTCATGTCTCAATATTTACATTCAATTATGTACCTCTTTCTCTCTCTCTCTCTCTTTCTTTCTTCGTTATAAAAATGCTTCCCTTTATAAAAATCGAAATTAACAGACAACAGAATCGAAAGAATCATAATGGACAGGCTGCCCTTCGTAACAAACATCAACATTACATCTCTCGTGATTTCAACGCGAGTGAGTTGCTATCCAATCGTTGGGAATTTTCATTGCGATATTCGATTAATTACAAACATGCAGCATTCTCTGAAATTTAATTGTAAATAAAGACTATTGCCGCGATAATTTTACAGCTTTACCAGCGCAAATATCGTGCATATTTATCTAGAGTATATAGTCAAGCATTTCACAATCATATTATAATGCGTCGCTCGTACAATACCTTCATAAATGAAGAGCCTTTTATTGAAAGGCGCATAGCGTAGCCGCTGAAATTTACAAGCCATTTCATTTTTTAATTAGTCTTTACATTTCATGCAAGATTTAATTCCAAAATATGTAAAAGGTGCTCACTTGTGAAATGGGCTTATTTATTTATGTACAGTACAGTGTATTTGTGCCTTTGAATTTGCATTTCCGGCGCAATTTCTCGTTGCTTTCATTAGTAAATAGTAATACGTGGTTAATCAACTTCATGATAGGATTTTCGAATAATATTTCAATACAACCTAATAAATCTTTCAAAGACCAGTGATAATAGTACATCGATGAAACAAACAAATAATTAAAATGACCATATCGACATTTATCTATTTAACATTTAAGTTAAATATTTCATGTATCGACGTATCCATTGTAATCTGTATATTTTATATTTGTGTTAAAACGTACTGTGAACAAAATAATAATTTATCATATATTTTCGTCATTTTTTGCGCACATAAACTTGTTAAAATTTTTTAAACTTTATTATGAGCGAAAAATCTGCTGGGAATACACTTTCCGTGTGCATAAAGAAGCGCGAACTTCATTAGTTCGCGACAATGTCACTTTGAAACAAGCCAGATGCAATTAACCACCGTGGATGATCTAAAAGCTTGAACTTATTTATCTGGGTTTTTCTTTTGTAACGTCAAATATTCATTCAATCCAGAAAATATAATATTGTTACTATAAAGTTACGTATACGCGCATTTATTAAAAATTTTAATTAAAAACAGTTAAATAAAACTATTATTTTATTTAACTATAAATGATTGTTAAATTTTCTCGGCTGTCACATATTTTTCCTACTTCTCTATTTATTTCGTATGCATGTGTCTTCCGCGACCGCTTTATTAAATTTTTTATGTTTGAGTCACTCTTTTTGTCCATCTTTTTATTTCTCATATACACGTTGACTCGGTCACAGCTTTACCGCCACTTGAAAAGATGCTTTCTGAGAACGCTATGAATTCTGTGAAGAAAAATTTATATAAATATGGTACTAATTCAGAATATTTAGAAAATTATTTAAATATTTCAAAGATGCAATGTCACAATTTTTAAACTCTGCTACGATTTCCTTCTAGATTTTTGCGTTTAAGATATATAAACAAAGATAGATATGAATTACAGATTCATCAGAAGAAAGTGTAAATACAGAAAGCTTTACATCAAATCTTGAATATGATCATACAAATGAGAAAGTCGTATATAAGAATTTGATGCAAAATTACAACCTTGTATATGATTTATAGCACACAGTTTATACACGTGCGATGAAATGCATTAAAGCGGAATATAAAGTTTTTGAAGTAGCGTTGCATCTCTTAAAATTTTGAAAATCTGTTCTAAATTTTTTTTTTTTTTTTTACCACAAATTGAATCTTCTCTCTTATTTTTCAAAAAAAATTCTATTTCTCAAATTTCATAAATTAATTTGTTATACTTTCATAAATATTGAGAATTGTTTAAATCACGTTAATAAACTTTTATTCAAAATAATCTATAAAATAAATATTTTTTTAAAATAATATTGAATCATTCTGCGTAAATAGGATATTAATAATTATCTTTTTTTTCTTATAAACTTTTGTAAATCGCATTCATAAAAAAAATATTAATCTCTAAAAGTATTCGATTTCATGATAGAAACTAAGAATTTAATTTCATCTCTCGATTTTATTTGCTTAACTTCTATATTAATCAAGAGAATTTATTAATAATTTATTAATAATAAATAATTAATTCTATAATATATTCTAATATTTTCGACCAAATAAATACAGGGAAATCTAAAGTACATCGAGGTACAAAGTAACAATGTAATTGTCGAAACGTTGTTGTTTGATATACGTCAACAATGCAGATATTACCAAAGAGTCAATTCCACCCATTGCCAATGATTATCCGTTAGACCTAGAATGTAATAACGGTGGTTTATAATATAATTTTGCGGTAACGCCTCATTCCTAGGAAGGATGTGACATTATTTGGAAATAATTACGTAAATGCGATGAGAGTGCATTCGCGATTAAACTCGAAATTGAAACTATAACGTAGAATCTTCATTACTATCCCGTTTAAAAGCTTCGTGCAACCATCAGTTGAAAATTGCAATAATTAAAAATAAGATGTCAAAAAAAAATCTCTTGCCTTTTAATATAAAATTACTAAAGTTAATTTAAATAAATTTTAAAAACTTACATTAGTAGAAACGCATATTTATAATTATTTATAATAATAATATTTATATGATCTTAAATTCCCCCCTCCCTCCCTCAATATTATACAGTGTAGATAATATAATTGTCTAAAGAAAAAATTCAATAAAAATATAACATAAAAATCTTTAAATTATCTTACAGTGATTTTCTAACGGATTAGAACATTTATAACGGATTGATGATCATGAATAACAGCATAGCTTTACAATTTTTACTTTTCCTGTCGCAATGACAGATTAGAGATTCTTTCTAAATATAGAAAACGTTAAATCGTTCGCTTATCCTACATTGGATTTGCACACGAGTATGCATTCGTTCTACTTTTGATATATCCGACGGCTGCGTTAAAATGCTGAATGCTCTCTCTGCGGTAGTTTTATATTGCCAAAAATATTACATAAGAACTTTCATTTTTCACATAATTTACAAATAATAAAATATAAAAGTCATATTTCAAAACGTTACTTTCAAGAAAAACAATTATTTTCTCTTAATTACATTCTTTTATAAGTAAGAAAACAAATTAGCATCTTTAGTACTCACGATATCAAGCACTTGGCCTTGAGAAAGATTTATTATCATATTTTGCTGAATATAATACTGTTTGTTCTACCAAATTCTTAAGAGAAATAATTCAACATATATAATAACTCACAAATTTTTTATCAAATTTTACTCGATCAACAATGAAGAAAATTTAATGTATCAAATGCTCAAAGAAAACTAATAAATCCTGAAAGAATTACATTCTATTGAATAGAACTATTTTTTTTTCTATGAGAAAAGAATTTTTAAACGAGATACCGTTAAGTTTAATCAAATAAGTTTCTATGAGAGAAGAGCTGGCTAAAGCCAACTCGCGTCTTATCTACCGATCTCTTATCGGTTTGCGATCAAATCAATATATTTTCCAATAATTTGAAGTAAAATAAGATCCAATTTGGAATTTATCCTAGTTTTATTGCTGACGACAAGCAATCTTAAATGTAATTAAAATCGCAAATGTAATTAAAGTTGTAAAAAAATGTGAAATAATTTAAGCACTCCATTCGATGGTACAATTTTAAATATAATTCACATCATCGTATTTTTGAAAGTATATAATATATTAGTATATAATTAGACATAAAACAAAATTTTATAAAAATATTTATTAAAAACATTTAAAGAAAAATAATACAATGTATAGATCAATGTATTTATAATGTAACATTATAATATAATCCTTATTTTTATTATAATAAGTAACTATATTTGTAAAAACAAAATTGTTGAATAAATGAAATTTTTCGATAATTATGGCATTATGCAAATATTTTTTGACATAATTAATTGCAAGATAGAAGAAATTCATGAAAAATACATTATTTACACCAACTTGTGTTGGTAAGCAAGTTTCCGCTACATATAACGAAATAAATTAATTATTCCCATGGCAAACAAAATTAAATTTTTAATTGTTTTCTAATTGTTTTTTAATTGTTTTTGTAGCATGCTTGTAATTAATTAATTTAATCAACAACGGAAATCAATCAAAAATGACAGTTAACATTTTTAACGAAACACATAATTAATAATAGAAAAATACAGCTTTGAAACAATTTAATATTAGTACATGCAAACTTATATTTTCCTAAAAACTATTTTTGACCAAAATGTAAAAAATTTTGCTGACACTTATCTTTTAAAATTGACCTATCAATTTTGCCTTTGTAAAAATACTGTAGTACTACTGATTTATCTTACCAATCTCAAGGATAATCACCCGCTTTTCTGAGCACGAGCCAAGAGAGTAGTTAAAAAAACAAGATAGCTAAATATAACGCGAAGATTTCCGGAGTACAAGGTTAATGTTCGACATCAAACACTAAATTTCAAGATCGTGCTTCATTTTCGCCACGGATCAGCAGAAAGCTTATATTACATTCTGCGATTTTTTATCAAACGACGATATTAATCTCTAGAACTATCTTTTATAAGAAATAAGTGCGGACTTGCGTTATTCGAAATTGTCTTATTAGCTCTCTCTTTCTCATCATCCTCAATGAATATGTCATCCAATATGTCATCCAATCGTTAAGATTCGGGATCGTATTAGAGCGCGGAAGCATCATTCGCAATTTTGTTTTACAGTCTCATAAATTTGTGCATAATATAAATTATGTTAATCAAACATTTTGCGGATAAAAAAAACAATTAAAATTTTTAAAATATAATTTTTATAATAATACTAATAAATAATATTAAACAAAAATAAATAGAGCATATTTTTTGTACAATTTTGTAATATCTTTAAATATTAAAGTTTTGCATATTCTTAAACAGTATCTATAAAATAAATAATAAAAATTAAGATAAATAATATAATAAAATATAAGAAAAAGGGCAAACAAATTTGTGCTATGAACATAGTTGAATGACAAATTTCACAAATATTATCAAAATATTTGATCTGATTAAATAAATTTATCTTATTTTTTTAGAGATATTTAAAAATAAATGAATATCTTTTAATAATTATTTTGCCCTCGCTATTTGCTACCTGATTATTAATTCAAACACCAAGCAATTGATTATAAAATATTTATAATATTATTTTAGTCAAATATATCATACATAATACGGATATTACATATTATACGGAATAATAGATTAAATCGAAATTTGAAAAATGTCGCTCTCTCATATTGCGAGTGTATGATAATACATGAAAGCGAGTGAATATCTGGAGTAAAATTACGACTTCCAGTGGTATGTAGCCATTAGGTCTGAGTTCCTTATAAAAAGCTGTGTAAAATTTTACCTCGTAACTTATTCAATAGCACGGAATTAATGATGAGTTTCGATATGCCAACGGAATTTCGATTTTCTCAGCACGATATAATTCTTTTGTTTTACAAAAACTCTTGTAAAAGTAAATTAAACGGATTTTTGGGACAATACCTCTATAATTGTTTAACCCTCATTTGCGATTGTGTAACCCATAATGGAGTAATTATTTTTAATCAACCACAGACATGGATTTGACAAAATCTTTTTGTTCTCTCTTAAAGAATATAATTTATATAAAACCACAAATCTCTTTTTCAACAATATACGAAGCAATATGATAGAGTATGACATCTGTTGTTTTTTACAGCTGAAATATATATTAAAAACAAATTGTTATTTTAAAATCTGATGTCTGTCTGAAAAATTAACAGAAATTCTTTTGATTATATAATATAATATAATATTATTATAAGTGTACACACAATTATACATTTTTCTATTTATTCCATTTACATTTTCGTATATGTGTGAGCAAGGACTCTTACATCAAAATCCGGTAATACAAATCCTGCGAACATGGCCGTCGCATTTTTCAATTTCTTTCTCACAATCACATGATCTATTCGTTTCATGTAGCACTATTGAAAGACGATGCGATCATCTAACGTCTAACTATTGCCTTTGTTCTTTGAACTGCAAAAGACTATCACAGAACGATCAGAAGACGTTTCTACTTGTGCTTAATAAGACGAATAAAAAGTTCAATGGCAAAGAAATGGATTTCCTTTCTTTTGAAACTAACAGACAATCTTTTCGCTATTCGATGGATCATGAAACAATGGCATCAAAAGAGAAACATTCGAAAACTGCAAACATTCTAAAACTCGGCCACACATAAAACTGTCAGTGGATTGTAAAAAAAATAAATAATATTTAAAAAAACAATTTATATAACTGAGATTTAAAAATTCAATTTTACTATTTGTTAAAATAATAATGAAAAATATATAAAAATAAAAGATTTCTACAAAGAAATATTTTACTCAATCTCTCTCTCTCTCTCTCTCTTTGTGGAGACGTTAATTAATTAAAATCCAAGCCGGCAATATTCCAAACTATATTTATAATATTCAGAACAATGTTTGAAAGCTTTAATTATTGTATAGACCTATCAAAATAAATCTCAAATATTTAAAAAAAACATGACACCCCTATCGAATAATTCCGTTGTAAATCATTTCGAATTTTCAGCGTGCAATATTAATTACCATCGATTTTATCAGGCAATCGTTTATTTGGTTCATACAATTTTAATGCATACGGCACTGTTAATATTTTGTATCAAATGTTGTTTCGCGCAAAAAGAAATATTTTCACTATCATCATTAAAATAAATTCTTCAAAAGCTGCCGTTTCTCATGAGAAACTACTCACAAAATGTTCGAGTATACAATATATGTAACGTTTGCGAAAGAAGAGAAGTATCGATTGAATCTATATATAGATGGTGCCGATTTTACTTGCAGCCATACATTTACGTGCGAAAGATTTTTGATGATAACACTTCTCCCTTACGTACCATATTATTTGTAGTGCACACACTTGAAAAATAATAGATGTCATGAGAAATAACACGTAAAATTCTATACGTATAAACTAATATTCTATTATATCTCACGAGATTGTAGATATATATATATATATATATATATATATATATATATATATATATGTATTCAGATCGACAATTCACGTTTCGTGTAAATGCGACGTCTGATGCATCCGATGCATCATATTAGCATCAAATGCATCAGATCCATAAATGTAAGCTCGGACTAAGCGATTTAATGGATGACATTTGATGCGTCATAGGCCACTGCATTTTGCTCTCCCCATCTAGATATAAAACATATGATAGATGAACATAATTCGATCTTGCAGTAATCGAAACTAATGCCAATACAGAAGAATTAATAAGATTAAATAAAGATTAAATATATATTAAACGTATATTAGGCATTAGAAAGAGAAATATCGTGATCGAAACAAAGCGGAGATACTTAAAAAAAAAAAAAAAATCTTATCTCATAGAATAATTTTTACTCAGCAAAGTCTTTTATTCTGCGTAACGACATTTACCCAATTTCCATTTTGGAGCATCTCCTCTCGTATTCTCTAATAGTGATCTTCCGATTGTATGCCGCGTTCTTTAACTAAATCGTCGGCTTTTACGACACAATTTTTATATGCAGATTTCGTCGAACAAAAGACTCTGCTTCTGTGATCACAGCATTATGTTGAAGTAATGACCCATGTTTTTTCAAAAACGTCATCAATTAAATTATTCATTGAAAGGAATCATCTAGATTTTTAGTAGTTAATCTCTTTTCAGTCGTTAATCTTACATTTTCAATCTATATAATAATAGGTAATTTTTGAGTTCAGCGCAACGATATAAATTTTAAGAATCTTTTAAAAGACGTCGTATTTTTATAAATTATTCTTCCGTATATAAATGTTGAGAAAGTAAATCTACTTAAGTTAAAAATCTCTTCTACATCATTCTCTTTCTGCCGCAGGAAAAATTTCTATTTCCATTTCACATACCTACCTCGCGGTATGTCGTCGCGACAGTCTAACAACTTTCATAAGCAAAACGGCGCCTCTCGTCTTAAAGCGAGACTACAAGTCGCGCAACAGGCGTTGTTGTCATCGTATATAATAAAATAAACCCACTCCTGCACATTAAAGGAAAAAAAATTTTTTTATATATATATGGAATTCTTTAATCTTTTACATCAAATATCAATAAAATTAGCAAATTCTCATACTTGCATCATATTAAAATGCAGTATATATATATTAATATCAAATAATACACAACACGATAAAAACAAGTGAAAAAAGATATAAATAAACTAATAAGGGCTTTTATGAATGTATAATAGGAAGGAGAGAAAAGATCAAGAGCTAATGCAATATTTGTGCGCATATGTTTTATTACAATGAAATGAAAAGAGATATATTTATAAAGAAGCTGTCACAGCTATCTATTGAATATTAAAATCTTGTAATTTTATTTTGTAACTTTATACTGTAAAAATGCTTAAAATACCATATATATAAAGTTACGAAGTTGTGTTTAGTTTCATAGTTAATCACATAAACATGTTTTCACGTAAACAGTCGTGTGGACAAGGGTGGCGGACGGTAGATGTAGGATTAATTATTCAAGACCCTAACAAATTATCTTATGTAAGCTTCATAGAAAATTCATAGTATTACGCCAAGATCACTAAAACTTCGACGATATGTCTATATTAGAACAATACACTCCGCAAATAATGCCATATAATCGATTATTATCGATCATATAGTAATAGTACTTGTAAAATCTTATATTACACCCACACACACATTATGTATTGTAGATATATATATATATATATATATATATATATATATTTATTTATTTATATAATATTTTTGTTCATTTCAAGTTAATATCAGTCGCATCTTGCAATTAAAAAAAAGAAATATCTGAAAATTGAGACATAATGAGCGAATTTTTTTACATCTTTATTATGCTTTGAATAGCTCTTATTAAATAAAGCCTGACCCATTTCTTTAATCAGATTATATAGTATATCATTTAGATTATTGCAGTCGTGTTTGTGACTAAACTTTTAGAAATTTCCCACGGTAATCTAGCCAGACATGTAGACGTCTAAATTAACGAGGGACAAGACAAAATATTAAGGGAATTCGTGATAATAATTTGTCCCGAATACCTGCCAGCTATTTCTACAAATGTGAGAGAACAAAAAGCAAAAAATGAAGAAAAGGTAACCTCATAATAAATCATTGAGGATATCTTTTTTCTCCTATTTTACCGTTTTTATTATAGTAAATAATTTTCATATATATATATATATATATATATAGCAGTATTGTCATATTTTGTTGTTACATGTATAAAAATATTTACTTGAAACATAAGAAAAAGTAAGTACCGTTACGCACGAAATAACAAAATATGACAAAATTTCTCGAAAATTATAAATATATGCTACATAAAAACTTTTCCCGAATTGCATTTTTTATTTTGTAATAAATGATGTCTTATTAATTTGAAAAAAGATAGAAAAACAAATTAAAGTTTGAAATATTTCTCTATATATAATTACATTCTTCTAAAGTTTGTGTCATATTTTCCAGGAAGGCTTGTATATGTTCTCTCTTACGTTTTTTTTTTCTGTATAAATATTCCAATAATTTTAATAATCATGCCCAAAAGAATCCTTATTCCGTCGTTTATGGAATTTTTATTTGTATGAACTATTAATAAAGAAATGAAAAATGAATATCATTTTCCCCTTAGCTTCAAAATACAGAGATTTTAATATAAATTAATTATCCAAATGATATATATTATAAGAATCGTTCGAATTAGTATTACGTCAAGTTTCGATTTATACAAATTTATTACATTTTATTGTTTCGTAGTATACAAAAAAATCAATGCTGAATAAAGTTTCAAATTACACGTTAAATGAAACAATCGTAACGTTGCATGAATTTTCAGCTTTATTTTGTGTATATGTGTGCGTGCGTATGTATTTGTGATTCATACCTGAATCCTTTTACATAAAAGTATGTGCATTGAATTCACATACTTTATTGCATACTTCGATCCCATTATAATTATCCTTATGTAGAGTAAAATCATGCTGATGTACAATACTAGTTATTAATCGTGCAATAATTCGACCTCGAGCGCGCAATTCCAAACTCCCTTGTCGCTCAAATCAGTTCAAATCACCGATAAATTTATCAGCCGTGAACGAGCGCGAGCCCGTTTCTGATCGTCCACAGTTGATATAGAAACAAAAAGCAAATAATCTGTTAAAATCTAACAAAATTAACGCTTATCCGGCCAACAAATCTCGCTTATCCGCCCAACCATTTAACAGATGATCCAAAGATTTATGGCTATAAATAAATCGCGCAAACCATATCTCTTCGATAAACCTCGATGTTCCTCGGCTGGCTCGAAAGCGACGTTCTTCCGTCAAGAGACAAAGGATGGTGTATTATACCCATGTATCAACACTAACTATGTGATATAGACATCGGTGCATATACAAAGGACTGTGTTATGCATTAACGAAACTGCGATAGGCCTTAAAGCCTATATACGAAGAGCGAAATACAATCGCTTTACACGATAACGATGCAACGTCATCGATCATTTTCGTGAAATGCGGTCACGGGTTCTCTCTCGTGTGTGTCAAGATCTTATGCTAAAGATATTAAATTGTCACTTGCTATGCACCATGCTGCATCTGTGGACGACATTCGTCGAGAGAGAGTGCAAATAATAATTCATTAATTAAGCGACGTATGAGTGAATCTAGATCTTCGCATGCCGTTATAATCGGAAGCGAAGTGAGAAATTACATTGAATTTCTTGTGACGTTTTATGTTTTCATAAAAGCAACTGTAATTCTTTTTAAGCAAAAAATTATACATTAATAAAATTGACATTATATTTATTAAAATTTATAAAAGATTGTTATATTGATTATATTTTTATATTATCGTAATATATCATGACAAAATAAGATATTTGCATATTCGTTATATTATTTTTGGAGTTTTATCATATTTTGTGTTATGGCTAAGTTGTATGGATTAAATATTTGAAATCTCTTAACAAAGTATAATATTATTAAAGGCGATAGAATAATTATTTTCTCTTGGCAAAAAAAAAGTAATATACTAGAAAATACTAGGGGCGTGTTTAAATTAATATATAAAAATAACTTTCCTATATAAGCTACCTCAAAATTTGACGACATCAAAATTTGATACTGAATCATAATATGAAACATGTAGTTTGGATTTACATTTTATATCCGCATCATATACATATGTCATCTAATAAATTTCTTATGAGTAATATATGCATCTTGAAATTAATTAACTATGTTGATCAAATAACATTTTCAATCAGAAAGTAACTCTCATTTAATTTACATCCATCTCCCGCGGCGACACTTTGACAAAGACCCACCAAGCCTGCGCAACTTCCTCTAAGGCGTGAATATACGCTCGCGGCGATATCCGCAGCGTACCATTGTACATTCGGCATCGTAAACAAGGATTCACTTTATAGTTTCACATTCGCGAGATTTGCGGCAGGCGGATGAACGTGACATGTTGGAAAAAAGAAATGAGATCTTTTCCGTTTTTAGACAAAATTTTTGTCTCATTAGCGGATACAATGTCAAACAGTGTAGTACCAATTACATTAGAAGTCTCTTAAAATATTTTTTGCCTGCAGAAAATTATCTCTATATAAGATTAATATTTTTCACAGATAAATGAATCTTTGTGATGTTATATTATATAATTTTTTTTATGATATTATACAATTTTTGCAATATTTTGTGATATTATATAATTTAATTAAATAGCATTTAAAAATTTTTCGACTAATGTGCGCAAAGATAGAAGAGCTTTTTTCTTCATGCAATTTTTTAAGATTGAAAATGAATTCTTTTCTGGCGAATAGACATTCCACATTTGCAATATGCAGAATGGAAAAAAAAAATATAATATTTAAACTTCGATCAGATTTTTTCCTGCGATCAAACAGAAGGCTATTTCTTTCTCGGAAAAAGCGATATAGCTTTGAATGTGAATCAATTTAAATAGTCGAATTTTTTTCATATCAACTTGACACTGATGTACGATACTATATCATTTCCCTTTAGATCCCATCTGCTCCGGCTATAGCTATTAAACTTTTTTATTTGTGTCATATCAATAGAAACGACTAAATCAACCGGTAACCGTCCAAAGTTTTTTTGGCGATTTTAATTTTTCTTATCGACACCGTTCTGTCGTCCTCATTCTTCCTCCTTCCATGCTTCCTTTCCTCCTCCATGCTATAAACTTTCGCAAAACTTTCCTTAATGCTTGAATATACATCAAATGGCTTTATTCATCTTATAAATTAATTATAGAAGAATTCTCTATTTTTCGCTTAAATTATTTGCAAGTTTAAATATAACTGCATTTTTATTTGTCTATAAAATCAATTTCTCTCCTTGCTTTTTCCCTCACTAACACAGACACATACTTTTGGTTCAAATAATATTCAATAATATTGTAAATAAAATATAATTAATTAGTAAGCAAATTATAATATAGCTTTAAGAACATAACACATAATATATTAAAAAATATCCAAAAAAATTATTTATTATATAACTTTCTTTACAACTAAATCTGCATTAACGATTTTTCAATTTGCTTATTATACAAATTATCTGTTAAAAATGACATAAAAAGCGCTACATATAATGTGACAATTATTAAGATAATTGAATAGTTATTAAAAAACACGATAAAAAATTTTACGATAAAAGTTCAGCACATGTGGAATATATTGAACATACCGTCATATATCTTTCTCTTTTTTTTATCTCTAACTTGTTTACTTTCTCTCTCAGATCGCCGATCGAGATAGCAATTTCTTCTTTTGGGAAATGCAAATCTTTGCACCTTTTTTCTGTCTTGAGGTGAAAAAAGTTCAATCCGTTTATCTTATAAAATATATATATGTAACACGTGTACTCTGTTGCTCTATTATAATCATGTCTAATATACATATATATGCATGCATGTGTGTGCATACTGTTACATAAATTCCAAAACATTTTAGGATGCAAAACGCGTGCAATACGCATGCACACACAAAATTAATCCATTCCTCAATCTAATTAAAGAAAAAAATTAAGTCAAGTAAAATATAAATTAATCAGTAATATATATATATATATATATATATATATATATATATATATATAACTTAATAATTAAAAAATAATAATTATTAATTAGACATATATTAAATAGGTATAATAACTTTGAAAAAATATGATTCAAGGATTAAAATCTTTTGGACAAATATATATTGAGGAAACTTATTTTTGACGCCAGCAACGTTATTATATAATATAGCAATCATATTTTTGCTAATTTAGATAAGATAAGAGTATATCCTACCTTTTTAGAAAGAGCTATACTTTCGTAAGGATACAAATAATCCCATGAAAGATAGTTTTTACATCGATCATATGTGCATACTGTACAGGTGAGTCATTGCGTGGCTTCTGGAAAATGTGAGGTAAAATATTGGCATTTCATAGTGTCTCTTATGGAATAGCAATGTATTCACCTCGCACTTCCAGGCTGATGGACTTCAGCCATCCCAGACAAAAAAAAAAAAAAAAAGAAAAGAAAGATAGATGTCCCATCTCGATGCTACTAGCGAAAATCAGCCGAGTGGAATGACATAGCATAAAGAGGATAGCGTTGCAGAGATCACGTAGTGCATACGAAAACATGCCATATACATTTTCTAAAGATACATCTCTTTCGATAATTTTCTAAAGATTCAAAAGAGATATTTGAAAAAAATATATTCACGTGAGAAAATTGATAAAAATTCTTCGATATTTTAAAATAAAAAAGAACAATTGATAGGCTCGAGATTGGTAATATTAAAATTTAAACAAAGATAAAGAAAATTTTAATTTTTCACTAGACATATATGCCGTTTATCATTATCAGTGATCCTGTTCATTGACGATGACTATATTGGTAAAAAAAAAAACATTTCATTTATTTTAAATTTCTCGATACGAGATAATATCTATTTGTTTAAATTATAAAAAATATCAAAATAATTATATCAAGAAATATAGAAAATCTATGTGTATTTATATACTTTCGACTCCCATCAATAAATCTCACAATCAACGTCTCGTTTCATGCAAATATATTTCTATTGACTAAAGGCTAGATATAAAATAATTTTGATATATAGCTACATAATAATAAATATTCTTATAATTCATTTTAATACGATCATGTCTCCATAATCCGCAATAAATGTTAATAATTTAAAAAATTCATTTGTTAACAAATATGTTCTAATCATATATATATAATATATAATTAATATAATTATATGTTTTATACATATTGTATATTAGAACACATTTATCAACAAATAAATTTTTTATAATAATTATGTTTTATAATAATTAATTATACATATAATAAAAGTATAGCTTTTTTCCTAAGTAATTTATTTGAAATATTTTTCTTCTGATGTATGGTTTTATGTTAAATTCATTACATGTAAAAAATTAATTCTATTATATAAAAAAAAACCTAAGTCAATAGACCTTTTATTTTTTGCCACATATGTGCCACTGATAAAGTTTAGTGAGCACGTATCGCCACTCTGTGTTAAAAATATCAATCCAATTCATGCATAATAAAAAAATCATGAAGATTATAAAAATATAATACAAGTTTTTGCTTTCACATCGGGAAAAAAAGGTTATCAAAAAACTAGCGAATATCAGGATAATCTATGTCTATTGTATTGAATATGAATGGCTTTCTACCTGTCGGATGATATATGTATACATACACGCGATCAAAAATATATATGTAATAAAATATATATAAACGAACGAACCATTTATATCAACAATCATTATACATCATGGTGCATATAAATTTATATGTTAAACAATATAAAAGTTTAACGAACAATATAAAAGTTTAGAAAAAATTTTAGATAAAAATCTAATTTTTTTTGTTAAATTTAACTATGCATCAATTCACATTCTGCAGAGAATTCATGTCGAATTTACTAACGAACAACTGGGAGAAAATTAGAGTTGCTTCTCGATTTCTTCTCGTATCGGAAACGCTGATGATTGCAAACAGACAACTACATTGCCAGCGACGTAATGAACAGTTGTAGTGATCGACTTTCAAAGAAAAGAAAAAAAGATTAATTTTTCGAGTACATCGATAAGTAAAAAATTTGTTCGGTATATAATTCTTGACCTGTAAAAAGAAAGTGCAAAAGAAAAAAAAACACTCTTCGATCCTCCTAATAAAAAGTCCTCCTAATAAAAAGTACTTCGCATTTCAGCGATTCTTTCAGCGAATTTTCAATATTGCGTCGTAACTTTGAGTAACGAATGATGGTATCGATTCTACAAAGCCATGACTTTTTTCTTTTTACGTTTGATATATATGGATATATAAAACACACAACATATATGTATAGAAATGCTGTCTCTTGAAAATACATCGAGGAAACACATCTCAAATATGTAGCAATAAACACGATAAAAAGAGCACTATAAGTATGAACGCGAGTTCTCTTCTTCCCATTTTGAATATTTCTTTACGCCTGAATCTTTGATAAATTATTCAAACATACCAAAGTGTTCTTAGATATTAATATTCAATTTGATAGCTCTGATAGCTGCATCGCGTAGTCGAAATAACATCGATAAACAATCTAGTGCACATATATATCTTGCTATAAGCAACTCTCACCGCTTATTAATTTTGTGTAAAGCCCACGTATTTTTCTTCATGACTGATCGATAAAAGTGCATGCGTAAGTCAATGTAGCTTCAAGGAAGCTAGCGCTGAAAACCCGAGATTACAGATTTATGAACTTATCGAGAGGTCAAATGGATCTTATAAATTTTACCCATGCATCTTTCCAATAAAATCCGAACAAAGAATTCTATATACATCTAAACGTAATTTCAAAATTATTATCTAAAAAATATTACAACTTGAAGGAATTTTCAGTAAACATCGAACGTTACCATGGGTATTAAAAATGATTTAAAGAAATTTATAATATTTACAATTTATAATATTTATATTATTAACAATATGATTATATTTACTATCTGGCATATATGTATATGCTCTTCTAATTTAATTTATTCTCGCGCGTATATGGAATATAAAATTTCACAATATCGCCGGTGCACTTTTACCTCGCATAGACTTTATCCGCGTAGCTCGTCGTAAAATTTACATTCCCGTGATACACAAGGTTCGCTCATTGTCACTCCAACTGTGCACCGGCAAAGCAAACGTTCCATCGATTTATCGTTCCACGACATCTTGTGCTCGATGTCGATAGTGCATCCTCTATGTCGTGAACGCTATCGTGGTCAAATTTAATTCGTCAGGACTCGCGGAACAACCGGACAATCCCGAATAGTACACAATCGTTTGTTTTGTTACATTGCAACGATGTAACTGTTTGTTTCGATACGTAATACCAAGACGATGAATCACGGTTCCCAAACAATCACGACAGAATTGCTTTGTTATTCCACTATATCCTAGCGAGAGACGATTTGAAATATCTCCGCTGCTGCTCGCAAAAATTCACGAGTAATCACGTCATTCGGTTAATTAAATATAAAATATTTAAGACGTGTTGATGCAAAAATGCTGAGCAATGAGAATATATTAATAAATAAATTAATCACATTGTAAAACAATTGTTTTCCATATTATATATTCTTAACGTATATGCATAATACAATTATATGATACTTCATGAAAAATGCTTTTATTCGTTGCAGCGATGTTTCCAACTATATGTGTGCGCATACATATATAAACTTTTCGCTTAATATTCCCGTCGTGACACGACGAGATATAAAAGAGTCTGTAGATAACGCAGAATCTTGCGCACGAGAATACTCCGAAGGGTTGCAAAACCTTGCAACTGTATCTGACATACATGTATAACGCAACATAGACCCCTGGACAATGGCACCTCTTTGTCATATAAAAATAGAAAAGTTGCTACGATGTTGCATCTTTAATGTCAAATATGCGTAGGTAGTTCCTGCGTTTTTACATAGATAATTAGCCATACATCGACTCGATTCGAGTTACAGACGCGCATTAAAGAGAAGTTAATCATCCTAAAGAGAACCCGTTGGTGATAGGCGGGAAGAAAATCTGGCTCTTTGAACGTAACGTTTCGAGGGTAATTACGCGGCAAAAGATAGCCTAGTCTGCATCGCATCTGTCGACGATGCACCGGCAGAAGGGTTTAGGATGCAGGAATCGAGCTAGCGAAATTATATGTGCAGAAAGAGCGAATCGAGCAAAGCTTCTGAGCGAGAATTCAGCAAACGAAGTGATCTTCGCGCTATTAAAGGGAAACTGTTCAAATATTTTTCACCATCTGTGAGCTATCGGCTTTTCGTTTAACATTCTTGGCAATAATTGCCGCTATAAATAATGAAATGTAAGCAGAATATCGCGTCGTTAATTAATTACATTATTTAAATCATTAAAAATGAGCGTTCTTTATTTATTAACGTATGAATGAATTATACAGATGAAACTGCAAAATCGTCTTTGATAAGCAAATGTATGCGAGGAAGCCTACTATTCTGTAAATATCTTGGTCGCCTAAAAGCTCGCAAACTTGTCACTTTACTCCCGTTACAGTTTGCATAATTAATGCATACTCAATAATTACAAAGATGATTTAAGGGTACGCTGTCACCTATAGCGATACTAAATACAATCTCGCCTCGTAGAAAAAAACAATTAATCCCATTCGACAATTGTTTCATTCTTTCTACGCTTTCTAACGAAAGAAAAATATTGTATCTTCCACGATCGCGCTAACAACTTTAAAAAGAACTTAAGAATTATTCTCATAATCTCCGACACGGATTTCGCATTATGTTTCAACACAAAGTGCATATCCTTTTCATTTGTCTATACAAAGAAACACGAGACAATCATTTCTAAGAAATCGTTTTGAAGTGTAAAATTTTTCATGACAAATATTTATTATATTTGGAAGCACTTTATAATCACGTTCGGTGAACGATAATTCGACAATTTCTAGCGTGATTCATTAACGATGCTCACGGATAATCTGAGATTTAAAACTGCACAATGCTACCGTCAACGATTTTATTTTAGGTAGCCTCAACATTTAGTTCAATCAATCCCTTTAGGTTGACTCGGACCGAAACTTTATGTCCTCGATAAATCCGTCGGATACTACTGTAAGCCCAGTAGTAACACTACATTTCTCGCTTATAAATCGGGATTCTCGCGACGTTCGAGAGGCACGTAAATAAATGCATAGAACTTCTATATAGCATTTTTAACGGAGAACTTCGTGGAACCATCAAATTCGAATTGCTTCAAATCTGTCGACTGCACGTAGAGGCAATACAGAATGAAATTCGTGAAATGTTTATTTAATTTGTGTACAGAGAGAGATTTTTTTCACTATAAAATAGCATAAAAATAAAAATTACCGAAAAAAATATTAAAACAGTTTTTCATACAGTTAAAGTCTTTAAAATGTCCCTAAATGAATCCTTTCTTTAATTAAATGCATAACATGTTTATTATATTAACAAATGACAATTTTTTATAATATTTTCATGAATAATAATTTCTTTTTAAATCTCACGCAATACATTACTTTAAATATTGGCAAATTTTTTTTTTTTTTTAATGAATTCTCATATATAACAAAAAAAAATTAAAAATAACATGAAGAAATGATATTTTTAGAATTAGAGATTTATATCATGCAATATAACATTATCCTTATGTAGAACTAAATTTATTACGAGCACATGTGCTAGTGAATAATTATCTAGTTAAATTACGGATTATCGTAATCCGGATTTATATCCCGCGACGATTTATATTTTTAACAACGTAGTCACTCTCAGATTAAATTTTTTTCACATCGTAAAACGCACCCTTGATGTAGACCAAGTTTCTAGCTGTCGTATATTCGCATACATACAATCGTTACATTCACAAAAATCTCAACAATTTCTATCTACTTTAAAAAAAGATTTAAATAAAAAAATTTGAGAAAATTTGAATGCAAAAAGAAAGATTATAGTAATAAATAAAATAAGCTTATAAATCAACTGCTTAGCGACATAAGATTTAAATGTAATATTTGACACGTCGCTTTCACATCTTATGTTTATAAACATAAGTTATTCTCACTTGTAAAATTAATTTCATAAATTAAATTCTTTTTCTGAAACTTTTTGGGAAAGAAATACCTCTTACCTCTATATTTTCAATAGACTGAACTGGAACACTTTAATGTATCTGCAAAATCGTGTAACTTGTAATTACTGCGAAGTTTTATTGCCAATAAATTTACGATCGAATGTATGTTATTGTTACCCATTATTGATAAAAGTTTCAGCGTATAATAGAATTTTCATCACACATATTTTGCGACAATAAATTTAAAATATAAAATTGATATTTTATGTGATAACAATTTTCTTCATATTTTCTTATTTAACAAATTTCTTGTAACAATGCAAAAGTTTTCGAATAAATTAAATATAAATATTAAAATTTATCATGAAATTACGGACGTCAAAATACTATGATAAAATGTTATAAGTTGAACATTTTGGGAACTAAAAAATTGCTATAATATTTTGTCTTATATATATAAAGAGGCATAAATAACTTTATAAAACTAAAAGCGCTTTCTTTCATTCACGAAGTTTGCATCAAAATTTAGAACGTCTTTAGGAATTATACGAAAGCAACTTATTAGACAAAGAATTTTAGCCATTATATATACACATATATATAACATGTGCATATAAGCTTCATATAATAAATAAGGATTTATGAGTTATATTGCAATGTAAAATATTAAATAGATAAAAAAAATTCTGTCTATTAAGTCAGTCCTAATATTTAATAATTTAGTATAAAAAAATAAACTAGTAAAAAATGTAATATATACAAAATAAAATAATAGACGAAGAGTTAAATATACTTATATATTATATGCGATAAAAAAATATACTTGGTACATATTATTCGGTCTTGTATCCTCTCAAATGTTGATGTTATTTCTCACAAAAATTCAATATTGTTCTATAGCACAATAAAACTTTCAATACCTATAGAAAAATATGTCAATCTCGTATGTGCACAATATCAATCAAAAAATAGTGAACAAAAAAATATTCTAAATAAAAATTCTTTCCAAAACTGATAAACTGACCTGCAAAAAATTTGTAGTGAATTTTACAATCACATTTACAATGCCGATTACGTATGTTAGTCAAAACTTATTCAGTTTTTATCATTCCAATTTCCATATAAATCTCATCCTATATTAAATATCGTCGTTTTACGCATCCGAAAAGATAATACGATTTTCGCAAATTCATTCAAAAATTTGTATTTTTTTTATCTCGTTAAAAGATAACACGCGCGAATAACTTCTTTAACGATAAATCTGACAAAAAATTTCCTCACCTTTTAATCTGTTGATTAAGATAATATTCAAATATGTTGCACATAATTTATGCAACGAAAGTCATTATTCAACAGTAGTTTTAATGGATTAAAATTGGTAGCCCCGCGGCCATAATTCGTGATATCTTTCGCGACTAATGCGGCTTGCATAAATTAGAAGTTTATCATATCCGAGAACCGTGAGCGGCGTTTCTCGACTCTTTTTATTGCTACGTTTGCGCGAACTCAGTTCGATCGACTTCGAGCCAATTGGAATCGATAAGCGTCCAATGTGAGAATGATAAATGAGTTTAATTCCCGCGATTTTCCCCTCTCATTAACTCAGTGTCGCACATAACTTTTCGAAATTTTGCATTCTTACAATATATTCGGCTTAATAATTTGTTATATTAAGAAAATTGAATGAATATATAATCTTATATTCTATAATGCTAAGTAAAGCTAAGGATAAAATGAGCGTTAACGTAATAAGAATATGGATCATTAGATAAAGCTTTACATTGAACTCATTTAATATACCCGATATCAAGTACCGTAAATCAGACGAATAATTACAGAAGAGTAATAAAACGTAAGAAGATAAACCGATAAGGAGTGTTAAAATACTTTCTTTAAAATTGTTCAGTTTATAACTTAGCAAGACGAATGATTTTCATCATTAAATAATCAAAGGAATCACGTTTAAAAATCATTAGCTAATTATTAAATTTATTCATATTATTTTATTACATTTTGTAACATTTTATATTAAATCGCTAATAATTAAAAAGCGTAAATTATATATGTTATCGTTGTTAATTATTGCTTTTGTTACTCTTTAAAGTACGGAGAGATCGTTTCTTTTTATTTCTTTAAAAGAAATTGTAATCGATCACATTTTAGAATTCTAAAAAGCAATCTACAGCATCAATATTTTAACTTATTGTTAGCTGTAAAAATGAAGGAACAAAATATGGTAGGTTAATACTTAATAAACAAATAGTTTAGAATTTTGAAAAGCCATTCTCTGCCTTTGACTGCCTCTAATCTCTCAACGACAATTGGTAAAGATGCGTAAGTACGCTCTTCGCGCAAGCCAATTATTCGAAGAGCTGCTGTCATTCACAATTCTGTGATGAGGGATCTGTGATTCTATGATTTATTCCAGTTTTTGTATATATTAAACATTGCCTATAACACTTAAAATATATTATTTTGCATAAGCAATCTAAGCAACATCTTTGAAAGACGCATCTTACGCACAAATTCTATACACCTTTTGTACGGTTACGATAAAAAAAAAAAACATATAATATACTCTATTACTCCACGCTTCACATACGTTGCCTTTGCAAAGTATCATTTTATCCATGTAAAAAGAATTTTGTAAAATAATGATAGGCTAAAATTGAAAAGTAGGTCATGGTTCATGTATGACTCACAAGAATTTGCGCACAATTCGAGCGGGGTAGCAAAGAAGTGGCACTAATCGTCCATGAAATCGCAAAGAGCTTTGCATTAAACCACGAAACTCACGCCCTCAATTAATCATTTATACATAAAAAAAAAATATTCTCCACAAAAGCAAACATGCGCGTCAACTAACGAGATCGTAAAGAAAAGGATTCACAAAGCTCCTCGAAGACACATATTCTTCAGTATTATCTGAATATGTTACGGGGAATAAAGTCGATCGATTGCGAATGTACTGAATCCACTCCTATTTCCATAGCACTCCGAAAATTATTTCTTAGCAATGGCTCGTTCGCCAACCTTACTTGAACAATCAAACTGATGAACGCGTATCCATTTACTTTAATCGGTTTTTCCGATTAAATATTATAAAAAAAAAAAAGGATATCGCAAAGACTCGAAAATTTAATGGTGCCAAAATCATAACATTTTTTTGTATCGAAAAAAATTTATTTAGATTATAACAATCGTAATGTGTAATAAATAAAACACACAAAAAGAAAAGAGGATCTTGCATCTCTGTAAACGTAACGTGCTGTAATGCACTCTAATAAGGCCACCGGCGTTAAAAAATTTATCATAATCGGACTTGTGCTGTACGCGATTTATACGCGACGCTACATCGCCGCTGTTCCTTCCAAACAGAGATTTATAGCCGTGTTCATTTTCCGAAACCGCTCGTGCACAACGTGCAGGAAATAACGCATTCGTTCGCTTGCACAACCCAAGAAGCTGTAATATGGTCATTGAATAAATCAAATATTCGAGCTACTCCCTTCACTTGCAAATTAATTTGTTGCCACTCGCTGTACGACATTTCAAATCAAATGTTCCAAGAAAGTTGCAAATGACGCGCTAAACTGATGAAAAATAACAATATGAAAGAGCTCCGAGACGGGAAATCGTAGCAAAAAATTAATGGAAAGATAAAGCCAATATTATAAACATTAGTTAATTAACGATGGTGAGTAATTATTGATTTTTTATATACTTTTTATATTCTATGGCATTATTTTTCTCCAGTGTATTTCAAACAATAAAAATATTAACAATCGCAGAAAATAGTTAAGCATTATTCTCATTCAAATATATATTATTATTTGTTATTATATTTGATAATTATATATATCTCTCTCTCTATGATATTAATTTTTATTAATTCTCTCTAGCATAAATATTTTTTTATATTTTTATATTTATTGTATTAATTGCAATAAAATCATAAACATTGTATATCTGCGAAAAGAAAGTTTTGTTTGAAAATCCTACTTGCGTACCTACTTGCATCGAAAGCATAAACTTTGAGTAAATGCACTTAGCAATTTCCGCGTTATGAGATGCACTTTACGCAAAAAAGGAACGAATAAAGAATGGAAGGGTGAAAATAGTTTCTCGGCAACCCCCGTTTATACTCATTTGATCCGAGGTATCATTACACAAATCTTCGCCGCGCGTTCTCTTTTCGAAAAACGAAAAAAATCCATCACAAAGTTTTTCATCGTACATCTCTCCAACATTGCATTTTCCATTTGATATGTTTTATGCGACATCACGCTAAGTTTGTTTGGCACATCTCCGGTAAATACGAATAGACGTGACAACTTTCAACTTTTATATAGCTGGTGAGAAGATGAAACGAGTTTTTTCAGCTGGCAGTGTAACGTTAGTCTCTTTTACTCTGGACTTGGTTTATATTAAATCCTTTTAACTTTTCCTTGTGCAATTCGAATACAACCGTCGACTCAGTTGACTTGAAATAAAGCGCAAACAAAAAGCGAGCATCCTCATAACAATGCATTAACCCAAACTTTCAAACTCTTTTATCTAGTCTCTCCTTCTTTCTCTCTCTCTCTCTCTCTCTCTCTCTCTCTCTCTCTCTCTCTCTCTCTCTCTCATTTTCATTGTATATTATAAAAAAATTTTCCATAAAAATTGTCAATTTTTACATATCCATTCAAGATAATTTCTTAATCTTTTTTCAATCGCAATGCATCTATCAAATTACTTAAATTAAATAAAAGAATATAAAATATATGAATTTTTTAAATTTTGATAAATAATTAAGTAAAAATGCTAACAAAAATGTATATAATATTAAAAATAAAATATTTTTGTAATATTTATCAATTTTTTAAAAAAAAGGTTATTCCATTTTCCGATTAGATAAAATTGCAATTTTCTTAGCAAGAAACAAGAGAAGTAACACAACTCCATCTTCATTTTTAATATAATGCTACAATACTGTGTTCATCAGAGAAATGCAACCTCAAAAGTTAATAGCTCCTACCATAATAAAAAATTCAATACCTATCATATTGAAACTCGAACTATTGATCCTGTCGCATCTTTATTTTCTTTTCCGGAAATTGCCAGAAGTCATCTTCGTCTTATAATACCGGATAAACATTTCTTTTAAATAAACTAAGCTAAAAAGAATTTAAAAAAATCGTCACTTACTTTCAACAAAAAAGTAGGAGAAATAAACTATTTTCTTTTTAAATTGCATAACATAAATAATATAAAAACGTAATTTTAATAATACTTGTTATTTTAAGAAATTTTAAATTTAATTATAACAGTGAAAAAGCTCTCAACCGCAAAAATATTTTTTTATCAGATAACAAACGGAATTTATAGTGATTCAAAAATTATAATAGTCTGACATTACAATTCTGACTTGACTAACTAAAGTTCTATTACTACTCGATAAAAACAAAAGTTTGATAAATCTATTTCTTCGTTTTCCCTCGTTTCCTCGGAATAATAATTTATCAAAACTAATATCATAACTTTCGTCAATTAATTACACTCAAGTTTGCCGATAATCTTCTAGTTCACCAAATGTTCGCAATTATACATGAACATATAATAGAAAGTATATCGTAAACGTAATATCGCAAACGTAATATCGTTTCGAAAAGAATAGAAACATTTCTGATACTTTTACTGCATATCAGATACTTTTCGGTCTCCATAAACGACTGTTTACTTCCTAACGATGTTTGCGATTTGTAGAAGAACCTTCCTTTACTCAAATACCTTTATTCAAATACCTACTTGTGGCTGGCTGACAGGGAAGTTCAATTTAGTTTGATAGTTTGGGATAACGTTTAAGTAAAACTATGATCATTGTTGTTATCTCTATATAACCGCACATATAAAATCTTCAAATATATTTAAAAATTTTCAAATAGTTACTTATATTATAAAGTCTCTTAAATAAATCACTTTTATTTTCAAATTCTTTTATTGTCGTAAAATATGTAAGTAAATATGAAGTTATCGTTTGGAAATGTAATTTAGGCTAAACAATCGAGTTTTACGAAATGGAACATCAATTTGTTAAGAGTATCTTAACCAATTATATAGCTTTCGTATTTTTTTCGCGGAGAGCAGCGTAATTATTATTTCTCAATTCAATTGCCATTTAAGCATCAACTTGCCAATCGAAAATGCGAAAGTACACATATTGACGAATGACGTTGATATATGGTTACGCACAAAAGTTACCAAAGTGTCCGCCGCATCGATCATGCGTATCCTACAAAGGGAAATGGTAACCAAAAAAAAAAGAGCACCGCATTGTCAGCTGGCGAAAAATGTATGGAACAGACGGAAACGTCGACAGAAGAGAAGGCTGGAAAAAATGCGAAATTGACACTTGAATCACGTTACGGAGTAGCCGATCTAACGGGATATTTCGACAAAATGATGGTAGCAGCGATGAGGAATTAATGTTGTATCAATTTTACATCCATTTACGTAATTGGTGTGGTCGTTATAGAACAGTTCGATGCTCGCTAAAATTGCAAGCGAGCCAAAACGAATTTTATTTGCTGTCAAAAAAAAAAGGAAAAAATATCTTTAATTATTCGTGCATGCGGGTTTCCAAAAACGATTAGCGTTGTCTCATGCAATTAGTAAAGTTCAGAAGAATATTACATTTGCTCAAACATCTCTTACGGAACAATTCCGATGCTTATAACACATAGTTTGCTGTAACTCTTAACAAGATGTATCTTTTAAACCTCTCCTCAATGCTTGAATTTTGCGCCTCTCTTTTTCATTTATATATAAATATAATTAATAAATATAATTACAGAAAAAATTAATATATGTTTGCATTTTAATGTAATTTTTTATCTAATTTTGTGTTTCTTAGATACAATTAATAAAAATAATAAATATTATATCCAAAGAATTATTTTTTTTAAATCTAAAAAAAAATAAGAAATAAAAGTTTGAAAAAATTCTTCAAAACATTTATGATAATATTTTTATAGTTAATCACAAGTTTATCAAACTAAAACTACACTGAAAGAATATAAAAATTAATATTTAAAAATTTTTTATTTTATTGATAAATAATGTCTTTTATCAGTTAGGTAATGAAAAAATATTTGCAGTCTTTAATAAGAAAAAGATTAGATAAAAATATATCTTCTTCGGTCAATAACTTATATGGAATATCGAAGATGTCAACGAGATTTATTTCCCAAGTCGCCAGATTTGCCGAAGAATGTGCTCTCCAATGGCATTCAGGAATCTGTACTAAATACTTATCAATAGCAAAATAATTTATAGCTGATGTAAAAGCAAATGGATATTAAAATAGGAAACTATAAGATAATAAATATTGATAAAAACAAAAATTATATTTAAAGTGAAAGCAAAAGAGGGATTAAAAAACATTTATTTAAATTTTTGAAAAACGTACAAAGTAAAAGCTAACCAAATAATGTGTAAAATTTGTGTATGTGTTAAAAGTAACATTAAAAATTATATTCACAATTAGATAATATTAGACATACAATTATTTTTTAATTCTAATACTGTTATTATTCAATTACTCGATTACCCTTAATAAAAATACGAAAGTGTATATTGAAAATTCGAAATAACAATGATAGAAAAATTGTGAAAAACCAAAGTATAAGTCAGCACATCGCAGAGATATAATATTAAATATTTATCTCTTTTCTTGTCGAAAAAATATATTCCATTTCCAAAGCAATTTTTCAAGAATCGTGTATATGCTTGTCATTTTTAGCACTAACAGTCCAGACTAAAGGAAAAGGATGTAACAGGAACGAAAAATGATGAGGCGGGAGATATAGAGGAACTGCTGCTCGTTTATGGGACTATAAAGCGAGTAACACAAATTTCATGACAAGGAGAGATCAAATAGAAAGATCGGCCAACCGATTTATATAAGGACGTATAATGCAATATCGCTATTGACATTTCTGCTCAAATACTTCCATTTTTGTACCATAAAACCATCTTAACTTTTATGTCGCGTGCGCGCGCAGAAAAAAAAATGTTCCAACACAGGGAACACACTCATTTGTTTTTACCTAAAGCTTGCACATAACTCTTTTTGTTAATAATAATGTACGCGAAACAACAAGTGGATTTTAAAAGCTCTTACTACGCTTTGTCCCGAAGTGTGTGATGTAACTTTCATATCTCTATAGTACTTAACTTAATGTCATTTCCGCTGTCGATCATCACAAACTTTGCTTTTAATTCTTTTCGCTTCAAGTAAACATAAATAGGGAAATATTAACGCTATTGGTAAAATATAACTGAATATTTTAAAATGAAAAAAGTTACAATTTAAAATCGAGTTATCACTAACTTTTCGTTGATATAATTACGACGATTGTTGTTATAATTATGACAATTGTTGTTATAATTATGACGTTTTAAAAAAATGATATTCTTTTATACAGAATGCAATTGTATTATTAGGTGTAGCTCTTTAATCCAGGAATTTATCAAGCACCTTTCGAAACGGCCAATGACAATGTACGAATGTAATGAATGGAGGATTTGGTTTACGTTTTCACAGTAAAAAAACGGATGAATTATGTCGGATGCCGTCTATTTTAAAGAAACAAAGCAAACAAAGTGGACCATGCTAAAACGCGAGATATAATCAGCTTGACCGGCGTACCGTACACAGATGAAAGGCAATCTTGTAAAAAATACCAACATTAAATACCAACATTAGTAGACAGTAAAAAAATTTTAGTTTTTTTCGTGAGAAATCTCAATTATTCTTTATCTCTCATTAAATCATAATTGTGATAAAATCAACAAAAGTAGCCAAACGGAATATTAAAGAATAAATCATAATATAATCGGGAAAAAATTCAATTATTAATATTTTTTAAAAACTTTAAATGCAATATATATACATTACGATTTGCGCATCGAAATACAAACATAATTTTTAACAACTTGTCTTAAAGTTATTAGATTGTGTATGTGTATTATTATTCATAATCGGATTTGTTAAATAGAGTTTTATATTTATGAATAAAACAGAGAGAGAGAGAGAGAGAGAGAGAGAGAGAGGGAGGGAAAGCAGGGAATACTTTCACAAACTATTAAACACAGACAGACTTTTATTTGATTCCTTACGATGTACTTAGCCTGGACAATCCGATATTATCCTGCAACGTGTATTTCCACCGGTTTACGACTGTAGTTATCTTGCTTAGTCAAGAACATAAAGATGAAACTCAACTAATCAAATGACATATACCGACAACGTAAAAACTTTCTCCATCATAAGATCGATATTATTATCGATTATACTGGAATTTTTCAAACAAATCGCATAGCGTATCTTAAACAAACAGACTATTAAACAAAATAAACATAAATAAAAAAAAAATACAATATCAGTTAGTAATATATATCCGCCTTCTTCCCTTCTCCTTTAATATATTATTTCCTGTTTTTTTTTCAAAAAAGTATGGGCCCTATGATAGAATCATAGTTAAATGTTAATAAAATCTTAATTATATGTCAACCAAAAAGCGCCACGAAAGAATACTATAAATTACTTTCAAAAGGTCATAAACAGAAACGGAAGCGCGACATTTACGATGTTTATGACGTAGGAGATATCAATAATCGTATCTTAAAATTTATGATCCTGTATGACGATTAATCGTTAGTGGTCGTCCGTCATTCGTTTATCATTCCTCATGCGCGCAAATCGTAACTTCTATTCGCATTAATATCCAAGTTTGTATCACATGATATTTGACACCAATTTGTAGCCGAATAAGATATAATTTGCTAAACAGAATGTTGGCATAATTTACCCAACATTCATAACGTGTGCATATAATGTGCATAATGTTGGCTATTATGATACAAGAAGAAGTGACGAAAAGTTTTAGCTTTGTAAATTTCGCAAATTAAATTTACAGATGTCACGAGAAGGTAGCAAGGTTGTAGTGTTGTAGTGAAACGACGTAAGGACCTCGTAAAATACAAAGCACAACTTTGGGAAATTGTGGGACCAAAGTTATAATTTAATTGTGACAGTTGACTAATGTATGGAGTTTAAAATGTACAATACATACGCACATATGCACACACCAAATTTTTTTTTAATAACTTAAATAAATTTTTATTAAATACAAAGAGATTTTATAAGAGTTAAACTTCTTAGAAAATAGTTGCAAATATTAACTTTTTTTAAAGAAATCATTTTGATACATTTATTAATTATTATATTTATATTAATTTATTATTTATAATAAATTGTGAAATTACGGACATCATTTTTGTGTATAATATAAAAAACACTATAATAAAAAAAACACTTTATTTCTATTGTTAAAATATATTGTAGAATGCAAATTCTCTCTAATATTGGTGTAGCTATCGATACAACTCTAATAACAAAGGGATCTGGTAACAAGGAGAGCTACCATTCCCCCTATTTCTTTCAAACGCACTTGTCGGAATACTGCGAATCTCTTATTTTTCTATAGCAACTATTTCAATACTGAAATAAAGCGAATGCATAGGCAAACTTGCCTTTATGCTCTTCCGCACAAATATTCTTCTCGACTGCCACTTGCATACGTTGATTTTCCAATTCAATAGCAACGAAGCGAGTGCTTGATAGCTAGCTTTGCTTCGAGTGACTTCACACATTCAAATGGCAGAATTAAACTGAAACAAGTAACTTTGTGTCCAGTAGCATTTGCTTTTGGATGCTTTGACTTGCAGAGATACATAGAGGTCGATCCATAAGCTAACTTCTCGTAATTGTGATTAAACAATTTCAATTTATGTTCTGCCGAGCATATCAGAAGTCATGAGTTTGTAATCGGTTTATCCATTGTGAATATTTATTAGACATGTTTTTCAGCAAGTATTTTGAGGTTTCATTCAATTACGTTATTACGTTATTTCATTATAACATTCTATAATAAAATAATATTCTAGAATTAATGATAAAGATAAAAATAGTTCCTTTTTGTACATATATGTATCTGTAGAATATAATTTAACAAGATCTCCTAATTCTTAATTCCTTATAATTTCCAAGAAATTGCATATATTAAGTATTTTGATATCAAACTAAAGATCTTATCTTCACTTTGATAATATCTGCGATTTGCAAAAAAAAAAAAAAAAATAGTACATTTTTCTTTAAAAATTTATGCTCCTTTATTTATATATATACGTGACACGTATTCTCGCGAGCTGCTGAGTCAATTAAATTTATTGTTTGTTACTTAATTTATAACAGTTACTGAATGTAATAAAAGACAAATATGCTATCGAAATGTCATAACGAATCCACCACGTGCTCTTCATACCTAGAACAAAATATATATCTGAATTGCTTTTCGATGTAAAATTACCCAATATGGTTCGAATCTCGTGTTGTCTTTGTATTTCAATCTTTATGGCTCCCAAAGGAGTCTTGGAAAAGAACTCTATAAAATCGATATTTTCATAAGATTTTCATTTTTTCATATATGATTCATGATATATTGGACTTGTCTATATTTCGTTTATTGTAGAAACCGTTATCGTAAGATTTCATTTTCCTTATAAATGCAAATTTTGTCTTACTGTTTTTTACAATATCGATATGAATGTTTTGATATCGAGTTAAATATGAATCATATGTAAAATTTTTGTAATTCTGATTTATCTGTTTCTAAACACTTTCTACCGAGATAGACTTATAGATACGTGATGCTGTTGAAAATTTTCCGGATTTACTCTATAAAAAATGTTAGATTTATTTTATTTACAATTTGCCTCCATCCTCTTCAAAGTAATGTCTTTGTGATTTTATATAGCAACCACAGCGCTTCTATCATAGCTGCAATCTGTTCCATTGCATTTGTTTGCACAAAATGATTAAACCTATCACTTGTGGTTTTCTCGTATTTAAATAAAATTCAAATGCAAAATAAATTGTACGTATTCAATGTGTATTTTACTTGATATAAAGCTATTGACGCCGTTGTAAAAAAATTTCAAAAGATAATACATCACACACATATGTATAATTCACATAATAGAATAAAATAACTTTATACAGTTCGAAAAAAAAAACATTCATTTCAATTCATATTGTATTTAAGTTAATGTAATGGTGATTTTCTTGTCTATAAAAAAAAAGAAATATAACGTAATAAACGAATCTTCTCTTATATGCATACATAAAATGCAAGTGATAGGAATGGCAAGTATTCACTTCATCTTCTTTCTTTATTCCCAAAAGCAATCATTCGTAGGAGACAGCAGGATAATAAAGTATGCTATCGCGGTTGTCAGGATTGCTTTCTATAAAAAATGCGTTATTTCCAATAATGATAAGAAGATATTAAATTCCACTCCGCTAAAAAAATAACTTCACGTTATATCCAAAGGACAATCATGTTACATTATTTTAATTGAGCAATGCTACCTTTATTCATATCTGGTATCGGCAAAATTAAGTATTATAATTTTTATCTCAGATACATATTTTCTCAAAACTTTCTAATAATGCGATTAAAGAAAAATCAGTAAATAATATTATCTTTACATTTTCTAAGTACATTGATTGATTCCATCGTGAAATATATTTTGAATTTTTAAATATGTGATTATATATTGCTCTCGTCAATTCATTAATGTTCTTTCTCAGATGTACATCGTACAGATATAACGGGCTTTGATCAATATCGATATGTGTCAGGAATGATATAGTGTATTTCGATAATCAACTATGAGTAGGATACATAATCATTGACTGGACCGCATAATTTAATTACGCATGATATTCTATAAATGATATCAGATGGTATATATATATATTAATGATATATATTTACATAAATGTCTATAAATTATTGCTTGTAAAATAAAAAAAAATAAAAAAATTATAGCAAAACTGGTATACATAATTATTACCAGCATATAAAAAATTCAATGTAAAGTAACAACAGTAAATTATTTCATTAAAATTATTTAGTTTTTAATTTTTAATTATATGCGTGAAAATTATTAATCATATTTTCAAAATACATGAGTAAATAAAGAATTAAAAATATATATAAATGTCAAATAATGCCACCGCTATTATTAAAATAGTTAACTTTGCGGTGTAGCCGCAAAATCTAATTAAATCTAATTCTCACTACAAAAGATACAGTGATTCAAAATCACGTACTTCAGGATTTTACTAAAACATATTTCGCTATGCTCTTATAGACAATATCGGTCGGTTTGTGGTCGCTTTGAAAAGAACAGAGATGGTGTTCGTGCCAATTTCCGTGCACAGATGCGTGTAATACGATTTCGTTCATGCTGTAAATAATCTTATCGGTGGCCGAGCAGGTGCAAGCAACTGCCAACTGGCCATGTACGAATCGTCCTCTCTTGTCTAATTCCCGAGAAATCCATTTACCACCGTACGAGTTGCGGAATTATCGAACGTGATTGCAAAAAAATTACGGATTGTTTGTCAATGCATTCTGGCAGTGTTCCTCTAAAGTAACGCAATACATCAATCTCGTATCTATCAACTTTTTATATGCCATCGCGTATATAACTTCTACGGAAGAATCGCGTCATGTTTCGCAATTTCTCATTTGATTATGACGTTTCTTGTGCTTGATGCTATTTCACGTTATATATCGCTTCATGCCATTTCCATCTAGCATCATATGAACCGCAATACCATTTACCTTTACTTTAAATCACGCTGGATCACTTTACAGATTTTCACGTCACTCGATAGAATTCCATGTCAACTACTACCATTTCTTTACATCACTGTATATATTTAGTACTTATATCATTTTCGTATTATATACTAAAAGATATGTCGTGAAATATGTCATATTGATTTTATTTAAAATGCAAAAGATTTAATTTTACTGTACATTTTTTAAAAGAGATTTCATATTATATTTATATTAGGCCACACACACACACACACACACACACACAAAATTTGCTTTAGGCACATTAGCTTTATTTAAGGGAAACAGTTACGTGAGGAGAAAATGCGGTAATGAAACGTTACGGCTAATTACAACTGAATCTCTGAAATACATTGACAGAATTTTAAGTGACTCAATTTCGCTGGTCTCCAATCTTCCATACTAATTCCATAATTAAATGTGCTTATAAAAAATCGTATCACATCATCATTTCGTTATAACGATAAAGTTTATTACAATAAAGTGGATAGCCCGAGTCTCCTGTATGTTTATTTTTATTAAGACTCTATTACAAAAACATATATCTGCTTAGCTTATTAAAATTGCAGTGCACACATATACATGCATACACGCGCGCGCAAACACATGGCGATTGCTGTACATACATAGATACGTACGTCGATACTAATCCTTGTTAACAGACAAAAACATTGTAATTACAAACAGCAACACAATTATCGGCTTCTTCGATATTAATTCAGACTTAATGTTTGATCGAGAAATAGAAATAAATTGCAAATATTATATTCGCCAATATTGTACTTTGAACTAATTTGAAATACTTTGAAATAATAATGAATGAAATCACTTTATAAAGCTTAATAAAGTGATAAAAATAAATTGACAAAAAGCAAAATTAATAAATAAATAATTAATTAATAAAGTAAATTTGATTAATTAATTATTGAAAGAAAAAGTAAATAAAATGAATTTATTTTATAAAGCTTAAAATTATCTTTTCAAAATATTAAGTAATACTAAGTAAATAATGACAAAAAAATAACATTTTGTGATAAAGAATAAGACAAATACATGTGACAAAACGCGTTGATATGCTCGCGACATTAATGGCCAAAGTTTAATCCTTTAGTTGCACAAGTATTCCATCTCAGTAGCCATTATACGCTCTTAGATTGACGTCGGTCATCAGCGAGCGACATTAAACTACATATAAAATAGATGACGCGACGCTTGTGAATAGACATTCTAAGCACAACACAAAAACACTTGCATTTCAAAAGAAAATTCATTATAATATTTGACTGTACATCAAGATTACAAATGATAATGAAAGAACCACTCTGGAATGATTGCTTATTAAGTTACTCTTGACTTAATGCTCATTTTATAGGAAGATGCTTACTTTGTGCTAACATCGCAATGCACTTAACATAATAGTACAACATAGAATAGACCACGGAATAATAGCTTGAAGTTCTATCGATTTTAGAAATAGATTTTAGAAAAAAATGTGTTATTTCGTTGGTAATTAAACGTCTGTGTAAGTAAATTTTTTTGTTTCGCACACGGATTGTCTTTATAAAAATAAAACAACGTATTTACCTGTAGAATATAAAAAGATGATGACTATATGTTTTATATATTACAATCAATATAAGGTAGAAAAAAATGTGGCGTGCAGATAATTCACCAGAGACCCAGAGTGTTGTCTGTGGTGAAAAAGCAATTTGCCAAAGTGACATTTTCGGCCAAGTGAACACCACGATGCGGATTAAATCCGCCACGGTGGAGCAAGTACTATATAATGAAAATTTCTGTAACAAATGTCTGGCAATAATTAAGTGCCACATCATAAGCAACGAGGCAACCAATCTTATGCTTCGCCGATAAAATCATTAATCATTAAAAATCACGTGCAATTAAATAAGAATTTGATTGTTCAATTTTCTTTAGAAATCACAGATAATATACGCTATGAATACAATATATATTTTTTAATATCGTGGAAATCTTTATTTTCTATGAAGATATATCATATACATATTATAAAAGACTGTATCAATTACAATTACACTCTCTGGCAAGAATGTGTAATTAAATCTTAATAAACTAAGACAAAAAACCATACATAGTATTTATGTATACATATTCGGCATTGTGCAGGTTTTTCATATTTATTTCTTATGATAAATTATCATAGATAATAATTCAAAAGCAAAAGAAATTTAGAATTCCTGCTTAATACACATTTCGTATTTATATAATTTTGAATATAAGCCATAGAGACACCCTCTTTATGGATTTTACGTTATTTTCTTTTCGCAACTCTATTGTATTTAACCGCATAATCTCTTTTTAAGACTCACAAAGCAATTTCAGTAAGAGAACGAAAGAGAAAGAAAGAGAAAGAGAGAGAGAGAGAGAGAGAGAGAGACGTACAATTTAACACAATTCTTGTCAAATAAGAATGAAATAAGGGTAATGGAGTTAAAACTATTAATTTCTCGAGATATAACTGACAAATGAAAGTTAGATCACAGAAACAGAGCGCGATAATAATACAATAAGAAGTTCGAAATCTAATTGCTATTTCATGATACTTTATTTCTATCTCACGTTCTATTATGTCCTGATATATCCTCAAATTTTTAATAATAAATAAATTATTGATCAAAAATATTTTAAATACTGTGGCTCTCTCTCTCTCTCTCTCTCTCTCTCTCTCTCTCTCTCGCTTTTAACACATTATGGCATAAAAAGCACGTGGGCCCAGATAATAGCATAACAATACCGTATCTGTAACTTATAACTATGATAATTCGTGTGTTACCATTGTTGCCATGCAACTTTTATCGATACCTGAGAACGGTATATGGTATATCTGCACAGGAAACCGTGTTTATATTCGAAGCACGATTCTGCAGCGTCGTATCTTGCGTGTGTTGCTGAAGGCACTTTAATAAAAACCAAAGAGCTCTTTCGCACACTCAAATAGACGTGCAAATATACGTGCGCGCAAATATATATTTTGTACATGGCATGCGGAGATCGTTCCGATAAAGAATTTCATTATCAGGTTAAATAAATGCGTCTAGTAATTGATCGAAATACTCCTGATATATGAGTTGCTCCTCTGCCCTCGCGGAAGAAAGGAGCTAGTTACGAACTCTTGTGCTTCGAGCTTTCGCACAAAATTAATTTCGCCGCAGACTTCAACATCTTCACCACATTTCTCTGGTAAGAGCAATTTAGCGCCTCTCCTCTGTTCAATACGTATCGCTTTTTGCTGGGAAGCAATCAAAATCTTCGGTTACTGACAAGTAAAAAATTTCTCTTCTCGCGTTCGAATTAATTGTTTATAGGTAAAAACAGCATATATTTTATAATACAATGTTAAACTTTACAGATTCGTAAATATAAAGAATTTAACGCGCGGTAGCGCATTACGGAAAAGCACTTACGTCCAAGTATAACGGCACCGATGGACGTGCAATCTCGAGTCATGTAAATTGCCACGAGGTTTTCCACTTTATTCAGTTAATTGCGCATAATTCACGCGCGCAATTAAAAAACGAATAATTGTTATGTTACGCTGCGCCGCGATATCGGTCCGTATTCCTTTTCGCAAAATACCACATAAAATTCTAAAGAGAAATAGTTTGTGGCATTGATAAAAAAAATACACTTAATTAAATGCTTACAAATTTTTCATCTTATCTTTGATGCAATAATATATCTTCGTTTTTATTCATATATTACGAATAAAATATTATTTCAGTTTTTATATTCGCAAAAATTATAATAAATATATATAAATATATATAAATATATTTATAAAATATATATAAATATATATGATGTAATAATATATCAATTAACTTTCGATCTATAATTTGGCGAAAATACACTGATTGCGAAATATACGGATAACAAAATCGACAAGAAACTTTAAAAGCAATTACAACATTTACGAAGTATGCTCGCTGAAAATAATAGAGATATCGTTCGAAATCCAATAAACGTTCCCCCATAATACACACAATCCCGGATCCTAAATGATGAAAATTGTTAATCAAACAATACAGAAACTTCACGATAGAATTACATTTTATCTCCAGAAATGGAATTTCATCAATGATCAAACGAATCATTCATCTTGTATTAAAAGCATGGGATTAGAAGTGTAAAACCCAAAGTGCTCTTCTAATAACTTTATAGCCATCAATAAATATATATATATAATATCAACGGCTTGTGATCTCATTATCAAAAATCTAACTATATCTTACCATGAGATTACACTTTTTTTAAAATTCATGTTTAAAAAAATATCTCATATTTAAAATCTTTTGTAAAATTATATAGAATCAAAACTAAACAAAAGATATTATGTCAATTATTTTCAAATTAAATTATTTTCAAATTATACGAAATATTTGCGAATAAACTAAATTATTTGACAAATCAAGATACATCACATTCTTTCACAGTGTCACAATGATTGATTTTTATTAAACATAATTTTAAAAATACATCAATTTATTGGCGATGGGTCAATTATGTATTATACATAATTTATTTCAATTTCCTTTAATTCTTCTGTAAGATCAAATTCTTATTTAAAAAACATATGCACTTAATAGGGAATTATAGCAATAAAGTTTAGCAAATTCATTCTGTGTGCCGACAAGATATTTTATTATAAATAAATTTAAAAAATTATTATCATTGTGCATCAATTTTTTCTTTTATCAAGATTGGCAACGAGAAATCTGCAACTCTTAATAATTCTCATATTTTCTTACATCAAAATCCTTCAGAGTTATAAAGAAAAACTTGGCGAGTGTGATAGCGCGCCACATTTGTGAGAACAAAACTTATTAAAATTCACAAATTTCTTCGTAAGTATAAGTATAAGAAATACTTATTTCTTTCTAACTATTTTTCTTTTTAACTTTCCGATTAATTTCATCAAGGTACGAGATAGAAAAAAATCATACAAATTTTACATACAAAAATCTGATAAAACAAGATGGAATACAAAATAAATAATATTATTTAGAAATTTATAAAATAATTTTTTTCCATATCTTACTCCCCATTTTTATGAGCTTATATTCTCAAAAATAAGATAAAATCTGTAAATTGATCATTTAAAGATTGCGCCAAAAATATACAAAGAAAGAGGAAAACATGAAGTTAATTAATTGTTAGAATTATTTCTTCTATAAATAACAAAAGTAAATATTAATCAGACAAGACTCTGTTTCTCATATTTTTATAAGTCTATATTTTTAGCCGCGCTTTCCCTAACAATAACTGATACATCAAGACGCTGGGACACGTTTCGATTTTGCATCAAACTAGTTCCATTGATTATATGTATCTAGAAGAAACAAGTATATTTTTTTCCACACGTGGCAATTTCACTCAAGGTCAACATTCACATTTACAGAAATTGAGAAGAGCAATTTCAACAAACAGCATGTTCTCATTTGCAAGTAAATACATCTTACTGTAAAAACCCCAATACTCATAATAATCGTTCTGTTATTTAGTTTTCGCATTAACGTAATGCGAGAGTACGTCCAAAACACCCGATATGAAAATGTAGCATATTAAAACTTCAAAATACTTTTATGTACTACATTGTTATTGTTACTCGAGCCATGATAAAATTATTTAGAATAACAAAGATAAAAAACATAAACATAATAATAGCAAAGGAAATATTAATCCACAATAATCATTAAAAAATACAATCTGCAGAAAATATAATGATGTTTTATATATGTGAATAAATAATATTTAATCAAAGAAAATGCGAATTATATATCTAAATAATGTAAAATAAACAAAAGATAATAAAATCAAACGTAAAAAAATCGAATATAATTAAAATCATGTTACATTTTAATATCAAATATTAAATTATTGGAGAAAAAATCATTGGCGATTTTCCTTTATATGTAACAAAAATGATGATGTTATATATTTATTATATTTTAATTTAATTATTTCAAATATGATTAATTGCTTCTAATATTTTTCTCATCAATTAAATAATCTTATTTCAATTAAGTAATCTTACTATATTTGACTAAAAGACAGAAATAAAAAATATAGAAAATTGTGTACTAGTGGTAATAGATATGGATGGGAACATTATAAAAGACGCTGCTGTGATTAACGTTTCATGAAGTCACGTAACAGTCGTCTTCAGATAGAAAAGACTATTGCGATTTTAATCAACAACGAAAGAAAAGCGAGTGCGAAGTCAAAATGTAGCAACAGACAGACAGCACTATACAAATAAGCAAGTGACGCATCGGTGATTAAAAACAGCCACGTTATTGCCGCCGTATTGATATTTCGCAAATCTAGCACAAGAAGACTTCAACAATTCAAAGGAAACAATACTAAAATTACAATACTAAAAAATAAGAAAGAGAAATAAAAATAATGTAATAGTTATAATGATATTTTGAGTCGAAAGGACATTTAAAAACTAAATTTAAAAATCTTTAAAACAATTAGAAATATATCCTTAGACCCTATACCTTTCATTATTTCCATCGTATCTTCTTGCGTCTTCTTCATCAGCTGGACGTTGCGTCATCAGTTTCTTTAATTCTTTCACGTGTCATTTCACTCATAACATCTTCAATGTTACAATGCGAATTCGAACATTTGCAAAAATTTGCAAACCCGGTCATCCCGCAGGATGCATTCCTTGTTATTTTTTTCTGCATTGCCGCAAGCGTAAAAAGAGCGAATCGTAACGAATCAATCGAAAAAAATGGCAAAATTACGAAAACGGATTGCGGCGCAAATTTCCATACAGATTGGCCCATGCGTTCCTCAACTAAATTACTTGATTTTTTTTCGGATGACAGTGTAAAATAGCATTCGTTAGCGTGATTTAATGATAAGAAATCACGGTACGACGGATACACAATCTCTCGTATAGCAGTTTTATGAAGTCACAAAAGACAGTCGGTTCGTTTTCGCATTGAAAATTGCAAGTAAAATCAAATCGCAGTGAAAAAGGTGGTAGAGTGATGGTGAAGGGCAGCCGTTCATTCACAATCGCAAACTCGTGCAACCGTAATTAACGCAGAAATTGCAAGAATCGGCAATTCACACCGGTTGTCTTGGTAACGACTCGCGCTCTGTCTTTATTACTGTGGATCGTTGGAATCACAGGGAAACTTGGATAATTTTAGAATTGATGTAGATCAGCCAGATTGGAGCGGTAAGGCATTAAGGTTGAACAGGTATATCGACCATCTGCCTCAGCGAACGTATAAAGGCGGATTACCAGAGGCGATGGATGCATTCCCTGAGACTAACATAGATAAAAGCACGCGCACATTTGTCTTCGTATTCAATTTATTGAAGTTCTTTCATTCTAATGAGAAATATCGGATAACGGTAAATTGCAAAATGACAATACAAGGGAAAGGAAGAAATAAGTATTAAATATAGTAATTCATATAATATAAAAAAATAATAATTATATATATATATATATATAATATCATCCTATAACATTTATATTAGTTACTAAACTTTACATATTTCAAAATGGAAAGACTATCAATTTTTGACACAGAAAAAAATAGATGCATTTAACGATAAATCAGCATCAATATTCTTCATTATTTGATCGAAGCGATTCGGTTCCCTATCGCAAGACCATATATTTCCCTTTCATCAATAGAATCCTCTCATATCGTTTGATGAAAATATAACCGAAACCAGGCCAGATATTACCGCTTTACCGGCTACAATTATCAGCCGGGACATGCCGTTAACGAGAAAAGCCTTTCAAAGGCAACACAGAGTTTCGATTAAACTTTGTAGGAGCGCTCCTGGACAAAAGAAAAAAAAAAGACATGTATTTTTCTCGATACGCTAAGAAACTTATTTACTATTTTATTTCGGTAAAAGAACTGTTTGAAAAATTTTTTCTTTGACTTTTCATCCGCAACTAATTTCTAATAGTATCTTTCTTGTCTTACGATATTATTTTGACATCGTCAATAAGTTTATCAGATAATATATATACATAGATTAATATATCGATATATTAATATATGTATATAAAGAAAAAGAAAGAGAGAAAAGGGAAAAATATTTTTCATATTTCAATTTCACAATATAATACTATAAATACATTCTAAAATTGTGCATATTGAAAATTTATTTATTTTTATACATACATCAACCGACAATTTATAATTTTCTTTGCAAAATACTTAACAATTTTATTTAAAAAGATTAAAAACACAAAATGAGAGGAAAAGAGAGAGAAAGAGTGGGAGAAAAAGAGAGAGGAGTAAGAAGGAGGGATGGGGAGGAGAGAGAGAAAGAGAGAGAGAAGAAGAAAGATAGAAAAAGATATTATAAAGCTTTCTAATATACTGCATTTCTTATTGTGCCATTTGGTACGAACAAATGGGATTGCTCATTCAGCGATGCGGGAACGTGCAACATAAAGTCAGTCGTAGCTGCAGTTTATGTGGCACGTTTAACTGCAAGCTCTCGCAAAAGCGTATCATTTCATATCGCGTTTACTTGTAATATTCTTTAAGCTAGAAAAATAATATTTTTTTTTAAATTTTTTCTATCAACAACTTTTAATATAATAACTAAAAATATATTATTCACACAAGATATATATAAAAATATGTCATAAAAATCGATAAAAATATCGTATCATACAACATGAATATCAGTAAAAAAATTCTAAAAGTTTATGATACGCTAATCATTAATTATCGATCAATGCCAAAGAGGTAAGAATTACTCACTCGATACATAAGTTCTCCCCTTCACTTGGTCCATCTCAATACAAGTTGCATTAACCTGTTGCCAAAAATATTGATATTAGCAATACATATTGACCTTTTTTTTACTATCACAATATTAAACTTTAATAATTAGCAATGCAATTTATATAAAAAATAAGTAACAAATAATTAGCATAATTATTTCCTTATAAAAGATACCTTTACATGTATTAATTTTAATAATTATGTATTTTTACCTTATATAACAAAATCAATCTTAAAAATATCTTAAAAATATATTTCTCAATACACACACACACACACACACACATACACACACAATGCGCGCGCGCATATTATAATGTATTATAAATCTAATAAATATCAAAAATGATTTATTTCTCTTTTTTTATTAAAAAAAATGTTTTTAATAAAATATACTCGTTAATAAAATTAAAGCATTAGCGAATGGTCAAAAAAATGAAATTTAAATGTTTGTAACTGTGAAAAATGATCAAAGAGCAATGTTTCTGGAAGCATTTTAAAATTAAAACTAGAAGTCTCAGTTTTCACATGCTGTCAAGTTCTTTTTTCGATAATTTTTCTGTAAGTAACATCATTTCTAAGTCAACTTTGCGAAAAATTGACAGAAAAACTTTAACTTTAAGATTATGTATGCAGAAAGAGAAATTTTCATTTAACTTTGTTTTAAAAATTGTTTAAATTGTTTAAAACTTCTCTTTAAAATGCTTTTTTTGAAATTAGATTCTAACTTTCTTTTATCACGTTATCGCAAGTTGAAAGCAGTGTATTTCTGACTCTCTTCTCTAGAAATCTTTAATATGCTGCCGCAAATTAGCATTACCCAACGTGTGCGTAGAGATAGCATGATCAAACTTACATCTTGTATGTTGCGCGCGTGCATCTATGTCACGGCAGAGATAAGGAGACTCCAGTTTGATTCTTTCAGTGTTTAATAACTCCAAATCCTCTGTGTTATATGCGTGCTCGTTTGTAAATGCTCGCGCGCCGAGATGTATAATCATTCACTCACCCACACTCATCTATCTATACACACACGCGTGCACATACATGAAATCTAATCACGAATGTGCTACTTCCACGTGATATACCTGGATAATGCTAATGTCGGTGATATATTAAAGATTTCTACTGAAAAGAGAAATGTGCATCAATCATTTCAACTCGCGATAGTTTGATAAAAGATAATCGCAGCTCAATTTTTTTAAAAAAGAACAGATTTAAAGTTTTTAAATTGTTTAAAGCCAAATTTTAATTATTTTAAAATTTTTCTGTCAATTTTTTCCGCCATTAATTTGATATCATCTAAAGAAAGATTGTCGAGTAAAAAACTTGACAGCTTTTAAAAGCCGAGACCATCAACTTTAAAATGCTTTTAGAAACATATTTCTATAATCATTTTTCGCAAAGTTACATACATTAAATTTCACTTTTTCGTCAAAAAAAAAAGTGCTTTAATATTATTAAAGATTATATTATGACACATAATGATATGTATAAAAATATTTTAAAAAATTTAATCCTGAGCTAACAACACATACAAAAGTAAATAATAATGTTCTTAATAAATATTAATGTACACTATTTGTCCCTGCCTCCCTTCAAAATTTGCTCTAATAAAATATATTAGTATATAATATACTTTTTAATACAGAATTAAAAAATGTTATAATTGCTGATATATCGATATAAACATATTTAATTAGAAATATGATATATTTAAAAGAAAATACAAAATATAAACAGGAATATAATGTGCATACTTAAACATTTAATTGCATAAAAATCGTATATTTAATAAATATGCACGTGTCAGTGACGTACAGCGGTGTAAGCTCAAATGTTAATCAGGTTTCTTAATTGCAAAGAGCAAATCCGTAGCTCAAAAGTAAGGCGGAATCCGAGGAAATTTCCGTCTCGATTAAAATGAGACTCAAAGTGATTTAGCAAGAGGTAATTGCGACTGACTCGTTAGCATCGCTCGATGGGCGAGGTGAGGCGAGGCCTCACACATAGATCCCATTTAGTTGAGCGGCGCAATGGAATGCACCAAAATTAGAGAACCGCATTGTCCGCAAATAATAGTAGCGCATAGTTGTGGATCCGTCCGAACACTGCCTTCAAATCAAATTACAAATCCACAATAGTGTAACAAGCGACAAAGTTGTGTGTTTTGTCGCAATATTTGAACATGATGGATGTCGTGCGTGTATCACGCATCGATCATTACTAAATTAAACATTAAATTAATGACAAATATCACTCTTTAATTCTATCAAAAAATTAATTTCGAATACACCGTCTCTCTCTCTCTCTCTCTCTCTCTTTCTAATTTTAATGATTATGTCTTAAAAAACATTATATATACATACAGCAAAATATGTTATATTTATATATATATATATATATATATATATATATATATATATATATAATAAATATAAATCATAAAGTGAATATAATTTTAAATACATATAATATGAAAAAATTAACAAATTATATAAATTAAATTTTGTAGTAAATATAATTGTAATTAATACGTAACATCTTGCATTTTTCCAGAATTTGGCAATGATTAATGAAACGAAAAGGTGATGTGGCGAAACTTTGGTTGGATGGCCATTCTGGCCACATGGACGATCTTCCTAATTTTGAATAGCGGCTTAACTGGTGAATGGATCTTCAATAATCTACAGATCAACAATGAATATACTCCCTATAAAGCTCACCAAGGATCAGCATCCTCTATTTTCGATAGAAAAGCAATTTACGATTCTATGTTACGACACGCAAAAAAGAACTTCAAATCGAATGATCATTTATCGATGCATACGAAAGCAGTTTTCCTGGAATTCAAAAACATGGAAAATCGCGATTTACGACTCAGTGGCTATGAAAAGGACGACACAGTCGCAAATGCAATAGCTACGCCAAGGTATTTGAAAGACGCTGAGTCTGATAAAAATTCTTGGCTGACAACAAAAAAAGTAGCAACAAAAAACATGTGGTTATTAAACATCATTATTATGGAAAAATCGAGAAATACAAAAAAATATTATAAATTTCTACCACCGTCCCATGAATCGAAAAATACTTTGAGGAAGAAAAGAGGCAAAGAAAAAACGACCCACACAGTCTCGTACGATCGTAAAAAGGCAGCAAAGATAAGACGCGACACTCGGGCGTTTGACAAGAAAAGCGAATGGCATAGGAAAAAGCACAAAAGGGAGCGAATCTTTAGCAGAGAAAACAGGGAGGCCGCATTCTTCCCCAACAAATTCGCAAAGCACTCGCGCAACGGCAGCTCTATACGAGAATTTAAAAATTCCGATATCTTGAAGTTAAAAACTATTGAAAACACCGAGTTCGGGCACACCGACGAGAAACGTGAATATAATGGAAACGACGAAAATTCTCGTCGAAGTTTGACGAAAAACGGCGCGGATGAGATGATGTACGTGAATGTTGAAACTAACGACGGATCTCAGATATCGGAGACAACTTTCCCAAACTATTCGAGCTTAAAAGAAAATCAGAATGGGAATGTGGGTACCGTTACAGACAATACGCTCGCGGAGAATTCGCCGTACAAGCGTTCCGTGAGTGTTGCCTGGACTACGTTAATCTTCAATTCCAAAATCTCAAATGCAAACAGAGAAGTTGGTAACGAAGAAAACAGGGTGAGTGCCTATCATTCTCCGAAGAACGAATATTCGAAATCCTATAAAACAGATAAATTTCCAAGCGAAACTTACAAACGCCACCAATATTCAAAGATAGGGCTTAAAGTAAATACAGACGCGCGCGAACGCAGAGAAGGGAACGTCGGGGATATTGTCGATTCGTTCACTTTTCACTTACCGAATTCACTCGATAGCCATCTCGCTGGGAAGAGAAGCGTCAGTTTTATGAAAGGTTTTTCCTTACGAAAAGAAAAGAACTCTTTGAAGATGACACGAGGGACATCTGACTCGCGACATGAATATCAGTCTTTTATTAAAAATATAGGTGCACGAATAAATAGAAAAGCGACAGACCTTAAAGAATTGCAAATAGAGCGAAGAAGAACGAGAGGAAAAGAAATTATCCCTGCAAATTATGCCACGCACAACGAGCATGAAACCGAGCTTGATCTGTTACCAACTAATTTATTCGCCACGGGAATCGACAGGCCAAAGTTAGAATATCCAACATCGGCGCGTATTTCAATCACGCAGGGGAGGAATCCGATGCATGCACGACACGTCAGGTCCAACTCGGACTGCGAGCATCCACGGACGACCGATTACGAAGCCCAAGTTAGTAACGCGTTTCGATTCGGCCTACGGAATGTCTCCGGTTCATCGGAGCTCGCAAAATTCGGTAAACCCCTCGACCAGAAAGATCATAGTCGTGTGAAATATTTGCGAAAATTCAATGCGATCGATATTGATGCAGAGCCGCCGCGCATCACTGAGATAATTGATGGGAGATCGAAACGTGATGGAGAACTTCGAAGAACTTTAACCGAGAACGAATCTATCTCTCTCGATGCAACGAATGTCGGCGATAATCCGACCGAGGTGCGGGTGATTAATGGATATGCGCAGTCATCGGGCGAACCTAGGGATGAGTCGGGATTAGAAAACGTCAGAATTAGGAGTCGAGATGGAAATTATCCTGACATGCATGAAGAATCTGGATTTTATTCACGAAGTAGCGGTATCCATAATTCAAGGTATCGACGATATAAACGTCACGAAGTTCGAAATTCTCTGGGGAATCCGACGTCAACTGAGCTCGATAGTGAAACGTGGAAGACATTCGATACGATAAGGCCAACAACATCGAACTTTCTGATTAAATTTACAACCAATCCATCCGTTTCGGTCACTCAAGCAAGTAATATGGAACAGGTATCGACTAACGCAAATTTTCTCGCAACTGTAAAAACATTGCCGTCTTCGGGATATCGAAAATTCCCGAAAGAATGGCAATCGATTCCGTCGATGACTACCGAAGTACAGCATACAAATGTCTCGGGAACAAATTCCAACGGATCTGATTCATTAACGACAATGCAAGTAGATATTCCGAAAACAATCAACGTCAGTTCGATAGACACGTCGTTTTTAATCAAGACGCTTGATCGATCAACGGCAGTCAGTAAAATAGACAAGTCCGTTATTCTGAAAGAAATTTCCTCGTCACCAGAAATAAATCTGCAGGTATCCAATGCCACGAGTAAGAGTGTCTTCGACATGTCGTTAATTGAACCCATTAATTTACAAGAGGAATACGAAATGCATGGAAACGGCTCGATCGTCTCTACAATCGAACCATTTCCTCAAAGGAGCATCGATTCCTCTCGAAATGTCTTGGAGGGCATCACGACGGAGAATGTCGACGATTCATCGACCGACGAGGCGCTCTCCGAGCAGTGGCCTGTAAAGCACAGCGCGGTGGTAGAAGGTGATCTTGTTCTCGGTGGACTGATGATGGTGCATGAAAGGGAGGACACAATTACATGCGGACCCGTAATGCCTCAGGGTGGCATACAGGCATTAGAGGCTATGCTATATACATTGGATAATCTCAACGATCGGGAGATCGTGCCGGGTGTCAAGATTGGAGCGCACATACTCGACGACTGCGATAAGGACACGTACGGCCTTGAGATGGCAGTGGATTTCATTAAGGGTACGTAAGCGTCGCGGATTTTGATTACATGCTTATTTATGCATATTGCTCGTAATTATCGTCGTGTGTGTGTATGTGTGTGTGTTCCATATAGCAAAATTTTATCATGATGTCTTATCAGGTATAATGACATCGTAAAGCTGAAGGCATGAAAAATTTATAGATCTTGCAATTTTTATGTTCCTAGGTCTTGCTATAAATTGATTTAAAAAATATGACATAAGTATTATTTATCCACATTTTAACTTATGTTATTGTTTTTTTTTTTTTTATTTTTATTAATACGCTTTATTCTTTTCTTGTTCTTTTTCATATTTTATATAAAAACTAAATCCCTAAGTTTGAACTTTTTTTGTTTGCTAAAATCGAGCAAAACCTCGTATGAATATTGAGTATTCCTCGAAGAGAATTTCCGATATACTGCAGTCATTCGATGAAAGCGTTATGACGATGCGGCCCTATAATGTCTCGGGAGAAATTTCCAGCCAGGAAATTACGCTAGCAAAACCACCGCGGCGTAATTTCTAGTAGAACGAACTTGTATTGACTTATTTCGTTATCGCCTTGATGCAGCGCAACTATTAGATTTATATGCTTGAGATGAAAAGCATATATACATATGCATTAAAAGCAGCACTCCTTTTCAACGCGTTTATTTGATGGAGAATAGAGAGAAATTGCCTTTAAAACTGGTTTCGATCTTTATTAAGATCTATGAATAATGCATATTCACGATAAGTATTCCGTTTATTTTACCGCTTTAATTTCCTTCTTCATATAAAAAAAAAAAATAATAATAAAAAATATAGTGTTGCAAGCAAAAATCATAATTTTATTGAAATGACAAATATATCTTTATTTGATGCCTCAACAAAAATTATAGATGGGAGCAATATGAGTTAAAGCTACTTTTATATTTAAAAATAGATAATTGGAGAGATTTATACTTATCGAGAATAAATAAAGCGATATTAAACATCAGTAGGCCAATGTTGTACATTTCTTGAAAAGATATGATCTGCTGTCGGTAAGCTTTCAGTCGAGAAAGATCCATCGAGCTTTTCACGAGGTACCGACAATTTCATAGAAACGCGCGGAAACGCCAGCGTACGATAAATTAGAAGACTTATCTTATGTTGGCGTTCTGCGCGTTTTATCGCCTATTAATCGCTATAACTATAAAAAATGCGCAGCAATAAATATTGATGATTTGTACTGTAACATAGAGCGCTTTTTTACTTTTCACCTCATGTGCTTTTTAACTTTCAACAGAATTATAACAAAATTCTTCTCTACAGAAGTTCGCTTTGACTATGAAAATTATATGCATCTATTATTTTAATATCAAAATTAAATAAACCTTAATTTCATCTAATAAATGATATATGCTAATATTTAGACTGTGAGATAATGTATGTATGACATTTCTTTTTCTTCTGAAAGTTATTAAAATTCTGACTATCTTACAATCCGTTGAATTTTTGCAAAAATATCACTTTGAGTTAACACATTCGCTTGCTCTTGGGGCAATATGTAGCATCATCTGAAATTCAAAATAAGCAGTCGGTGCATGGAGTAAAAATTTCTCCGCGCCAAACTCGACAAAAGTTATCCTGTAAGAAAAGTGACACGTCACGAGCTCGTGATAACACCCGAGAAATTAAAATCGTTGTATTATTCAACGGATGGCACACCGGAGCAATGCGGACTATCTTCGTCGCGCAGAATAGGAATTTTCTATTCAACTCTCATATTTAATCTTGACCCAGGTTAATAACTGCCGGCGAACGCGACGTACTGCTGTACCGCTGCGAGCTTGCGTTCTATCAGCTGACTACCCCCCAGCTCGTTGATATTCACAGCAGTAGTAATCGGTTTTATTGATACTTTCGCGGAAGAGAGACTTAAGCGGCTTATGTAGACGAGCGAACAGGTCATGCGAGCATAACGTTTGTTCAAAACGAGAAACCGTGAAACCTCGCCAAAAATAATATATATGATAAACAGAAATGGATTTATTCGATTTGTTAAACAAATCTTACTAGCTCTTGAAATATTCCAACCAGTATATCAGCTAATCATTTAGAGAGAATAATGTTCTTTCTATTATTAAAAAAAAAAAAATTTCGATTTGTGTCATTGATATTTTTGACAAAACTGTCATATCCATTTTTTTCATTTCTTTACATATACAATAATACTGTAGAATTATTTAACATTTATAGAATAATTGTATACGAGCATTCGTATAAGCATAGAGTTTTAACATTTATACGTTAAAGATAAATATTTAAATGAAATTGTGTGAAATGTTTAAGTGAAATTGTAATAACGAAAGATAAAGAAAAAAAAATATAAAGAAAAAGAATAATCCACACTTCGTATAATCCATTTCAATAATAAAGCCCTTAACAAATCTTATAATAACATATATGTATATCCCCACGCAATTGTTTATACAATTCGCTTATTACATAACAAAAAAAATGTTTACGATAAAATCACGTGATTCCACACGAAAGACGCGCATCTATTTTCATAATATATATATATATAGATATATATATATATATATATATATATATATATATATATATATATCATATAGACGAAAATAGCTATTAAAGATAACCAGATTGATTTATCATATTTATGGTACTGTGGACGGATAATTTTCAAACCAATAGGTCTTTATAACCCGTTAATTAATATTGTATGTTGAATTTCCGTTGAGAATGTCACAACCACTGCGGTCTATAATTATTATTGCATTCAATATAATCGAACTCTGCGTATATAGAGCATATCGTGAAATTGCGATTATTACGTGAGATATTAGTCGCTTTATACGACTTGAAATTCGTATCGTTAATAAAATACATGAAAAATTGTCTTTAACTTTATATTGTATTTTGCTAAAATACTTCTTTAATATTGAATAATTATAAATTAACATTAATATAAATGCAAAGAATGGGAAAATACGTCGATAATTTTCATACCATTTACTTATACAATATCATAGTAATTATTGCAGTATTATGGCTATTAAAGACTTAGAAACGAAAATTATTACGACTTAAAAAGATAATTAACGACTTAAATAGACGAGCAATTTAAAAACAATATTTTTCAATGTATATTTAATCGAGGTCACTTCAATAGGAGATAATGATAAAATCGAAGCAACCGCATGGAAATGACAACTTTCTTATCACTTATTTATATCTTACAATTAATAATTATTGCAAGAAGACTATGAAACACTAAGCGAGATATATATTCGAAAGTTACAAAAATAAATTACTCTCTTCTCATACGTCTAATTGAATATATATAAAAAAAAGCATCCCTTTAATTGAACCGTGACAAAAGCGCACCGTTGCTATTCAAGCTTCCTGCCGAATTGTGCATTCGTGATACCGGGATTCATATCTGATGGGCGCACAGCGAACGACGTCGTAGCCCGTTGTCATTAGAACACGGGCGTTTTTGCGTTCGGACTGCACGCGAGCTCTCGAGATAACGTTACTCCTAGTAGCGAACACCACAATTTGTCACGACTTGCTTCCCGACGAGCGATTTAAAAACAACATTTTTCAACGTGCAGTTCAACCCAGGCACCACAGTAGGAGATAATGGCAAAATCGAAGCAATACCGCTGTACCGCACGAAAGTAAGCGGTATAATAACGATTTTATGAAAGTTTAATCGGATTGGAATATATTCAGCGGCGAATGGTATTTTTGTTTCTCAACAAAAATTCACTTGTGTGCAAGAATGACGAAGAATCTACAAAGTTATATCTGCCCGTTGAAAAATTTATTTCTATAAATATAAAACGACAACAAAGCACGAGAAATCGAGAAACTTAATATATCTTTTACGATATTGTGAAAAAATATCATAAAAGACGAAAAATACAGGATAAATTTATAAACAAAACTCTCTTTTAATCTTTGATGAATCTTTAATACTGAGAATCTTTAAAAACTGCACTTCAATAAAATTTTTATAAAAGGCAACAGACCAGCTCGAGAAAGAGAGACAAAAAGAGAAAGAGAGAGAGAGAGAAAGAGAATCGCAGCTGTTTGATTTGTAAATTTCGAATATTGTCAGACTTTTCCAAAAATGCTAATAAACGCGTTCCTCTTTTTCTCCTACAAGTCCCGAGTTGTTGATCAATGTTACGGGAAAGCTACGCTGCGGTAGAATATTTAAACGCGCGCTCGTGGCCGATATATTGGAACATCAAACGCGTTTTTTCTTCCTTTATATGAAAAGGCCAACATTGTGTAATATACTCTTATATCGTCTATTTTTCGAAACTTTCATCATCTTGCGTCATCACTTTCCGGGAGATTCTACCTTAATATTAATCGGAAAATCATTTGTCAAACGAATGACACATGTCATACCACTGTAAATATCACATCTATTAGCATTTTCCACATGTACTGCGAAAACGTACTCAGAGAGTCAATTTGTCAAAACAAGTTGTCCTTGCAACAATGATTTGCAAATTTAATTATATCTTTATCTTAAAAAAAAAAAAAATGTATAAAATTGTTACACAGCGAAAAAATGCATACGTTTGCATAAAAAATTTTAAATTCACATTAAAGGGGATTGTTAGCATAGAGAATTACATCGATAAACTTTTCTCTGTTATAAATTCGTTATAGGAGAGGATCATATTATGGCGCATAGCTTCGCAAATAAAAACTGCGAGGATTCATTAACCAGCCAGCGTCTAACGAGATTTAAACTGGAGCTTCCGTAAATTAGCGCGATATACATAATGGCGCTTTTTTGCTAGGTTTAGTCTCAACCACAGGTATTTACCAAAGTGTTTGTTAAAAGCATTTTTCTCATAATTTTTATCTCATTATCAAATGTAATGCAAAGAATCCCGTGTAACTAGAGCGAAGGAACGGAAAAAACATGTATCAGAATGAGGAATGTGCATCAGATGAGTTTGCACGAAGACAGCTAAAAGTTACACATATGCGCTGTGTATGTACGCGGCTGCAGTGTATACACAGCAATAAAAAATAATAATTCACTCGACAAAATTAAACAAGTAATATAAATTTGATTATCTCTAGAGAATATATAAAAGGATATAAGGAGGACAGTTTAGTTAGTGAAATTTTAGCAATATTTTTTTTAATTTAGAGAAAAATTTTAATATTCGACAAAATATAAAACATGCGTTAATGCACAATATTAATTGATGTCCGTTATTCTACACGTTTTCTCATCAAGAAAATTCAACAAAATAAATGCAGAAAACCTATATGTTTAATAGCAACACTGTTTAAAATCAAGATTGTATTCAAAATGAATAATAATAGAAAAAGAGAATAATTCTCGAAATGACAAGAGTCATTTCTCATGCTCGTTATGTTAACGTTCGAGAACTTCGTGACTCGGTGAAAGCTAATCCGAGAGGCAAAGCTTTAGATATTCTTAACAAATCATAGCCGATTGCACGGTTGCGACCCGGCATTTAACGAACTTATCTCGGTTCGCCTCGAGAGAATTGATCACCAAGATATAAGACTTCCGGCACGAGTTTCCGAAGCCACCTCGGTTAGCTCCGGCTAGGTAATCTCATAAGTAACTGCACAAAAACATGCCTAATCCATTTTCCGTATCCATGATGTACTAAGCACGTGATCGCTATCGTTATCCTTCGTTTTGCAACCCTGTTCAATGCACATTCGCAACTTTATAGATTTAACGAACAGATAGCGTATCCTTTTATTTCTGTTACTCTTTATTCATAGCTGGCTCCGCCATCAAGCGAATTAAACGACACATCAAAAAATCGTTCAATCTTCTTTGATAAAAACATGATAACGTCTGCATCAATTTTTGTTTGCGCTATCAGCCTATCACGTTTTGCGCATAAAAGCACGTACATTGTAAAATTACAATGTAAATCTCGTAGCTAGATCTCTTGCTAGATTTTAGTTACGTCTCTTGTTTTTATTAGTTTCACCGAGCTTCAACATTATATGTAAAGGCCGGAGCCTTTTTGTTCAATTTTTTACATACACAATTTTAATAGTATCCATCTTTAGAGAATAAACTTAATCGCAAAAAGCATGTGCAAACTCATGCATCAACTATATCGCACGAGTCTGTACACTTCTATGTTTGTGTATCGTTCTATCGCATATACGTATTTTTGCACGGTTGTACAGTGTAATAGATTTGTGAACTATTACGCGTCGCAGAAGCAACTTCTGCAACTCAAATTTCGGGGCATAACTCCGCGCGAAACAGATGTTATGCATTTCTAGAAATAGCTGCCAATTTCTCGATAAATTAATCGCAGAATTGGTGCAGCGCCAGATCGGGCTAGTACGGTCGCTACTGGTTATCGTGTAGTTTTAGCACCGCTCATCGAAAATTAAACCACCACGTTGCGAATTTAAAGACTGTTGGAAGGCGACTGTACGAGTATCCGCAACGTTCTATCATGTTTGATTTACGCGATGAATTCTGAGATATTCCATGTACAAATTGATAGTTTAAGTGGATACGATAAAATCGCATTAAATTAATTTGTCGATCTCTCAGCAATTGATACGTTCTAATGAAATAACTGAATAACCCTTCTCTTCGATTGAGACTCTCACTTATCTTGTCTCCTCTCCAATTACTATCCCTGATCATTACATCGATCGTATCTCGTTGCACAACTCGAACTTCATGTAATCGTATCTCGTACAATGTAATAGAGAGAGAGTGATGTGAGAGTTTCGATTTCGCAAAGAACTCTAAATGATGGCAAGGTATGATAAGATAAAACTTTGCGATGCGACTACGATATTATTCTATTCGGGACGCTTTTTTTAAATAAATGAAATTATTTAGATATGCTCACAAACAAAGACTTGATGATGTCAGATTTGTTAAAATAATAAAATTAATCACGATGTACGATTAGGATATTTTGCCGCGTCTTCTCGTATTTTAAATAAAATTGTGTATTTAATTCCAAATTATCATTATTGTTAATTTGCATATTGTTCTTTGCAATAAAGATTTTATTTTTTATATCAATTATGGATAACAGAGTGGAGAATCGTATAAAAATCACACCAATAACACGTTCGAAATGTATTGCAATGCAGATCACATAACGACACAATTTCTGTCGCGCTGATCTGTCGAAATTGTTCGCGTTGTCGTAATGGATAAATCATGAGCAAAATGTCCTCATCAGTTTTCTCGATCATTTGCATAAAAATATCATTGCATAAAAGCCGAATAATTAATACTATAAGGAAATGGACAATGAATAACATAAAAAAAAACATTTCTTTAAAAATATATCATCATGTACGTTAATTAATGCGCTGTTTTAACCGGGTAAGACTACTCATGATATCTCACAAAATATGAAACTTCAACAAGAAGATATTTTTAAACAAATATAATTTATTATTACTAAATGAGGAAAAAAAAGAGAAAAAAAATAATCAATAACTCGTATAAAGATAATTAATAAAATATACTCGTATTCATATCACATGTAATATTAACGCAAACATATATTCAAATATACTTGAAATAATTTATCGTATTATATTATTTCTCGTCTTTACAATTTAATTAAAGTATTTAGAAAAATATTCTTTTATTTATTTAACAAACTTTTACATATTATTTTGAAACTTTCAAATAGTAGTCGATAAAAAATATATCTTTCTTTTATGAGTACTATTTAAACGCTATTTAAATTTTAATCAAGTAATATTATTATTCTCGACACGATTCTATTCAGATAAAAATATTGCCCGATGACATTGAGCCACCATATAATCGTTTGACAAAGATTAACGCTGATCATTATCTGAAAGGACAGAAAAGAGAAGTCGTCGAGACATGGGGAAGAGAAAGAACCTATGAGAAAATGGACAAAGGAGAGGGAACGAAGGGTAGGAGAAGAGGATGGTAGGAGGGTTGATACGTTCGAGAAGGGTAGCGTTGATGCAGTCGCACCAGCCAGTCAGTGGCTGCTACAGCACAGTAACGCGCGCGCGTGCTCCTTTTCAAAACGTTTTCGGGCCTAAACAATTTTCGTGATAAAGCGTCAATTTTCGTTAAAAGATATGACATAAAGTTCGCTCAAAATCGGCACAATAGTGATTATATAGATAATTATCATTCCTACTCGCCGATGAGATTTCCCGCCGTTCGCGCGATTTTGACACATCGATGGTGATCCACATGGCATTCAAATGACATAAAATACGAAAACTTTTTGCAAAGTATTTTAAAATTCGTAAAAACTTCGCGTAAAAGTCAAGTAATGTGGACAGTAAAGTGTGTACGGGATTAATTGTTACCGCTATAAAATAAAACTTCGGACAAAGATAATGAATAATTAAATAGGTGCACTTAACTAGAAAAAAGTTACTTTTAAAAACAAAAGATCTTTTCGAATAAAAGGAAGCTCTCGGGCTTGCAATTCGATTGCACATTCATCATACGTTTGTGACATCGATGATTTATCACTGCGGGATTAGGTATATCGCTATCGATCGCCTGTTAAAATGTCCTGTATTATTCATCCTGTATTATATTTATTCAAGTTCATTTGGAAAATTATTAATAAAAAATGATTAGTGTAAAACAATTAAGGAAAAAAAAAATAATGAAATCGCTTCTTTATACTGTATTTATTCTTTATATTGTATTTACTGTATTTATAATAATTATTTATTTAAACGTGATAAATACAGATTTTCTCTTTTAGCGACTTTTCAAATTAACAACTTTTCTGATACTACAAAAAAAAAAATTGGCAAGAACATTAAATGGTTATTTTTATGTATCGAGACAAGAAATAAGTTTTCCATTTTTTCCAAACAAAAATAAATGATGTCGAGATGAAATTGATCAGCTTAATCGGTTTTCAAGCCCGAGGTTCTCGCTTGATCAAGCGATGAAAGATGAAATTAAGTTTATACGTAACTTTTTTAGTCCAGCTTGTTCAAGTACGATACGATAAAATATCGTGCATAAAACAATACACCTGCATCATACGTGCATCTGGAAAGTCAATTATAAATAAGAAATATTATTTTAGAAGTAACGAGAATCATGTCACATATATATATTACTGCAAACATTTCTTTTCCATTAGCGCTATACTTTGTGAGTTTGTTATTTTTTTTTCCAACATACTGTAACACATACTGCACAAGCATATGTTGCGTCTACGACAAAAAATTACGTTACAACGGCTGCAGCAATTTCATTTTGACATGTAAATTCTTGAATAATTCAGAACAAGTTTTCGATATTATCGTCGCCACATAATCTCAAATAAATTACTCTCCTAATCACCTTGACTAAGATACAATCTAACTTTCTTACATAAAAATATCATAAAAATTCCGACTTCATAAAGTGAGTAGCAGTGGCAGCGAAAATCAACAATAAGTAAACTTTTTGTTTTATTCTCCCTACAAAAGCTTTAGGAAATACAATTCGGAATCCTATTGAGATTTAAGCAATTTATGATAATAGTTTGAGTACGATGTAAATAGTCTATTATTCCTCACATATAGCCCTGAGTTATATCGCGCAGTTGCTTTGTGATACATTTAATGCTAGTTCGATGAAGATGCTTATTGTATTTTGGCCCAATTCGGCCTATAAATGGATAACTTTACAATTATCGTTAACTCTACTGCTTAATTAGGTAGTGTGTGTAGTTGACACTTTGAAAATTATCATAAATTATCACCTATTAAACATTTTACTTACTTAGCTTGCAATGCAACTGTAAATAACGATCAAATAAAGAAAAATAATAAATAACTTTAGTCGAAATGCATCTCAAAGTAAAGTAAATTAGGTAAAATATGTTTCATATAGATAGTTCGAGAAAATTTAATTATGTAACATTACCTATATATACAGCTACAAGAAATATGCATATTGTAATTGATATATTGCATAATATTAATAGTCATATTTAATAATTGTATGTAAACAAGTTAAATTACGTTACATTAATTATCTACAAATAGCTCTCTCTCTCTCTCTCTCTCTATGTATAAAAGCCTTTATATATTATATATCGACTACCATAAAACAGAAATAGCTTATTTCAAACTTATTTAAAAGTATAAGATTTCGCGAAAACTAATAAAAATAAAATCATTCCATATCGATTTGTTTCATCTTCTTTTCAGTTGTGCCTTTTATTCATTAAGTGCTTTAGCAGACATTAATTGATGAAATTATTAAATATTCGCGTTGTCGTCAACAATCACTGATCACAGATGATACTGCTTTGTTTGTGATTGCACAGCAAACTAACAGTGAATTGATTCGATGAACCGATGTTTCGCAATCAGTGTAAATTTAGCATCCAACGAAAAACGACGCACCATTAATAAACGGGCGAGGTGCTCGTATTGCCGTCAACGAAATCGACTTTCCAGTATGCTACAATATCACTACAGAATCGTTATCGTTATTTATTAGTTTATATTAACGCAGCTGAAAGCGCTCCTCGATATTATCGCGAGAATTTTTCGGGTTATAAATGAAATCGCTTGCAGCAAGATATTACCAAATAAGATTAAAAGGGCACAAAAAGATCAATTAATGCAATTGTCTAACTCATAAATCACAATTTTAATATTCATTTTTATCATTGAATAATAAAAAAGAAAAAATAAGAGAAAATAACGCAAATATTGAACTTTTAGTTGAAAATACATTGATATTATATTAGTACATTAATTTTCTTACAATGATAAAAAAGATAAGTGATTACACCATTTGTGAAACACGTAATCAAAATATTTTGAATAACGATTGTACATCATAAGAATATTGCTATTATACTACTACAATAATATCAAAATGATGAAAATTAATCTTAAAATAATTAAAATAAATATATGAAAGTTAGATAATGAATTATGGTTCCCCTTTTTCTTAACGTCTTTATAAATTTAATAACAATGTTAAAATTAATTTAAATATTATATAATACAATATAATTAAATATATTTAAAAGTTTCAAATACAAGTTTTCAACTTTTACCATCTATTAAAATGTTGTTAAACTCAATTTGCCAAAATATATATTTTAGACATTCAAACTGTGCAGCTATTATAAAATTTTCACAAAAAAAAAAGATTATGTTTTTCATTTCCATGCAGCTCATACAAGCTGTATTTCCTGTTTTTGACAACCGGCGTCATCCTTTTCTATTCTCTTCGTTATACACATACATAGTACTGTCCATGTAGGAATGGTGAGCAACAGGTCGTCTAGGAATGACACTTGATCGTGCTTATATCGAACGGTCTCGCGTGGATATATCAAGCGTTTTCAATGAATCAGAACGCATGTCAGCGTGCAGAAAAAATTGCACAAGAGCATAATTCCGACGCGATGCGATGAGGACGTTGAAACTTCCGTCCAGAGTTTGAACCGCGCAACAGGTATACACACATCCTTCAATAACGAATTACAACCGATCTCGGTTCAAACGATCATTCGTCAAGAACCGAAAAGTTCGACAGGAACGACGATGCAACTTCTGGCGAACGTCGCGTCCAAGTTTTTAATTACACATAGCTGGGAAAGTCGTTATCGATGTGCGACCGCACGTCCGCCTATCTACAATTTCTCGACCATGCAACGTGGCACTTCGTGACCAAGCAATTTAAACTTGCGGCTTGCACGATAGCTGCGGGTTCGCAGCTCGAGAGACATATCAAAATATTCGATAGCGGTCGCCGCATATCTGACAGCGTTGAATAACGATCATCTGGATACGAACACTTAGTTGCATACATATATGAATACTATCTGTTGTCCCTTATTGTATGCATTTGAAATATACAAGAGAGGAGGGGGAAAATCATTAGCGCGATGAGTTCAAAATTATTTTTTTTCGTTGTAATGTTGATATATGATTAGTATCGATGTAGTATGCATCAAACATTTGTTCGATAAAATGAAAATGCTTGATTATAGCCATTCGTAAAATGTCCGGATTAATGCTCTTGAACACGTTAAAAAAGTGAGGAAAATGGTATTAGGTAATAAATATTATCTTTCGGGTGTCAAAAGGCGCGCGAGAGAAAGAGAAAAAGAGATGATAAGTCACGGTGGAAACAATGGCGAGATTCAGGTTGGCGATAAATCCATTCCGACTCTTACGCGTAAATGATGCAGCTTAAATCGACAAACGTTTTGACGTGTACGCGCGTTAATATGTTACCCATTTCATTCGCCGCGTAAAAGAAACGTTGATAAATTATGGCAGCGTAAAGGTCACACGTAAAATTGCATGAAATATAGAAAGGATGCATCGTCGAGAAAAGCAAGTTCTATGTAATAAATGCAAACGGAAGCTCACGTGCAGTTTTACAACGACACGTATGCTGCATCTGTACTACCAAGACATGCTGTTACATTACCAGTGGCATATGTCATAGTATATATCTTCCTTCACGACACACTACATATTATTACACCTTCCGTGTGTAGCTTGTATTCGTCAAATATATCTCAATTATTAAAAAGCTGACTCGTAAATTTCTTAAAATTTATAATTGTTATTAATTTATATATATTAATATATTAATTTTATAACCATCGATATTTAAAAAAACTATATCCTCTCTTATTATCAGCATCTCCAATTAAATATACTTAAATAGATATAAACAAACATTATCATTGTTAAAATAATAAAATTTAATTTTTTTTAAATATCTAAAAGATATTTAAGAGATACGTTTCAAGTCAGTATAAATTATGCGTATCTATTTTTTAACATTAATATCTTTTATCTTATATCTCAACTAATACCTTAAAGTGTCATCAGATTGAAAAGATGAGGGCGCAATATTTAACCTGCGATGTTTTTGCTCACTTTTGACATATACGTTACGCGTACAAAATATGAAAACCGGGATCAATCGAAACCAAAATTCGCGCCGACACATCTCCTCGTCAATTGTGCGCAAAACATCCGCTCTTCCGTTCGGGGCTTGCCCGTTCATATTGGTAAAGAAGAGTAGCGACGGTAAATCATCGTGAATTCAAAGCCTGAGGCGGACAAGGGAAACATCAAAATCGGACGAATAAATTCAGGCCGGAAATCCGCGAGAGACTAGCAACAAGCAACATAACTTCTCGATTATGACGTCATGAAGTTTCTGCTCCTGGCGCTATTGAGCTGCATGTGCTCGGCCGACGATCGACGCTTGAGATCTACCAAACAATGGATCAGAAAGATCGACGTCAGGAAGATCGAGAATGTCTCGCGCGTGTCGTCGCAGATACGCGACTTGAATTATTTCAACGGATACGTGGACTCGATGACGGATACCGTCGTGAGGATGCGTCATCACGATCGCGCGAGCATACACGACGATCGTTTCCGCGGCGACGACGTACAGCTACGTCATCCAATCAGGCACGGACATCGTCAATTTCGATCGACTCCGATCGTTTGGCCGGTGAAGAAAGAAGCGGTGGTCGAAGGTGATCTTGTATTAGGTGGCCTGATGATGGTCCACGAGAGGGAGGACAGTGTTACATGCGGGCCTGTGATGCCTCAAGGTGGCATACAAGCATTGGAGGCGATGCTCTACACGTTGGATACCCTCAACAAGCAAGAAATCATGCCGGGGGTCAAAATCGGGGCGCACATACTCGACGACTGCGACAAGGATACGTATGGTCTCGAGATGGCGGTGGATTTCATCAAGGGTACGTATACACGTTGAAATCTAACGGCGAACTTTGATTCCAATAATGTTATACTATTCTTCTGATATTCTATCTTTCTGATATTATATAACTCTTCTATGCAAGATGAGGTAGCAAGTTAATGAAAACACTTGCGTTTCTTTTTTTTAATTTTTACATTATTATTTCTCAATTTAACGGTCTGTAACAGTCAAATATCAGAACTCATCATTCTTATCTCTTATTATCAAGATTCAATAAATTATACGTGCAGATTCAATAAATTACAATTCTCTTTCTCAAATATCATTTAATAAATGAATTGATTATTTTATAATCTCGTAACGTGTCCTGTAATTAATACGGGATTTAAGAGAAGGTACATATGCTCTTCATAAAGCCGATATGTATCAATATGTGACACGAACGTAATAATACGTTCTTATCAAAATTGATGTTTGATGTTAACAACACGTATTATTAATACATTATTGCTAGAGTGTAGTATTCAACAGAGTCGTTCGCACACCACCATTGTATCGTAAAGTAACATGACATGTCGATAACGACAATCAACAACAGATTATTACCGCAATAAGCTCCCTCTTCATTCCACTATACACGATAGAATAAAACGTATTAGAATAATTCGGTATCAAAATTAAGCGTATTATTACATATTCCCTACACGAATTTAGATGTATTCTGTAACTCTCTCGGCTCTCTCAGTACACACATATTATATATTTCATTGCGCATGAAATGCATATAGACTTTCTGAAGCTACTAGAAACAGATTCAAAATACACCAGAACAAAGTTCTATATGTGTATAATGTATAAAGTTTTAATCTGATTAACACAGTTGAGTAAATTACATGTCGATTCCCAAAATGTTACATTTCCAGAGTTTACCGCAAAATGTTTATTATGTGTGTATCATGATAAACGCAAAGTGATATATCCTCGGTAAATTGTTTATAAAAAAAAAAAATGTTATATGGAGCGTTTTTTTTAAATTACAATTTAACTTACACGGCCAGGTGGAAATGGCTGTCGCGTTTTTGTAACATGTGCGGTAATTAGCCTATGAATTCGCGAAGTCTGCTTCGTGAAACTATATTCATCTGTCCGTATCGCGCGTTGCTATGGCAAAAAATGCCACTGAATATCGTATGAATATTCTACTTACCGCTAACGGCGTTTCAAGTGAAATTAACTTAACACAGGTATTGAATATTTAGTCAGCGGCCTTTACGTAATCATAGCGAGCGATTCTTTTAAAATTCTCTTTCCGAGATGAATTTAAATAAAATCCCGCGCGCCCCCGCGGTCTCTCAAACCGGGGTAGGTTTTCCTCTTCTCACGTAGAGAAAAAAAGAACGTGACTTCCCCTAGAATGATATAAAGATGCCCGCTAAAAAATCAAGCGGTTGGAAGCGAGCCGTAGCCATTCGTTCATTTTAAGCGGCGAGGTAGCAAGACCGAGGGTTTGGTTTATGAATTTCAATGTGCCTACAAAAAATAAAACGACACATCTTCTACGTAGGGACGTGGACTTTGTTATTGTGAACGATAAAAACGGTTTACTTAAACGCTCAACTCATGTTGATACAAAAATCATACACGATCTATCAAATCGTCATCCCGTACAAAAGATATAAAATTCGAATTAATAAACACGATGCATATTTTATAGTTGTTACGTGTCAGGTTGATGTGTTATTCGCAAGGTTGCAAGTACAGTTAGTTTTGAAAAACTAACTTAAAAGTGCGCAGAAAGTACTATTTCAAACTTACGCATGATATATACACTAGGCGCCATTAGCTTTATTTTATGACTCCCTGTGTACATTTACTTCCCTGCTCATTAATTATTTTTCTTCAGTATATGTTGATGCATATTCTTAATTCTATGCTTCCGTCCTACTTTCCACAGTGATCAAAAACTTATAGAATTTTGTTGCCATGTTTAACGAAAAGGACGAGAAAGCAACACATCTATTGCTTTCACGGATTTTTTTTAATTTTAATCTAAGGAGAAAAACTATTTAATTTTAATCTAAGGAGAAATAAAAATATAAGTAAGCTTTTATTAAATTTTTAATAGTTATAAAGAAATTAAAAGTTATCTAGATTGACGAAAAAAAAATCTTTCTTGTGTCAAAGTCATTATAAAATTAAAAGATTATATATTATTATTAAATTTTATATATTATAAATAAAATAAATATTATATATATTATATCTACTCTCTCTTATAAATTTTTTTATATATTTTTTCCTGTAATATAATATACTATTTGTTACAAATTATTTTAAATATATCATATCATACGTGTGTGTGTGTGTGTGTAAAAACATAATGATAAAAATTATAATGATTTTGAATTAAATTTTCGCTACTGTTAAATACTATTTATGATGAGTCATCGTAAATCGATAAACATTTTTCATCATAAATTAATTTAATGAATAATCATCTCTCTCCATACATTTTTAATTAAAAAATAAATCTTGTTAACCCCAGCGAATCGTTCGTAAAACATTACTTGCATTTGCCCGAATGTCGTTAGCACTTTTTTAATCCCTAAATTTCTAAGCAAACATATTGTGCTAATGCTTGCACATTTGCTAATTATTGCTCTTAGAATATGCGAGAGAAATTTTAATGTGACAAAATTCTCAATAACTTTATGTTATGTAAATGCAATAACAAAAGTAATAAAATGTTTCTCTAAAGACTAAAACATTCAACTCGAATATAATGGCAAAGGTATTACGATTTTAACATTTTCAATTTACCTAATATTTATATTTTATTATAGTTTCATAGTTTGTAAGCAAATCTTGTGTCAGAGTAAAATGATTGATAATATTCATTCTTTGCTAATAAAATATCAAATGAATTCCATAACAAACCATTTGATCATGTTGCATATAAAAATAAAAAATCACTCACGAGTATCCCAACATGCTTTCGATTACAACTGCTATATTAAATTCGAAATATGAACGAAGCATTATACACGCGATTCTTCTCGTTAATTGATAGCATCACACTTTCCTCTCGTTTTATTAAAATACATAGGCGTGTATTTGAGAGAATATGCATCAAACGCAATTTGCATCGTTTATATAGATGGCTTCCAAAATAAAGAAAGATGATCTATCTCGTACAAAAAATGTGAAAAACATACTATATAGTGACATAAAAGTGTTCCATTTAAACGATAATTCTGAAGAGCAAATTAACTTTAAAACTATTTACGATTCATGCAAGCGATCAAAAGTTTGGCACATACGGTCGCGGATGACACATATATACACTTATGCATTATTCATAGACATTAATATGACACCAACATTCTTGCCTAAGCTGCATTTGTAATTAATTTTATGTTTTATATATTTTTTTATATATTTTTATGTTTTATATATTTTTATATATTATATATAATATAAAAAAATATAAATTATATAGTAAAAAATGATGTTAATTAATTTTAAAGCAAATTAATTATCTTTATTGTTAACTTGACAAATAAAGATACTTAAAATAAATAAAATGAGTAGCAAACTTATTCATGTTATGTGTAAAAAAAGTGCATAAATTTAAACGACTATTAAAAATTAGCTATAAATTCATCCCCACGTTCGAAAAAAAAAATATTTGTAATTAGAATGTATTAAATTATTCTATCTTCATGATCTTCATTATTAAATTTTGTTATAAAACAATTTGACACGACTCTATTATATGAGCGTTATAATCTTGACGTTAATAAATAAGGAGTGAAAACGTACACCCCATGCCGTATTAGCCGTATAAATTTGAAGGAGATCCGGGATTATACAAGCGCGAATTATAGGGTTGCCACAACGGATAGTCATACCACAGAAACTCTACATCGAGCTGTCGAGAGGAAATCGTCGCTCTTGCTACATTTTATCCTTACAATAATGTTGGAAGACCACGAAAATTTTCGCCGATATTTTATCCGTCGCGAGTTTCAAGTTTCGAGTTTCAATGTACTTTGTTGTTGTGGGAAAACGAATTATTATCGCCAATTATGTACGCCGTGGGAACAAAACTTTTTAACTGACAATTTCGACAGCCGGTCTTGAAATTACAGCAAAGACTTTTCACCAAAGTTAAAATTCGTAATGTTTGCTATGTGTTTGCTATATTGCTGTATATGTTGTATTTAAAATTTTCCATAAAATTGCGAAGTGTTATATTCGCGAATAAAAATCTTCTTAATTCTAACATACTTTTTCGAAAGTTTGAAAGATTTGAATTATATACAATAAATTTATTTGAATTGATTTATAGATTATCTTGCTATTAAAATAAAATAATTTCTATGACATATAATATGAAAAGAGTTTCATAAGAAATCTCATTTAAATGTTTATTCTAAAGAGAACTAGTATTTTTATAAATGAAAAATAACGCGAAAAAAATTTCAAAAACATTCTATATTCAAAGATTTCATTGTTTAGTGTTTTATAAGCATTTATTTATTATCTTATTTTTTATTTTGTCATCTTTTCGAGTTTGCTCATTGTATATAACAAAATATGGAATATTCAACATCAATAAAGATAAATGTAGAGCAGCAAAATTGAAATAGATAAAAAATGAGATCACATTTCGTAGTCGTACAAATGTCCTAAAGTCACAAGTTAAAAAATAGTATCCTTTGTCACTAAAATTTGTCATTTTTTTATCTCCGCTGAACAAGACAGCGACCGCACGTGCTTGATCGCCTTTGACATCCGTTCACGTTAGGTATTTGATCGCATAAATTTCCGTGACCCATATTATGGTCCATAATCGCGATAGGCGTCGACAAACGAGATAGGTGATAATAAATGATTTAATGTTAGTACTTTGTTATGTGGCCAATATTGTATAAAATTTGTTGCATAAAATATTTGTTTTATACAATACATTTTTTTTATTATAGTAAAAATTTGTCCCCAATTTTATCTGACTATATTCAACGATAGGATAATAAAAGTATGTTTGATTCGAAAGAAAGAGAATAAGAGAAAGGAAGAAAAAGGAGAGAAGAGATATCGAGACAGATTTTGGCATTTACATCAACTATCCGTTCCGTCCCCCCCCCCTCCCCCCTTTCTCACACTCTCTCTTTCTATCTATGTGAATCAAAGAAAACGCGGTTAAACTTGCTAGTGAAATACGTCTGCAGTTTCAGGATATTCCAAGATGATACCGAAGGGAGCTTTTACTCTATTTTATCAACCCCTCGGGGTTGACTACACCGCGGAAAAGCGGTCAGCTGATATTTCGCATGAAATCATTGAGCGATTAACTCAAAAAAATGCATAGAAAAGTTGATTCGGCACTTTTGTTTGCCGTAAAAAAGAATTGAATATGCAGATGTTATATATTTTCAGTGTTCAAATTACATGAATAAAAACGTTGAATTTTCTATATTGTTAAAAAAATTATTCGAAACTATATAAGAAAAATAATGAAAAGAAATAATTTCTAGAAAAATATATATTATATATACATATGAAATAACCATATCTCATTGATTTATTACGTAATGATATTGATACGATTCAGAATTAATTCAACGTATATTGATATATATTAATATGTATTTTAAAAAATACAGAAAGAGAAAAAGAAAAGGAATATCTATGTAAAAATTCATAAACAATTAAAAGTTCTCTCTAACTTTACTAATTGTTTTATAATTCTTGATTTATTAATTCTTAATTTAAACAAATTTGTTCAACCGTTGTTCAAACCAAATAAAATACCCTCAAGATAAACTAAAATGTCAAGTTCATGTAGCATTTTATTTTGTTCTGTGATACATTTGATATAACGTAAACATATCAATATTTTCACATATTATTATCAATGCATTTTAATTAAAAAATTCCGAAAGAATATCAACAGTATATGCATTTCAAAACAATGTATTCAAAACAATTTTCGCTCTGATAAATCATTCGTGTTTTATCGCACGTTCAGCATGTTAAAAAGCACCTCAGATATAAATTAAATTTGTACTTATCTGAAATGTGAATTTACGAGTTTCAACGGATAAAATGTCCTGATAAACATACGCCGGTAACCAGAAAAACGTTTACTGTAGTACTCATTTGAAAGGAACGTGGTGAAATTGTAATCCACGCGATGCGCGCACCAACGTTCCAACGGTTATTCGATGCCCACGGAATTGCTTCCGCTTCAGGAGATATGCGCGTTATCTCCATGAGCGGATGGTATTGCAAAAAAATAACATTTTCCGGCCCAGAAAAGGGGGAAACAAAGTGCTAAACTATATAGTAATCACATAAAAATATACGTAAAAAATACGTGTACGTAATTTGTAAAAATATCAGCTACTAGATTTTTTTGGACATTTTAGACGTTTTGGACAGTTTATTTTTTTGGGTTACAATTTTGATATATAAAATAGTATAGCCTCAAAAAACAGTTTCGATTGTACCCAAGGGGATAGCTGACAATGTTTCGTTAAATACCGGCAAAAATCGATTTTACCTTGCTTGTCGTGCGGCATGACAACCATTCATGTTTTTTGTAAAATTGCAATAAAAAAATTGAGGTTGACATCGTGAAAAAGTAACTTACTCTGCAGATATCATCTACACTACGCAGTTAGGATAGGTTACACAATTCAATATTCCAAATAAAAAAAGAGATTCTTTTTTTAAATTAAATTGTTTAAAATATTAATTGAAAACTATAATGATAAAATGTCATAAAAATTTCAAATTTTACCACAGGGTAGATAAACGAGACGTAAATTGCGGTTGATAAACATATTATTCGCTTGAAAACTGAATGACTCCGCGTTATTGTGCTATAAATTATTTATTATAATTAATTATAATAAATAATTTATTATAATAGAATCGATTTATATGCTGTCGCGATTAAAAAATTATAAAAACCCATTTAAGAAAATAATGAGGGTAAAAGATCAATTGTCCTGTTTTTGAGTTCGAATTAATCTTACACACGGATGGAAGACTCCGATGGAGTTAAAATCCTGAGCTACGTATCTCCAGATCTCTCTGCCTCAAGACGAGAAACCGACTGATGCATATCTTTGCAAGATTTTAACTTACCGATGAAATTTTATCGCAAAAGTTTATCCGCGAGCATTTCGCGTTGATAATGAGAAAATTATCCACGACTAGAGAACGGAACAACAAACACGTAGCACACAAAGTGTAGTAACGTAGAAACATAATAAACTACAGTAATTTTCTCCCCTGTATGCCTTCGTCTTTATTAAAACAAGCACGCAATCTGTTTCAACGTCACGAAAATGCGCTGCGCTACTCCTAACACATCATACACTGAACACGGATCGCGAGTCTATCGAACATTGGCGTTAATAAGAAGACTGTGCGAATTATCAAGATTTTCGAGATTACTTTACAATAATATCCCATATTTTATTTCATACTTAAGAAAAAAAATTATAATTTTTCCTATACGTATATGTACTGTGCGTCGTTAAAAAATAAGCATTTTTCCATATGATTTTTCGTGAAAAAAAGTTCGTTCTTCTTATCTACTATATTTTAAACATATATGTGTGTCGAAAAATTCAGATAAAATAATGCGACATCCTTTAAAAAAAAGAGAGTATAATCAATAAAATTAAATAAAACAAGCTCGTTAGTTTTCTCGGTTTCTTGTGTGAACGAAAATAGAAAAAGAGAAAGAAAAACGCGCTTTACTTTGAAGAGTTACCCTAGAAACGAGACATTTCTGTAATATACAAAGCTACAGTAGCCTCTCTTTTCTATCCCATTGTTGTACAGATTTTCTTTTATTAACAGGGTCAATACTTCGCAAACTTAAGCTCCATCAAACAGACGAAAATGACAAAACTGACAAAACGAAAACGACAAAACTGACAAAAATACAAAAAAAAATTGATGAAATAAGAATGTATATGTCACTTTACGCGATAATAACTCAAAAGTTCATATAGATCAATAAAATACGGTTCTGATTGCATATAGTATAATAATTTCTCGTATTATTATGAAATAAAGAACAGAGAATAAAAAAATATATAAAATCACAGAAAAATTATTTTAAATATAAAAAAGTACGATTTTTAGATGAACAAAGCAGCAGTCTCAGCCAAGTATATTTTTTACTTGGCTTTTTATATTTCGTAGAATTTTTCTTATGTATATAAAATTTGTATGTATATAAATTTAAATAATTATAACTTTCCATGTATTATATATATTGGTAATTAACATATATATTATATTATTATTAAATAACAAGTACAATAATTTGTATATTTTATACATTTCTCTCTTTTCTTTCTTTGTTTTATTATTTAAAATATATGCTGAATAAAAAGTTTTTGATGAAAATAATATAGATAATTTCTGTCTAAAAAAAATGAGTTTGAAGTTTAAAACTAAATAATTTGAAAGAAAGAAACACAAAAGAAAAATGAATTTTTTTCCATTATTCATAATATTCAGTTCCGTCTTAATAAGGGAAAGATTTCAAAAATAAAAGCACAAGTGTTATTGCGCTTAACTTTTTAAATAATGATAATTATGATTATAATTTTCATATAAATCTGTGTATAATGTATTCCAAACATATTCAGAAAACAGCTCGGCGTTAGAGAGCATGCTCGCCTGTTATTTAATCAACAAAATTGTATGTTACGAAATATAACACATAAAATTATTCCGTTTCCATAAACAAAATTAAATGCAGCTATATATAATTGCACATATATAATTTCTATAGCGTTACTTATATTTATTCCACATCCGCTTAATTTAAACTCATAAAAATAATCCTTTTCTCTCCAAATATTCATATATTTATAAAAAATATTCATATATTTATATTTTATAAATAAAAAATTACATCGAATTTATACGTTTCTATAAGACCATATAAATTTAATTTTGTAATTTATTTATATTCTTTTACTCCAAAAATCAATATTATTTTCCTCGCATGGCTGATATCTGATATTATTTTAAATTTGTGCATTTAATTTTGCAATATATGTATGAATAAATTAGTTTAGAAATATTTTTTGAAATATAAAATTCGTGACTGTTACCAACAAATTGGAAGATATCTCCTTTAATTTCTTATTATACTCAAGAGAAGCGCGACTCGAAATCTAGTCTGCTTCGTTCGCGTTTTCGACATCTGCTTGAATGGTTGAGGCTTTTGCGATGCAGAACGTTTTAAGAACCGACCCGATCCTCAAAATACAAGAGAAGCTACTTTCTCGAGCGAAATTCTCAAGGAATTGTTGAAATTTGGAATTATCTTATGATAGGAAGTGCACGGTCATGCTGACGTTAACATTATTCAAATATTAAAAGGACAAGACATTACTTGTTCCAACTTGATTCATATTGCAAAGAAAAGATTCCTTTTATAAAATACAAACTTTTATATGTATAACATGTATATAAAAAAACAATGTCATATATATATATATATATACACATAAAAACATAATTTAAAAAATAATTTTTTCCACTAAAATTTTTTACACACTATATTTATCCCTTCAAAAAAATATTTAATAAAAAAACTTTATGTCTCCAAGGAGCAAGCCTCTTAAATATAAATTTATATATATAATATAATTATTATTTCATAAAAATTTAATTTTTTATGAAATAATAATCTAAATAATTATTAATCTTAAAATAATAAAATATTAAAATATTTTACATAGATGTATATACATAAAACTATTATTGATTATAAACATTTTTAGTATTTTTAAGTGTTTACCTCAAAATTTAGAATGTTATATATATATATATGCAGTGTATTTCACAATTATATAAAATGGATTACTGCGGACTGCGGAGATAAACCAGCAATTTATTTCAGTCATAAATAATAAATTAAGTAAATAATAAATTAAGTAAGTTATAAATTGCTTACTTCATAGTTGCTCCGCCGTCGTGTGACATCTTTCTGAGCCTGGTTGCTCTCTCGTTCATCTTTCGCTGCTTCGTCATGACACTTACATGATATTCACTTGCGAAAACGCGATTAATAATGATCGCGTACGCTAATTAACAAAATATGACGGCCACGCAGCATTTTGTACGACACATGTGATATTAATCGCTTGCTCATGTATTTTATTTATTTATATCATTATAGTAATCTCAGGACCTAATTAATCGACTGGTATATTTGATAGGGATGTATGTCGATGGGTATATCCTCTCTAAGACTTGTTAAATCAACTGATTTAAATATAACTAAATGTCACACACGATTTGTAATAATAACAAAATGTTAAGAAAAAGAAATTATATTATAAAAGAACGGTATAAAAACTAAACTATCGATCGGTTCAAAAATGCGCAGCTAAAGTTTGTTATTCACCACAATGTTCTATTGCTAAAAAATAAAATATATTTTATTTTTTAGCAATAAAACATTGCGGTGAATAATAAACTTTCGTATTTTTATGCTATTTTATTTTATCACATTGTGATGCAAGTAACCATAAATAAAATTATTTACAATAAAAATACATTATTTACAGAATGTGCGATAATATTTTTTTGCTGTATCATGCATTTGAGCGATTTTCAATCAAATAAATTAAGAAAAATATGCATTTTTTAACTAATCATCAATGTTCAAACATCGAATTTTTGCTACGTATATTATATAGTTGAAACGTGTATATTAAAGTACACGAGAGTCGAATTAACTAATTAGGATATATAATCATATTAATTAATTACATGGTGTAATAATAATCATTAATTTTTAAAATCATAAATATCCTTGCGAAAATAATACGATAACACACACGCACGTACACACACATTCCCATCATTTCTTGTTCGCGTTTTATCACGAACGATAACAAGGCCATGGCATGTAAACACAGTATGCTAGACGCCGTAATATTCGCGTGTTTTTGTGTAACGCTTGTTACAAATCTGTGACGTAGCGCGCTATCGTTTACGTTCTTGCTGTTATTATGTTTTCGGCTTGCTATCACCTCCTGCGAAATGCGACAAGTGTTGAGAGAAGTTTGTGTCGTGAGCCGTCTCATGTATGTATTGTCGTATTACTTCTTCAAATACGATAGCAGCAAATATTATGAGATGTCAATGCAATCATTCCTTATAATTTGTACAATTTTGATTATCATCATTCTACTTGATTAATTAATTCATGATCACGTTTTAACTAATCATTAACTTGAGTCGCATATTTGAATACTTATCAATCACATAATAAAAATTTATACGTCGACAATCGGTTAAAAAACATGTTTTTTATTATAAATGATATATTTAATTGAATATGATATATTTAATCGAGATATTTAATTTAATTTATCGCACAAATATTCGACAAAGCAAAAATATATTTTCGTATATATTATATATATATACATTCTGTAAATATGTTTTTAATTTAATTGCATCTATTTATGTCACACAATGTGGAATAATAAAATTGCTTTAAAACACGAATATATATTTTAGCAATAAAAATAGCATGGCCGCGATAAATGGCAAATTTTAGCTGCGCAATTTTCGAGTGCTGATGGGATCGTAGCTTCATGTAATTGTAGTTTTCGTATTGTTCTTTCACCGCGATACGTGAATAAAATACGCGTCGTGCGCGATTGGAAAATGCTATGCAAAGCGCCGCACACTATTCTGTAGTGTTTGTGATCCTAATTAACCGCGTTTTCGCAAGTGTCATAGAATGCCGAGAAAAAAAGGGGACAAAGTAGTGAATAAAATAGAAGAAGAAAGAGAGAGGGAAAACGAGAAGGAGAAGGCGTTGAATGACGAGTGACGAACGATGAAATAACCGTAAAATAAGCAATTTACAACTTATTTAATTTATTATCGTTAAAATTCATTGCTTGTTTATTTTCGTGATAATAATCCATTTTACACAATCATATAATATAATGCATATATACACACACAAACTATATTTTAAATTTTAGAGAGTAAAATTTTAAATCTTAAAAAGTACTAAATATAAATAAGTCTTTAATCAGATTTTTATAATAGATAATATTGTGTATATGTGTATGTTATATATAAATTTATGTAAAATATTTTAATATTGTTTATTAAAAATGTTTGCTAAAAAATAATAATTATTTAGATTATATATTTTTTTATATAAAAAATTAGATTTTAATTTATCATATATAATAAAAGTTAATATGCAAAAAATTTCGCAAATTATACTTTTTTATTTAATAATTTTCTAAAGGATAAATGAAAAAAAATGTTTCATTGCGCGCAATAATTATTTTTTAAAATATTAATTATTTTTAATATATATAAAATAATAAAAAATATAAAGATAAATATGATAGCTTATATATATATCCATTATCTCGAAAAAGAAGGCTAACAAATTAAGGTAAATTACAACACAAAAATATATAGAAAATGCATATATTGCGAAATTTCCATTTGTCGATATACACAAATGAAAATTTATGACGATCATCCGTCCATTGGCACTAAACCTATTTTTTCAATTTTCAATTTGGGAAAAACATTCAAGAAAATAATCTGATAGTGCGTGACTGATTTCAAAATGATTTAATAAAAATTCGTATCTTATTTTTCTATAAAATAGTATTCGCGTTTAAGATAATCGCCTTTGTTATTGGAATTGGAACGAGTCAAAAAAACATCTTGTTGGGGTTACATTATATGGGGTTACATTCAGCAAAAGATCTGTCATATAACAAAAACGGACAAGCTTTGCGCGTGACGTCCTGCTCTCATCTAAAATTTCCTTTATTTTTAACATGTACGCTCAAAGGATTTTAGAAACGTACGTTTAAATCGACTATAAAGCTAAAATGAGACGTCTCCTTTAACTTTATTTTATTTTGATGAAATTTATTTGATTATAAATGAAAATTGGAAATCAAAGCTGATTATTGATATACCTCTAAATTTATTATTTTTGTTTTAATTTTAATATTTATCAATTTTAATATTTTTCATAATAAACACACATTGTAAGCTTATGATTTTCATGTTATTGCAAATAAAATGATCAAAGAATAAATAATACTAAATAATCCAACGTTGATAAACAATACGTATATTTGAATAATATAATACAATATATTAACAGATTATTCCGGCTATCAAATTTAGAAGGATATTTTCAACTGTTATTTTTCACACCCATATTGTCAATTTTGTTTTTTTTTTTCTTTCAAGTAGAATATTAGAAAGAACATTTAATCACGCATACATACATACATACATAGCTAATCTCAATCAAAAATAAATATTTAATTGTAATGAAATATTATTAGTTAAAAGTATTGGATATCTTTTCATAACTTTTAAAAATATTGCCAAAATAATGATAAGATAAAAAAACGTAAAGAAAGTAGTAGTAAGGAATAATAATGAAAACTCTTATATGTGTGCGTGTCGGGCCAATGACCGACTCAGCTCATTCGTGTTCGAAGACAATAATGGAAACGAGATATAATTCCAATCTAACCACGTTAGAGAATAGACGTGCTCCTTTCGATCGAAGAACTCCCGCAGAGATGATCGTAAGCGCCACAACGTTATCTTAACCATGTTATCAGATTGCTCATTGGAAGCCACGATCCTTTTGTGTTCCGTCAGATATTAACTAACTTGGCACGCCATTCGATTAATGCGAATATTGAAACTCGTTATTTTTAATTTTTTGAATCACGCCTACAGTAAAATTTTGAAAACTTCGATGTTTGTATTATCATTATTTTTAAATAAAATATCGCAACATGAAATATTATCACAAGTGAAAAAGATATACATTATACGTCAGATAAGAAATATACTTCCGAATGGATATGTGACGTTTCAAAAATCTCGACAAGTCTGTAACGTTATTGAGTTCGATAAAATTCAAGTCGAAAAATATCAGTTTGCTTTTTACGTCATACTTGAAGTCGTATACGTTTAAATGAAACATTTCTCATAAAACTTTACTTAAAGACCCAAGCATATTTTAAATGTGATAAAATATGCTATTCACATCCGACTTCATATTATAAATATTTGCAGTGCGAGAAAGTGTGTTCTAGATATCCTAAATCTCCGAAATGTGGGATGCGCAAATCAAAGCTATCGTCTTTTTAACCTGACAAGCGCAAATTGATCGAAAGCCCGTGACGAAAGATGCAATTTCCACGGCCGGAGGTTGCGTGCGATCGTAACAGAGAATCAGACATTGTCGTGCCAGCAACCCAATTTTCAGGTTTCGATAGCAGTAGAAAAACGAGGAGCAGAAAAGGGGGATCACTTTTGCGCCAGACCGAGCACACACACCCCCCCGAGTTCTCCTCGCGAAATAAATGAATTCACGTGTGAATTCACGTCGCGTTCTACTGGATTTAATTTGCACCGTCAGGACAGGATCGATAGACAAATTATTTTTCCGGTTGAAGCTCTCATATTTTTCATTCTCCCATCGTTCTCGCTCGCGTACACTCACGACGTGTCATGTGCGAGTAATATTTTACGACATCGTTTCATCAGCGATAATCACAGGTGAATATTATTCGAAATATCAGGAGTAAATATTCCCATAGAGAGAATTGCGTTTCATCAAATATCCAAGGAAAAAATATGTTGCCGCATAGGCGCGAGCGACGCGCAAAAATACGATACAGAAATATATATCTCCCGCACGTATCATATCTTCGTAAAATATTTAAAATGCGTATTTAAATCAAACTTCTATTTTATTATAAGCAAAATAAAGACACGCCTTCCCCCTCCCCCCTCTGTAAGATACTTAAATAATTTTAAATAATGTTTAGCAATAAAAATTTTCTCCACACAGAAATATTAAGTAAAAATATTAGTAAATTGGGAAGAACATTACACAAACACACCGATGTTCACGTGCAACATCCTAACATTCACAACGTAACATTGCAATTGGAAATCACTTAGTTCGCATAGTCAGCACATCCGAATCGCGATATCGTTCGTGGTCGCATCGATGTAATGGAATATCGAGTTGCCTTTCCGATGCAATTCCATTTTCTCGGCTTTCATATGCAGGAATATATGTGGTGTCGGTTTGGATCTGTTGCGTGTCGCGCGACAAACTTCTTCCATCCGGCTCGTCGTCTATCGACAAGCTGCGCTCTCGGATCGCAGGTAATCTTGACTGCAGCGAGAAGCTATAACTTTCGCTCGACTGCTACTAACTTTTATTGCGCGGTTTGTTTATAAAACAACAGTATCAATAGAATACACGAGAAGAATGCATTGAGATAGATGTATCCCGCGTGAATCTTCCTTCCTAGCTTCAAAAATCACGATTTTAAATGTCATTAAAAACCTACATCTTTATCTCGTGTCAATATATCCATGAAAATTAATACATGCTGGAATTTTATTTCTTATCGGCTTTTTAGATACAATTTCGAACAGAATTATTTATCCAATAAAAGATATATGAAACCGATTCTTTTTTTATTCCACTTGTTCAAGACTTGGCTGTCAAAATGATAACGGATTGTCAAAGTGATTAAATGCAGAGTTTCATCTTGTTGTTTCTAAAAGTGTGCTCTTATCGTGCTTAGTATTGATCACACGACCGATCTATAACACGCTAACAGTGACTAACAGTGGCTAAGTATTCTCATGAGAATATGAGCTTCTATCTGGCGGATGCGCCTCTCACATGCTCGTACATTAAACGCGTATATATATATCTACTCCCTCGACGATCGCGCCGGTTTGCGGTGTCGAAAACAATTCATTTCAACCCTTCGTCTGGTATCTGCCAAGGAATCTTAATCGCGCAAACATCGCTATTCAATTATAACCGCACTCGCCATTACACTTCCCTAGAAATGTTTTATACACATTTTTCATCTTCTCAACAATATTGAAGGATTACATGTTTGCGTACTGTACATAACAAATCAAATGATATTTCCACTTATCTTTTTATCAAGATTAAAAATCATATATTGTTATATGCGTACAAATTAATTCGTGTAGTAATTGTTATTGCAGAAATGCAATGTATGTAATGTTCGATGAAATATACAAACCATAGAGTTAATTCATCTATAGCAGGTAATTTAATAAAATTCAATGTAACTCCTATAAGCGATAAACTTTATATGAAACGTTTCTCGCTTAGATTTTATTGATCTGAACATAAAATGAGAAAATTATTCATTCAAAAATGCTAAAAATATATTGAAAAATAAACAGAATTTCCAAGATTGCATTCTTTTTTATCGTGTGAAAAAAGAATAGCTCTTTATACAAAAAGCAATAAATTTACACATCCTTTAATTTTTTTCGTAAATAAATTCATATACAATTCTCTTGCATTCCGTAGAAAAGAAATAAAGAAAACTATTTGCATAATAAAATTAAAGAATTTTAATTAAAATTTATTCAAATGATTGATATATAAATTTAAAAAATTTTAATAAAACATGGAATTAATTTCTAGTAACACCTCCTGGTGTGTATTTTATTCTGGTAAATATATTTTTCAATAATTTTCTATATATGTTACTGTATTTCCTATAATCGAATAATAAGCAACATTAATTATATGATTGATTATTTCCGTTCTGATAGGCAATTCATAAAATTTAAAATTGTTTTATGTATAATAGAAAGAGAAGGAGAGAGAAAGAGAGAAGATCGTGTGATAAACTACTATGTTAATTATTTGTACCGTTGTATATTCGATTCGGTACTCAGACTGAGGATTATATACTTCTCTGAATTTGCATCCTTTGTCATTATTCCGACGAAAGTTCTAACAAAGATAGGAGAACGTCGTAGAATTTATGCTAACAAGATACTCGCTATTTACCAAATAGTGTATCATGTTTCTAGCCATACGCCTTATGTATTAACAAGCTCGACTCTTGTAAAAGATACAATCGCTTGCCTATACTTACTGCGGATAACTCGTTCGATTTTATTTCATTATTTATATACAAAAAGATTTTAAAAGCTTTGCCATAGGTCTAATATTTTTTTATATATTTTAATGCTTTCACCTTTCTTTTTAGCAAATACTTTTTTTATTATCCCTTTTTTAATTTATCCTTATTAATAATAAATAAATAAAAATATCATAATCGCGCGTGTTTCATTAAGAAAAGGTTATTTCAGCGACTTTGTAATAAGCCAGAAATTTACATCTCTGTTATTTCAACTGTTAATTAAACTCTATCTTATATATTAAAGTAAATATATTTTCCATTGCATATCATGCGCAATACACACATATATGTGTTGTATATAATATTATCTTATATTCAGATGAGATACGTGTTTATTAACAGCAACTAGAAATGCAATTTATATCTTTTAAATTTGGTCTCATTGTCAAAGCAGCTGATATTCTACTTTGTTGAAACACTTTGAATTTTTGCGAGAATGAACACATTAATTACAATAATAAATAATTATTAAACTTTTACTATCAAACTTGTCATATTTCGCTTCATTTTAGAAGAATATTTCTAATATAAATTGTAGTGTCATCACAAAACTGTCACGGCACACGCTGCGGTTTATGCTCAGAACATGTTCAAGCTACCATGAACCGCGTACAATGCAATAATAAATCATTTTTTTGTTTATATTATTACATTTCCTTATTTTTTTAAAAATGTAATTTAATAATTATATTTCTTTATTGCAGTTTGCCTCTCACATATTATATGTTTCTTTTTTTCACTTGCATAAGAAGCAAATCACTCAATATATAAAATATATTTTATCCTACATTACATCTGTGTTAATCTTGATTAATTCTTGGAAAATTGCGCAGACATCTTTTGAATAAAGTAAAGTTGTTGAATCGCGATTAATTAGAAAGTTGGCTTTTCATGAAACTGCTATTTATGAACCAAAACTATTTCTCTCTTTCTCTCTTTCTCTCTGTCTCTCTCTCTCTCTCTCTCTCTATGTTTCTGTTGAAAATAGTCATAATGAATTTCAAATTAGAATTCTGTCACTCTAGAATTCATTTCCTTTTTTATGAGCATGTACGAGACATTGCGCTTGAGGACGTCTCGTTCTGTGTTCAATCACAATTCTATGTATTTATGAGTCATTAAAGTTAAAGAGTTATAAATATTAAAATTATAAATCTATAATCAAAAAGAAAAATTAAAAATGCCAAAAATTCAAAAAGTAAAACAAAGGCAATAAGAACCAATGCGCGGTAATTTGGCTCTTATTGTCTTTGTCTTATTTTGTTTGGTACTTTTAAAAGAGCTTTTTATTTATTATTAAAAATGTCTTTTGATTTTAAAAAAGTTACCAAGAAGTTAATACTAACTAAAGAAGATTAATCGCCATTTTAAACTTTTATCGAAACCCGATAATGAGAACAATGATCGACGCCAGACACAAATAAACTAAAAAGTGATAAAAATCTCGAGAAAAGTTTTGAAATAAATAGAAATAAATTAATATTGCTGCGCGCTAATCAATTAATTGCAAATGTAACAAGTCTATTGCTTAAGAGTCTACTTTAAGTGAATTTGCTGTGATTGAACCGCGAACAATTTCAAATAAATTCTCTTTATATTCTTATCGCCTCGCTATTTTCGTATCTTTATAATAGATCTATACAGAAGAATAAAGGAATTTCAGTTGAAATTTTTAAACACATCTGATAAATAATCTACGCTCGACGAAATTGAAAGCAACAAAATTATTTCGTATTCAGAAAGTAAAAGTTTCTATTTCTATTGATCGCACCTATTTTGATCGCATTGCACTTATGAGCATAGCCGAAGAAAATTATTTGAATGAAACAGGGACTGATTGCGCATGATAATCACACCGATAATTATAAAGTTGTGATAATAAACAAGCGTAACAATCTAAATGAGCGGTTTGCCTTTCATTCCACCGCGTATAATATTCTTATCGATAGAAGCTTTCGGAGTATTTTATAATTGCACAATAATTATAAAGTAAGTATATATTGATCGGATATTAACATCATTTCTTATGAAATAATAGGAAAATTTATCATGATATTGTGTAGTAATATAATTTATTAATTATATTAGTACAAACAAACGCACATAGTTTTCATAGAAATTTATATTTAAAAAAAAATACTATTTAAAAGTACACATCTCTGGAAGATAAGTTAAGATAAAATTATTAATAATTGTAAGACATATCTCAATTAAAGAATAAACTCGATAGCGTCCTAATGATTTTAATCTTGATCACGGTATCCTTGACCGATTATGAATATAATACAAAGCGTCAACAATCTTCGGTCGATATTCAAATAATATCCATTTGCCAACACGATGTATTATCAATCTGTTACGCCGTACTAATTAGCGTGGCGCTAATTAGAAATTATCGTGTATCTAACTGTGTACTAGTTAAGGAACTTGTTTATTATTAATTATTAGTAATAGTTACAATGTTATAACAATACTTATTTATATAAACAGAATAATTAAATTCAAAATACTTCACTTAATAATAAATTCTCTCTCTTCTCTCTTTAAACAAGAAATATCGCTTAAGCTCTAATAAAATAGTAAAATATCTATTTGACCAAGTACGAATCAAATAAATATAAAAAATTTAATAAAATGACTTTTAATAAAATGACTTTTAAGAAAACCACGATAAATAGTAACAACTATAAAAAAAGTTGATTTGTTAATAATAATCTTAATAGCAAAGTTATTAATAAAAGAGCCAAATATAAATATAATAACAGATGTATGTGGGCTAATATAAATTATTCAGTAAAAATACATACTATTAAATATAATTTTTCAAGATTTGATTTTATGTAAAAAGTAAATTAATAAGAAAACTGAATTCCACGAATTTGTATATTTCGCATATGAGACTTTTTTTCACGATTTACTTTGCACATTCTATTATTTATATTGTTTTACAACGCCTCTTTTGCATCAAAATAATAATAATAATCAGAAATTTTCATGTGTATAAATATTAGATAAGCAAGATTTTAATACATGTTGAGAATTCTCAGCCAAGAGGTTCTGTTTCCTTCAAAAAGCAGACGCTCATATTCTGAAGAAGTTAATGTGACAACTTTCGTTGAAACTTAGTAAAACTCCAATACAAAAAGAGCATCGAGAATATTTCGCTAGAGTGTGAGATTTCATTGATCGTTTTTCGAATTACTTGTTGCAAGAAGACGATTGTGCTTCGAGCCGCAGACTTCCTCTTTCGCTTCGTTACATCGAAATTGGACGAATGTCCCCGTTTTATCGTCTGCCGATCTACTTCTTTCTTAGTTCATTTTTCAATGAATTGGCAAAAAATGACCAAAACTATATATAAGATAAAACTTATCTTTTTAAAATGCAGGAAATAATTACAAAGACACTTTTTTGTATGTTTTTTTACTAAAGTAATATGCAGTTCTCTTAGAAAATATTTATACTTTCTATTTACAATATAAATTATATTCAAAAAAGTTCAAACATTTATCAAAAAACTACATAAAAAATGTCGTAATAAAATTAATTAAAATTGTTATAATTAAATTCAAATTTAAAATATATATTTTACAATTATTTGTTTAAATTTGTTTTTCCTGCAAAAATGTCATAAAATTTCACACAATATTGAAAATGAATAAAAATATATATACTGTCAAATATAATTATCCATTGCCGCGCTTCGTTATTAAAAAAAAAATTTTTCAATATTTATAAACAATATGCTGCTCGTCGAATAATTTAAGTTTCTCAATTATTTTGAAGTAACGTGGCTATTCGTGAAGGACCTCTATTCACATTAGGACGCTATTGAGTTTATTCTTTAATTGATAATATGTCTTACAATTGTCAATAATTTTATTTTAACAGGTTTTTCAGAAAAAGAGAGAGAGAGAGGGAGATAGAGATGTGCCGTTTTCTCTTTATTATAACTCGAATTAAATGAGTTTGTTGCATGAAATCGTGCAATAGAAGACAATCCTGATTTTGTCTTCTACAATTAGAAAAATAGAACTCGAATGTCGAACCATATGTTGGTAAACTGATTTCTTAATCGTTTCATGATTCGATTATTTACAAAATTGTAAATATTTTTTAATGCTAAATAGTATTAAATTTTATAAGTAGATGCTACAACACAAAAAATTCGTGTGTAAAAGTTATAATGCTTTAAAATTAAATGTGTCTATTAATTGCAGTAGGATTAACGCAAATAATTCGTATGTTATTGAATTATTAATATGTCTAACAATAAAAATTATATATATATTTAATTCACGAAAAAAAATAACCTCCGGAATTTTCATAAACGCTACATATGTCAATTCTTTATTTGAAACTATTTATATATTAGCGCGCAAAAATTCAAATTTGTTATTTATATATATTTTCAAAAGAGCATTAATATATTATTATAATAGCTTTACATGCACAGTGAGTTAAGAAACATATTGGAAGTTATGTTTTAGATTAATTTCTCACACACTAATAATATAGTGTGTTTTGTCTAAGCTAATGTATGTGCAAGACATACAGCTCTACTTGATAAATGAACTGTTTATCCAGTGTGAAGCATGAGATGGTCAAGAAGGATCGGACTGCTCGTTGCGACGACAATCGCTCTTGAATTCCTGAGGAAAGGAAATGCAGAATATGCACAGCATGTTATACGGGATTACGTGGGTATTGTACACAAACTTGCGCGCATATCTGCAGGTGTTAATTAGCGAAACGTTTATTGTTTGATTTGATACATTTCACCTCCGTTTGCGAAAATAACATGATCTAGGCCGCAATAACAATTTCTATATAATTTTGCAAAAATAAATATAACACAACACGTTAATACATTGAGAAACAAATTGATTATATAAAATAGATAATTTATTTTTTTTCCACAAAAATCTTCGCAACAGATGAAGCAAAAAAAAGCTTTATTAATCCTCAATAGATTTCAGAATAATTACCGTCATTATAAATCGCAAACTTGTTGTCACTTTGGCGATGTTTGCGGTTGTCGCCGATGTTGATTGTATCACAGCGACAGAGTAATTTCGCATTGTGGTTTCATCCATCTTACTAAACTGTGTAAATACGCTAGCTATACTTACACGGGGGATATATATTTAGGAAACACTAGAATATATACATATATCATGTACTGTCCCAGGAGTTTATGCATACAAATACGATATTTATACGAAGGATATAAATTTAGTGAATGGCATTATGCTAAACAGTTTATTAACTCTATATTTTGTCTGATAAGACGATCTCTTATTTAGATTAATAATCTCTAATTAGTTCATATGCACAAAATATAAATCGCTTAATTTGAAAATAAAGCAATTTCTATTTCTCAACTATAAAAATAATTATATTAATTTGAATTTTTTAATTTAAGTGCAATGATTTAATATATAATTTGAGATTAATATCAAATCTAAATGTAAAATATTATATTATATTGCTTTAATTTTATAAACATATACTATTAAATAACATTCAAATTTTTATGTTCATTTTAATAATCTAAAGACGGACCATTTTTTTATGTTATTGAGTTTTCATTCACACGTAATATTATGTCGGATTATATACAAATAATGAGTTCCATTTGTGACATATTGTTCATCTATAATAAATATTATTTAAATTATTTTTGACACAAGAAAAGTTTTAAAAAAAATGTAATGTGAAAACTTGATAAATATAAAAATTATAATGGATTAAACAAATTAATATCTTTCTCTTGTTCTCTATAATCCAAAAAAGAATTTTATCTTTATAAATCTTTCAATAAAATCTGTTATAATTACTTTGTGCTTTAATAATTTAATAAATATTTTATACTACTTTATATCTACTTTACATCTATCTAATAAAATGTATGTACATACATCTAATAAAAAGATGTATGCACATATACACACATATATATATATATATATATATGTGTGTGTGTGTGTGTGTGTGTGCAAGCAATTGTTATAAAAATATTCAATATAAGAATGAAGTTTATCTGATTGGCTGAAGCTTTAAATGTCACTAATCACGATGTAATATAATCGCTACAGTAATTGCTTTTTAATTTAATATATAATTATTATAAGTAACTATAATAGTCGATGAGAATATAATAGAACTGGCGAAAGATAGGAAACTATCTCCAACGATTGTGTAAACGATATCGAGCAGCATCAGCATAAATGTTTCATTTAGCTCTCGAAGAAATTGCACGCTGTGATTATCATTATTAATCGCTTCTAAATTGCGAGAGTAAAACGTGAAAGTCAAGAAGCCGCTCTACGTGAGATGCATAGTAATGACATCTTGACCCGCGATCGAAATTAATACAGCTACCATTCGGTCTCATTTTCTCGAATTTTTCGCGTACCATACTCTCAGCACGTTTCCCGGCATTTTATTTCTCTCACTGATTTCTCACTTCGACGCGTAGAATCAACGCCAATACATTCAATCTGCTTTCCCGCACTTTCGTTCGTTTCTTGCTTCGTAATTCTCGGTTGGAGAAAAAGTTTCAAGTTAAATGTATATCTAATTGTTGACAATTCGTTACATTTAGATAAAATTAATTGGACGAAATTGTTATATCATGTATAAACATACTGTATCTATTCCCTTCTGCCTTCCCTTTTCTTCCACCAGCTATAAACCTCGCGCTTGCTATTGAGTAGAATTAAATGGAAAAAGAAGTCTTAAAGACAGCGGACAATAAAGATAAAATAAAAGAAAGCTAGCGTGTAATAATAGAGATAGAGATTTGATAAAAAGAGATTTGCAAGTAAGAAATTTTGCACGTGATACAATGTATTATAAATAATTTTAAGACGTAACATAAAGAAAAAAAATAACCGCCTATAAACAAATAAACAATGCCAAACATTCATCATTTTTTGTTAAGACTTTAAAAATTTGTGAAAAAGAAATCCAAACACGCGACTATATAACATAATTATATTTCGTTCTGCAAATTTTTTTGGAATTTATTCGATATTTCTTAATTAAAAGGAATGATTTGTAGAGAAAATACAAAGTAATTATCTGCAATAATTTATCTTGGCAATCGGAATTTCAATTTTTCTCAAATCCAAAGAATTTATTATAAATTTTAAACAATTTGCGTGTTTTTATTTATTAACGACGGTTAAAGAAGCATCATAATGGGAAAACATCCCATGGGATTTCGTATCACGTATTTTTATGCAAATTTGACTCCTTCCATTTCACTCCTTCAGTAAAAACCTCGCTATATAAAGCAGAACGTAATTTCTAGGTAACATCACCTTATGCATTCTCATTTTTCCTTACAATACACGTCCGCGCGACACGAAAAAGTACTTCGATACAAGAGACGGAGAGATTTGTAGATACAACAACTTATATATATATATATATATTTTAGATATCCAAGAATAAATTAAATTACTCTATATTGTTTATATCATTATTTTTTGTAGATTTGCCATCGTAATACTCAAACAACCGTGTGCTAAATTTAAATGTATTTTCAAAGATTGGATCAGATTCAATCAAATCGAAAATATACTACTCTACAAGATATGCTGTTTTTTATTTTGAGTAAATATATAATCGAGATAGATACAAATAATTTATTTTAAAGTTAAATAACATTAGATTGTAATAACAATTCTACATAGCATTATACATTAAAAAAATTCTCGATTTTGAAATCGCACTAGTTGTTCGTGCGAGAATGAATAGAGAAAGCGTTATTCGATATTCCTAGATTATAATTCGCACGGTTTCCGACAGCAAACGGCTGCTATCGTAATTTCAGTAATAGCCAATGAACCGAAAATTAGGACGATCTACCGAGTATAGGAACGAGCGCGAATATTCATAACGTTGACGATCGATTATCCGGAATAATCTGCACCAAAGTACATTTGTGAATAACACAAATTAGTCGGTGAATAAATGCATCGTGTTTCGGATCTAGAAATGTCGAGATGATGTACATATATTTTTGTGCAAAAGAAGGTTATATTTTTCCTTGTAAATACATATTTTTTAATATATATGATTTATTGATATGTTACTAGCATGTTATTTTTCTGTACAGATTCGTTGTGTTTGTATTGCATTTTCACGTATATTTATTTATTTATGTATTTATTTATTCTTGTAAATATAACGAAAATATATGAACGTGCACGGGCAAGCATTCTAATACACACACAATACACATATATATATATATATATATATATATATATATATATATATATATGTAATGCGTTTTAAACGTTACTTTGTAATGAGTTTGCCAATTACGATAAGTATAACAATAGATCAAGCGATCCATCAATTTGTAAGTTTTGCTCAGAGAGTTTCTATTTTGGGCATGACAATTAACGGGAGGACCTATTTTTTTACGTGAATTGATAAAATACTTCAAGAGTAAAATATTCATGTTAAAGAATATATAAAACAAACGAAAAGAATTTATTTTAATTGATATCAAAACGACGCAATAATATATTGACTGCAAGATAAAATAAAGTTATATATATATCCGTGTTTAATTTTGAAAATAATAAATATGCGTTATTTACAGATAGATTAATTGAATTCTATATAAAAGACTAAATAAATATGATATCATAAAAATAAATGAAAAAACTTGTTATATAATTATACAATAAAACCTTACATTGAATTTCTTTCTTTTCGACTCGACGTAGAAAGATGAAAATTCTGTGAATTTTTTTTCTTTATTCTATTCGTAATTCTTTTTCTTATTACAAGTTTTAATTATTATCATTATTATTCGTTTTAACATTATCATATATAGTGTGCATCGTACAAAGTCTTTAATCTTCAATTGATTGCATAAAAAAAAAAAGACAAAGAAATGTAGATAGAAAAGTTTTATCTCCAGGAAAGTAATTGAATTTCATGAGCAATTTAAGTATAATGTGAAAATAATATTTTCATCATAGAATTGCTAAAATAGAAATACATCTTAAATAAATGACGGGAGAGAGAGAAATCTTTCTTATATTCGCGTTTACGTGATTGGATAAACTTGCAGTGTTATAAGGAAAGCATTTTAACAATGGATATATGCGAAATATGTTAGTAATGGATATATTTCGCAGATGCCCATTGTGTTAAAGTGTTTTTCTTATAGCATTTCAAATTTATCCGTCAGTTAACGTAAACGTGGATATAAGAAAAATTTCTCTATCGTCATTCTCGCATTGCGCCCGTCCGTCGGTCCGCATATCGACCTATCCCACTTTTCAAGACCATAATCTTGGCAAAAGAAGAAAACATGTATTATCATGTGCGCAGATCTGTGAAAATAAGGTCTCGTCTTTTACAATGTAAAAAGCAGGACGTACAAAGAACTCAAGGTGGCAGCGTTTTCATGTTTATATTCTTTTGTTAGTCCTTTCTCTGCTCATCATTTCTTTATTTTCATAGAATGCATAAGACTTCTAGCAAAATGTAAATTCATTGTCATTGATTTGTTGGTTGCGAGCGAAAAACGTTTCTATCGCAATTTTTCCATTGCTGCATCTTAGCGAGAGAAAGAAATGGAAAAAGAGAAACGAAGCTTCTAAAAAGAGGAAAATACGAAATTCTCAAGAAGGAGTCATTGTTCGACTTTCACCCTCTCGATATCTGCGACGCTGAGCCTTTGGCAAATATTTGCACTGGCTATATATAGAAATAAAAGTGAATTTCATTAGTAAATATCCTTGGGCCACGTGCGTAAACGAGAAGCTAAACAACGACGTTCTCCAAATGTAAAATCGTAGGAATGGCAGATTAATCTCTTATGCAGGCAACAACTGCGTGTCTGAAATTCAATACAATTTTCAACACTCACAAACAATGTTTTTCGCATTGTAAATGTTGAGTTTACGTTCTTCTCGGAAAAGAACTTTAAAATGATATAGAAAAAAATCACATTTTTTCCAATATATTATGCATCCTGTGTAATAATCAGCAAAACAATATAAAAATGAGATGTATGATAGAGACGAGATATGGAATACTTGAAATACTGAAAAATAAACATTATCTAACATTGCAAAATGTATCAGTATAAAAATTTATTTAAGTATACTATTATTTTAGTCTACTATAGGTTACTATTAGTTTATCTAATGACAAAAACATTGTTTTCACATTCCTTTAAATAGTTTTAAAGTAAAACCATAAGTTTTAAATTATATTCTAAAATATAATGAAAAAAAATTACATCTATTATACTACTCATTATGATTTTGGAAATTATTACAAAAAAACAAACATAAACTTTTTCCATCCATTGGATCCGCAACCACATGGATCAATGATAGACAATGTAAGAACGAGCAATTCAACAGGTGTTATCCTGCATAATTGCGTAGAATAAAATTTAAGCAAGAAGAAAATGCGAATAAAAATATAACGAGTTTGTTGCAAAACATATTAATGATAATTTCATTAATTTTATTGCACATAGTTGTATAATGGTGATTCACAAAAAAATGAACGCATTAAACGATATTGAACGCATTAAATAAATTTTAATTCTATTTAATTCTATTATGTCTGTCTAAAAGTTTCATATATATATATAATCATATATTATATATTTTATATATATATATATATATATATATAATCCATTAATTACACATAAATTATTTATGTAAAATAGCGCATTCAATGAAATATTAATATAACTGGACCAATAAACAAAATATTGAGATAAAACAACATATTGAAATTTACATCACTTGTTTTTGCATGTACAAAATGTATTTGTATCTATGATATCCATTGATGTCCATTTCGTTCGTATTATATGGCTCCTTTTATTGATTCAACATCTGCCTATTTGTATTCATACAAAACGAATTATTACTAAACTAATTAACTGACTACTATATGACCTCCCATGCAATGAAAATATTAACAAACAAAACAACATCATTATTGTATTAATGCGAATTTACCTGCGCATTTATTAGCAGCAAACTTTCATTGACATAAAACACACTGATAAAGGTATATTATTAAGCTAATTAATTGTTAATATTTCAAATATTATTTTTAAATAAATTGCAAATATCAATGATGTGTTATTGTACATTTCAGGTTCGATAAGCAACATAGACGGTGCAGAATATCACTGCAATAAAACTGCTGTACGAAAGGTGATCAGTGGTGTCGTTGGTGCTGCGAGTTCAGTAACATCAATTCAGGTTGCCAATCTTCTACGATTGTTTAGGATTCCGCAAGTAAGTACATATTTGAATTCAATTTTTCCAGTACAAAAAATATCTTAATAACGATTTAATTACTGAGAATATTATTCTACGAAAATTATTTCCCCTTTCTCTCTCGTTCAAGTAAAATTTTTACCATGATGTGTAGTCTTTGCCATATGCATATTTTCGTTATTAAATAATGAAAGAAAGAAAAATTTTCTTCGTGTTTTTTCTTTTCCTTTTGTGTAAAGATTTGACTTTAAGCATTTCATATATCTCTCATAAATATATAGAAAAAAAATTACAATATATGCATATATAGAATTATGCAAAATAATCTATATTTATAAAAATTAAGGGAAAAATATATAACAGAAGTGTTGCTCTTTATAGAAAAGTGATGAAATAGCAGTAAGTATTCCAAAAGCGTGCAGTGATGTAAAATGTGATGAGTAGAAAATTCCATATATATTTTTCACACGTTTCAGTGCGCTACCACGAAAATTCAGAGCTAAGCAATACTCGTGTGCCTCTAGAGGTTACGAAGGAAAAATGTGTCAGGTGGCAGCAAACCGTGAAGACTTCATTCTTGACGCAAGTTTACGGAACCCGCGCTTTAAAATCTTCGTACCGTGAAATCACCTCATCCAATGCTACTTTCCTTATAAGCCATTCGAATCTCCCAGCCTGTTATAGCTCTCTCAGTGCTCTATTAGCTGAGGTTTAAGAGATGCTGTAACGCTACCGTAATTATCCGTCCAACCGCGAAAGTGCCGTATTGCTTATTAAACTTTTACTAACTCTCTGTTATTCTATTTTGCTGACTATCGCCGACTAAAAGTGAATCAAACTTGAACCTTGACAATATTATGGTTCATAATTTCCTGCAAGATGCAAACTGAGAGCAAAATTTAACAATCACTTTCCAAACTAACCAGATTTAGAGAAACACAATAATTTTTCATCGCGATAATTCTATATAAATATATATTTTATATATGTTTAAACACATGTCAAAAAAACATTCGGTCATAGTACATTACGCGCTATATTTCAATTAGAAATTTATATGTTATTTATATCTCTTTATCATTACCTATGCACAGATTTGTCTAATATTTATATGCACATGCTTGCTACAGAGCAATTGCAAAACAAACTTCAACTTGCCAATTATTAAATAAAATATTCGAATCGTAAGATTGTATAGCTAACTGTTTTAATAATAATTCATCTAGTGTTGCTTTATTCAATAGTTGTTCTTGATATGCAAGTTATAAAATTAATTTGCTTATACGATCCATATTGTGAAAATCTCATTTTACAACGAGTCGAGTTTCTCATCATAATAGCTAAACTACAGGTCAAACTTCGATAATATGTGCATTTATATGCAAAGTTTGAAGAAAATTTAATTAAAAAAAGATCGAAATACAGCGATTTAATACAATGAGACGATAACGATCCTTAATTCTCGTCGAGCGAGATTGATACGTGATAACAAAATAAATTGCTTATACTTGTTAGAAAAAGATGCGCACATACTCTTTACATATACGTTGCAAATTTTTTTCAAATATTTTATTAAAGTCTTTGTGTGTGATACGTTAAACACAAAATCAAGGGGGCGTGTTAACTGGCACGTTGAAATACTCTCATGAAAAGCAATGTATAACTTATACATAAAGACTTTTTTTCTTCGAATGAGTTATAGATGTCTGAAGCAAAGAGCGATTTCTTGACGAAAACTCGGCTGTCGTCGATTCATGTCTCTGAGAATTCACAGCGACGGAGTTTGAAAGAGATTTCGCGAGGATTTCAAGGAAAGACGGGAAGGATCAGGCAGAATATAAGTCTAGGAAAACGGCAATGGATTTAATTTAGTTCAATTCTGCGGTGGGATTCTTTATCTATTTCTATGATTCAACGCGGAGATTTGCGAAACAAACACGCAACATCACGATCCGTCTTCATAAGTTGAGAGAAATGATATTCTAAAGTGTATAAAGTTGCATTTGTATAAAAAAAAATAATAATATCGAATATCACCAAATAAATTTCAAACTCTGATTTTAGGAACAAATATTAATCTTAATAGATATAAAAATAATGCCCAAAAATAAAAATACAGATACACATAAAATATTTTCTTTTTACATAAATTTTCTAAATTTAACAAATTTTTTTATCATTTTTTTTATCAAAAGGCTGCATTGAGATCAATTTGAAGAATCCATTAAATATTTATAATGTAATATTATTTAAATATTATGTATATATAATTTTTAAATATATTTTATATTGTATGCAAAATATATCTATTATGCAAAATATATCTATTATGTACAACGTATAGCAAACACATTTCAAAAGTAAATATTTTAACAGTTAAGAATATACATTGTTAATATTTAATAGACGCAAAACTCAAATTTAACTTTGAATACATCTCGCGATATTACGGCCCAACATTTTCATTAGTCAAATAGAATTCTCATAATATTGAAACTCATGTTATTTAAATACAAAAAATGTATAATTTGACAATTTCTTGTTAGAAATTTTTTATTTGTCGTGATTGTTGCCCGCAGATTAAAAAACTTATATTCTAACTTAGCTATATTACAAGATAAGTTTCTTTCGTGGCACTTCTGCCTGTCGCGTCGCATCTGTTAAACTCAGTCTTATGAAACTTGTCGCGTCTACGTTGCGTTAAACTAGGAAACTGCTTGAGAATGTATGTGACATGAACTGAGATCGCTTTTTACTCATCACGTAGTATTCCGAAAAAAAGTGGCTAACTTTTATGAATTTTCCGACCCAGTCAATTTCATATTTTTGCTTAAAGGCACAGAATCGATGTAGGAAGTACTCTTAAAAAAAAAATTTAAGTTTTTAAACTTGCCATTACTTCGTTGAACTAAACGAAATTTCTTCAAACTTGTTTCAAATCAATTATTCGCGGTTATACATGGTTATTATATGACAGTTACAAGACAATATAGTTTGTTAATTCATAGTATAATTCGAATTAAATAGCGGATATTTATAATATTAATTTTTCTGGTTTGTAACCTATATTATTATATCAGATAATTTGTTATAATTTTTTCAAAAAAAAATATTATTAACTCATAATATTTTAAACTCGAATGTTAAAAATAGTTGTTGTATAGTGTAACGTTCTTTCATGTCTGATAATAGCTTTATTCGATCGAAAAAAAGATAAGTACCACTTATTCCATAAACTTTTTCACATTTTTTCCTCATACAAGTTAGTAATTCACTTTATCCATATTTATAACGCTTCTGCAAGATCAGAAACCGCTCGATCTTCGTCACTTTCGCAGCGATTCGTGGCAAGGTCTGATTAAAGTCGACCTCTTCTCCCAAATGACAAAGAACACGTTTCAATTATTAAGAACTTTATCTTTGAGAATGACATTTCATCATTTAAAGATAATCAATCTTGATATGTCATAATGTTTCTACTAAATATAAATTCTGATATGTCGTAACGTTTCTACTAAATATAATAAAGTTCATTGTTTTTGGGTATCGTGATGATTATGGAATTTCTCCAAAATATTATACATCGATCGACGATAAATTTTGTATCTGCTGTAACACAACAAAAAGATAAAAAAAAAAGAAAAAATTAATATGATGCGCTATTCGCGCATCGCTCAAGGCATATTCTCGCGCGCGGCATGAAAGATGTATTTTCATATTGGTAGCAGTATCTCGCAACGGAAAATGTATTATTCATCACGTTAAACGCGACTAACATCGACAGAGTATCGTCGCATTTACGCGCGCTCTAAAGTGGTTGCAGACGACCGCTTAGCTAAACGATTTCTCCGCAACTTGTCAGCACGATGACGTACGATCGACATAGAAACATAGGTATAACACCTTGCTTAAGCGGAAAGTGCATACGTCAAAGAGAGCTTCGCTATTCGTGTCAATCAGTATCGCGTGCATACGCATGTATACGTATCGCAATTTGATCGACAAGCGAACACTAGTCGGCTCACAGAATTCAATAACATACGTGTACAAAGATTCATGCTGGCAATGCTGTGAGAGGTAATCTAAATTACATAATCGACAACCTCTATGTACCTATATTATTAAATGCCAAATTTTTCGTTAATAAAATTAGAAATGAGAGCTGAAAGTAAAAAAAATTGATATACAAAATTCATATACAATTCAAAATTCAAAATTTATGATACTTTGCAAAAATTATAAGATTATATTTTTCGATGTATTTTTAATTATTATTGAAGAAAAAATTCATGTACGATAACAATAATCTACTCTAATCCTAAATTAAAATCCGTTACAATAGCCACTTCTCTTTAATTATTACTGTCCAATTGAAGTTGAATAGCTTTAATCGCATCAAGTACACCGTCGTCATAAATTTTAGTCACGGTTTTCGCGAATCGAATTAGTTAAAAAGAAAACGCTCAGCAGCAATTTCTGTAAGTGGTTCTTCGTCGCTGCTAGGACTGTTGAAGCTCGTAGGATTACGATCGAGATTCAAGACGTAAGCCGCGCGACGCGACGCGAGCTCGAGTCACGTGAACTAAATAAATGAAATCGCATCTCGTCAAGAACCTACACATCGCTCATATAAAATTTCCCCCATTTGAAAATATGCTGTTGAGGTCGCAGCTGACATTTGAATAATGATTGATAACCCTTCTTCCGCCACTTCTCGATTATTGGAACACTTTCGGCAAGAGGTAGAAAGAAGAATGCGAAACTTTAAGAATAAAAATTACTTCGCGTAAAAATAAAAAAAGAAGGATACTCATTGCTTGCCGTCGCATTATCTAGAGATAATCTCCGCAGGAAGTAATTGGATTCAATTTATAAAGACTTTGGAAGGATGCGATTTACATTATCCGATTAAAAGAACATTTATAATCGTTCGTAAAATTTTTTAATTAACCCGAACTTTATAACTTTGGCCGTTGTACATTAGCATTTTTATTGTTACTCAATCCATCACTGAATATTTTATGCGATAAATAATCACTGAAAAACGTTTGTCCTCTTATCGTGGTTATATTATGACATTTAAAATTTGTCATATTATATATAATTTATTATATGCAAGGCAAAAATGCATATAATTAGTTTCAATATATGCGATAATGTATTAGATTTTCAGATTTAATTACGACGCAACTGATCAGAAAATTGGCAGAAATAAACAAGAAATATTACCTGTTTTTGTCGAGATAATTTAATACGTATAAAATATAATTACAACTAAAGGAAATGATCCTCGAGTTATTAACACTGATATATGAAACATATCAAATCCTCTTTACGAGGACTGAGCTGATTATATTGTTATAAAGTATTGGTGAATATAGCGAATAATTTCGAGAGAACGTGTCCTCTTATCCCATTTTATCGGAGTAGCGAGTAGGGCTTGCAATTTCGCGCGGTTTGGGCACAGCCGGTTCATTTCAATTAACGATAACATCGTTTTCTAGATTCTACAAAAGAACGTGCTACAACGTGGTACGAGTCCCAGAAATGATCATGGTAAAAAATGCAAACATTCCGACACAGTTCTGTGTTAGTATCACATAATCCTCAATTAACTCGCGAGTAACAGTAAAACACAAATGACACGAGATGATATGTTATTCGACTCCTACCTTTTCAATTGAAATTGTGCGGAAATACACAGCGTATATGATTAATTCCCTTTGTAACGATAAATATGGGCTACTATTTTTCAATACGCAAACTATAATAATCTGTAAACAATATAATATGTCGTATTCTCGTATAATATATCTCGGCAAAAAATAAATTGTTACAAATACGTCCATTTATATATATATATATATATATATATATATATATATATATATATATATATATATATATAAATGTACGTATTTGTAACAATTTATTTTTTCAATTTTTATTTTTTTAAATTGAAGATTTTCATAGTTTTTTTAACATCTTTTAAAGCTACTAAAGTTAAAATTTTCTAGACTTTTATAACGCTGCTGATAGAAAAAGAAAAAAATAATTTTGAAGCTTTAAATTTTTTGGGTCATGCATAAATAGTGTCGAAACTTTTCTCTCTATACTCACATAGATCTATTTTTCATCAGTATTTTCATCTCAGCATAGCAAGCGAAGAAATTTGCAGACTTGCTATATAATTAATCGATGAAGTTGAACGAGCGGAATCGAGTCGAAGCTTTAATATTCCTTCCGACGCAGCTTGATATTTATATGATTGGACAAGCGAGCTTTCATAGAGTTGATAATAACCACTCTGAATCTGACAAATCGTGATAAATATATTCGCCACAGCATGCACCAACCGCGATATATGATAGGACGCGTATTTTTCCGAAGAAAAATAGCGTCGGTATCCTCGTGGCGCGAGATAACGCCGCCTCGTTTCTCACTACATAAACTCATCCGATGCGTACGCATCGACATCGCTAGCAGAGATCGAATATTTTGAAAAAAGTCTCGTTACTAGCTAAAACAAATCGAACGACGATCGAGGGCAAGCAAGATCATCGATTCCACGAGAATTTATTATAAAATATAAAAAAAAAATTTTACGATAAAAATAAGGTAGAATAAAAAATTGAATCATACAAGCTCGAGCCATTCGATATTCAGCCACAATGCGGAGAGCATACAATTCCACTACGAAATAGCAATTTGAAAAGTTTGCCAGTTTGATAATTATAAATAGTACATCTTCGTCAAAGTTCTTTAACACGACTGTATCATCGAGTTGATCTCGAAGAAGCCGATTTACTCGCCTACACGATGAAAAGATAATTAATCATCCACGTTGCCACAAGCGGCTAACCCAAAATCGCCTTTTCTTCGATAAGCGTCACCACAGAATGGCAAATGCAGAATATTATATGGAAACACAGAGGGGAGAACTTGGTCCATAGATAAATGACTGATGGTAAAACTTATTATGGAATGTTACGATGAAACACATGATTTAGACAAATGATGTCTTTCACGTACGATCATCATCGTTTCCTGAACGCTTTGTCCTTCGAGAGATTAAATTTATACTCTTGTTACTCCATGAATCTTCAAATCCATGAGTAAGTCGTTCTGAATGATCTCCAAATATTAGACAGTTAGGTATATTTGATTTTGCTCTGTTCCTCTGTTCCTTAAATATTCACGTTATTAGACCCTTTAAACTTTGTTCTTTAAGAATTCACGATTTCATGGGACTTCGATTTTCGAATCTTTCGATGTATAGCTACTTAAGCCTTTTGATAATCTGATCTCTCTTTTAGTCTTTGAACTCTTACATTGTTGATTTCTTGAAGCTTCATAACAATGGCTCTTAGCTCTTTCATTACTTATATCTCTCTCGAGCTTTGACGCTATATCTTCTTGTTCGTTTGAATATTAAGATTCTTCTATATTGCATCTTTGAGATGCTTTAAAAGTAGGGAAATTTTGTGTCGCTATATACATCCAGCCTTTCCGACAATGATGATATAAATCGTTTTTCAAAAGGCGGCGAAGGATATAAATTAACTGATTATCTTCACGTCACTGACCGTTCCCAAGATACACTTCTTTTTCGAGAAAAACACACAAGTTAACGTGTAATTCTCTGACAGTCATTAAATTACACGCTTTCACTCTCTCGGTCCATTTCAGAACCATCAGAAACGTCGACCATTTCCAAGAGGATTCAAGTTTACTTCGCTTTTAGCCAGATGTAGTCACTCACTCGCAATTAGAAATGGAATTATCCGATACCAACGCAACATCCGTGTTCTATAATTCAGTCGTACGCGACGCAACAAAAAAACACTCAATATCCAGTATTATTTGTCGAGCTTGAAATTCAAATATCAATCATAGAAAAAAAGATACTTTTCGACCTTTCAATATTTTGGATAAAATTTAAAAATAAAAGATAAAAAGTTTTATACTCCTAAATACTTTGAACTGTTGACATAGCAATTTAGAATGTGTCGCACGAAAAGAAAATATTGTACAAGTTATTTACCTCAGCTTATTTGTATATGCACACAGGAAATAATGCAGAAATTCTTCTACATGCAAATAACATAAATCTATAAAATAGATTTAGAGATGGTTATCTTTTATTACGATGATTGATGCTACAATTAAATTCAATATTAAAAATCGTGTAACAATTTCCTTATATATGTAAATAATTTAAAATAGAAATTTGTCTATTATTGTAGGTCTCCTTTTTCTCAACAAGTCCAGAGCTTTCCAACAAACAACGCTTCGAATATTTTAGCCGTACAATACCTAGCGATCATTATCAAGTCAAAGCGATGGTCGATATTGTATTAACGATGGGTTGGAGCTATGTCTCCATCATTTATGAGGAAAGTAACTACGGCATAAAGGTATGTACTCGATTGTAATTTTTTGTTTTAGATTCATGGATAGTATTTGATCACAATTTGCACGAAACATATATTGTGTTCTTTCATTATCACGTTATGTATTTATTATATTTTTTGTATTATGAGTTAGTATTGCACACAATATATAAAAAAAGACATATTTTTTATCGATTCTTATTTTATTGTCTTTCTATTTAATTAATATTAAAGCTCGGTAATATTTTTCTTACAAATGTGATATAAATATTGTTGAAAAATTAATAAAAATTGTGCATTCAAATATGCAAATAATTTTTATACTGAAAATTATATTTTACTTATGCATAATATGAAGTAATTTCAGTCCGATATTATTATTACACCGCCATTTTCGCAAAGCTTTTAAGCTAGATTAAATATTCATACATAAAATATAATAGTGTATGAATATTAAATAAATTAATGTAAAATCGTAATAAAGGTTCCTGTTGGCTTTGTATAGGCATTATGTATAAATAATAGAATTCAAAAATAATATTTTTTCATAACAATATAACAATTTTTTAAATAATTGCATATGTTATAGCATATATTTATAGCATATGTAATAATATAATGTAATATAATAATATTAAAAAAAAATATTTTATTACAAAACTAAATAATCTTTAATATAATTTTGACACGAATGTTTCAAGAAAATCATATTCTTTTTAAAAATAGATCTTATAAATAATGCTCGCGAAACAATATACATAACGTTAGACTAATGGTGTAAACTAATAGTGTACAAGTAAGTGCTTTTAACCATAATTAATTATTCTATAATCCAAGTGATTATGATAAATTTAAATTTTTTATAAAAGTATTAGATATTAATGCTATATATATATTTTAGTTACATGATAATGTCCAATTAGAATTATGTGGCAGACACTATACGAGTAACATATTAATTTAAAAACCGTTCCATCTAAATAGGATTTTATATTTTACTACAGTCTGACTGATAGATGGACCAATAAATCGTAATATTCCCAAGGAATAAACATGAAAAAACGAGAATGAATGGAAAGTGAAATGGGGCTTTATTCGCCAACGCGATCCATTATAATAATTCACAATGTCAAGCACATGTGATTTCGATCTCCTAAACTTCACGTGTTCTGCTCGTGCAAGCCATAAATATTTAGCATTATGCAAAAATCATGATATTTTTCATTTGCTCAGTATCCGCAACAATTGAATAATTCAGAAGAAATTGCAAGACTCATTTTTTTTTCATTCATAAAAGCACTATATTTCAGCTTTCCATTGCAAGTCTCTCTCTCTCTCTCTCTCTCTCTCTCTCTCTCTCTCTCAGTTTTCTCTTTCATCTTCTTAAATTACATGAAAATTTAACATACATGTAAATTATATGCTAATTGCTCGCTAATTAAGATGCTTAAATTTGTAATAAGTCTCAAGATATTTGGTTTCACATAATGTCAAGCAAATAAAAAGCAATATGAATTTAATGAGCATTAAATTATGGTAGATGAATTTAAGGAGCATTAAATTATGGTGGAAAAGAAGCTAATTAAAAAGCTTTTCCATGAGTAAATTGTAAATTCTATTGTATAAATTTATATATACTAATTATTAATAAAAAAACCATCTTCTTATTAAATTATAAAAAAGATGTATATTTATGTGCTTTGCTAACAATTTGCCATTTAGGAAATGTCGACAATTTGTTCAAAATATTGATATTGCTATTCCGAATAACGGAATCATTATCAATGATTGTTATTTCTAATTATTACATTATTCATACGCATTCAGTTATGCATGTGATATTCGCATCTAATTACTCCGTAATCTAATCGGTATCAAGTATTAATTTATATAATTTTCTCATATGGCTGTATTTAATGTAGATACGATTTAATATCCTAATTTCTATTATATCTATTGTATCAAATTGTTTTTTTCAACAGCATAGAATAAACAATATTAGTGTCACAACAATAAACTTTTACGAAAATCACGCAAAGCACATAAATCCATCAAAACAATAATGTAACAAAGAAAACGTATAATTTATTAATTATATTAAACAAATGAATATTATGTTTTTGCTTTTAGTAATTGTTTAATATAAAATTAAAGAAGAGAGAGAAGAAAAATTCTGCATGAATTCATGCAAAGGAAACATTCACATAAATTATGCGAAAGAAAATGCAAAAGCCAGCCCCCTCCACCTAAAAAAAAAAAAAAAAATAAAAGAGAGAAAATTACAACAACGAGTTTAGGTGTAATCGCAAAGAAGAATTATAGCTAAAAAAAAAATAAATCTCCTATTAAGGCAGCTCTAAGGCTTAGCTATTTGATAACGATAAATGTCGGGTTAATATAAAAGAACGCTACTTAGCAAGGTTTATCCGTGTGCGCGTAGTTGCTCATCCGTTTTCAACTTAAAAACTAACGCGCTTATGATGTGAGAATATAATTAAGAAATATATCAAAATAACGCCCCATAACGGGAAACCATAACTGACAACTTTTGTAGCTTTCATTGCAGAGAAACGAGAATGCATTTAATCTTTAATTGATTGCACTCGCGTTATGAAAAATGCGTCTTTTTTGTAATACTTTATCACAAAATATTGTCTCACAATATATGTGTATATTCTATACATAATATAGAAGATGTGTATGAGCGTGCTCTGTTTTATTCATTATGTTTGAAATGAAGGATTCGTTCTTGGCATTTGTCTGTGATCAACTAATATGAAAAACTAATATGAAAATCTTATCTCAATGCTAACTTGATTCCTTAACGAACATTTTTCGTAAACAAATTCAGAAAAACAATATCATGTTATTATATTAGAAAAAATATTATAAAGAAATTATGAGTATTGAAAGAATACTTTTAAAAAGTTCAACTATCTTTTCATAATTGCAAAATAGAGACACGGAACTTTTGATAGAGAGATATTAATATCCAGCATTTCAACAAGCATTTCTCTAACAATAAGAAAATCAGCTAAAATATCTACAATTGTATTTCTATAACACAAAACGATGCAAAGAAAATAAAAATTTATTTGCACTATAATATAATAAACCATAGAACAAGCAATTCGAGATAATTGAGAATTTATTACAACTCATTATGTCTTTATTTATTTATTTATTTTTTTTCTTCTTATTGAAGGAGGATAAAAGAAATAAAGAAGGCTCTGATATTAAATTTAAAAACGCTGATGTAGTTTTATAACAAAAATTTTACCAATATCGGGCTGTCAGTATGCCAATATTTCGGCCTTTTTAAATCTTCTCATTTCTATTCAAAACACGATTACATCAAAAATCGGAACCGATATATGTACGCTAAAAAACAGATTTCTGGACGAGTAAAACAAATAATTTTCGGAAAAATTTGGCGATTGACAAGAAGGTAAAAATGTTAAATATGCAAACAACAATAAGCATAACGCTACGCTATGTCACTGTAATATAGTCAGTTATAAACACTTATACAACATATGTAACATCACGATATATATAAGCACATGATTATGATATATATGCATATAATTGCGTCACATAATAAGACAATATCAAGATTTAAATATTTGATGCGAAATGACAAGACAATAAGCTCGTATATCTCATCGTCTCCAATTTTTGTTCATTAAACGCTTAATCTAACTATATACGTTCGTTAAGCATATATTACAAAGTTCGATAAAAAACATTCGTTTCAAAATACGCGAGAAATTTAACAACCGTGGGAAATAATACGATAGCGCAATACTGGGCGTCAAATTTACGCGATCGTAACATTAATCACACAATTGTCGCATTCATTTGGGAGTAAAACGCGATGATCGATATGCTTGCATTAAATCTCGCAGACATACGTACATGACACTATTAGCGACGTAGTCCTATTTAGAAGATGCAACGAGAAATGATTTTGATCTTTTATTATATCTTTCATATTCTCTTAAATAGAATCAGTGTATTATCACAAATAAGCCAGTAATTTCAGTTTTAAGTATAGCCCTGCAAGCAGTAAAATTTCACTGAGAAGAAACTGTTAAAAGTAATGGCTGATCCTTTAGTGAAATCTTGCTATCATAATCAGTAAAATATAAATATAAGACGAAGTAAAATGTAAATGTTTTTACTGGGGATCAATGGAATATTTCAATATTTCTGAAATTTTTGTTTAATCTGTATTTTAATTATAAAAAAGTCGTAATAGCTGGCGAAACAATCAGAAAAAAATTCACATTATGATTATAAAAAACCCACGTTATCCAGCCGATCAGAGTTTCATTATCATCTATCATATATGCATAGTGATTATCCCTGTGCGTGAATTCTTGATGGAATTTATAATATTGTACTATATTCCCCTCTTCAAGCGAGAAAAGGAAAACACAAAACATTTTGTTACGTTATTTAGATTCCTCCATGTATGAGAATCAATCTTGCATGCTTCGCAATTACCGACGTTATCGTTACAACGGAAATTAAAGAATTAAAGAATCGGAGATTAGTTGAGTGGCGGATGTAGTTTCGTTTACACGTAGAATAACCCAAAAAGTCTTCAGAAAAATTCCGCAGTATTTTCGCGCATTAAAAAAACGGTAAATTATTTCTGAAATGTGCTTGCACGCGAACTATAGAAACTCGAAACGCGAAATTTTCAATAAATCAAAATAAAGAAAATATCTCGAGATCTTTGATATTAAAAATGCTTCATCTATATTCTGGAAGGAATGTTTGTTTGAAACACACTTTGTTCACTTGACCGATGAAATTTAAATACTACGTGAATGGCGAGTAAAACGATCTTTTCCACTCGTCTACAGATTTTTCAACAAAGCTCATATTATATTCGTGCTATTCATTATTTCTGACTCGTGTAATAAAGATTGACATATGTCATGTTGTCATTTTGTGAAAAGTATAACGAAATATACAGGGTGTTCCATCAAAAGTGGCCACCCCCTTTTATCTTTTAAACTAAAAGAGATAAACCATAATAAATAAAAAAAAAATATATATATATAAATTAAATGGTTCAAATTAAATGCATAATTTTTTAATAATAATGTGGCTATTTTAATATGACAAAAGTTGTAGCACTATTTGAAACGAAAACAACAATGTATGATATAATGCAAATATTTTACGAGTTTTATCAACTTGAAATATCATGGACAATGTTGTTTTTTTTTCAACTTTCCGCCCTGTTATATGGCTCCTATTTCTGATTCGTGTAATAAAGATTGACATATGTCATGTTGTCATTCGATCATAATGCTTAATCAGAAGTTGGTCATATCGCAGGGCCAATAAAAAGATAGACGTCGCCCGCAATATTTCAAGTTGATAAAACTTATATAATATATAAAATATTTACATTATCATACATCGTTGTATTCTCAAACAACTCTACAATTTTTTTCATATCAAAATATTACATTATTATAAAAATATTATGCATACCTCTCCGTTCGTTAACACAGACAGCTTTTGAAAGCAACCACTATGTTCAAAATAGAATGCAGTTTAAAGCATTTAATTTAATATATATATGTTCCTATCTCTTTTAATTTAAAAGATAAGTGAAGAAAGTGATTACTTTTGGTTAAGGCACCTTAAATAACAACATACACAAAATCCTCCGAAATATAATAACCGTAAATATGTACGAAGAATAAAGATATACTGAAAAGTTCAAAAAGATCTTTAGCGTGATAAATATTTAAGAGCTGTGAAAAATCCGTAGTCCCTCGCTAAACTTTCCTCTCTTTTATTCTCTTGAGATATCTCACTTATCTTTTTGACGATCCCTCGCGTATGATTCCTAAATTTTTCAACTATGGGATATTCTTCATACACATAGACACTTCTTCTAAATATTTTTAAATCAACAATACATTTAATTTATATTAAATTACATCTTCATATTTTGTTCGCATTATTTTGAAAAAAACGGAACAAGATTCATTGCTACAGATAAATGTTATTCTGCCAATGCAAAAAGTTCATCTCAGCCGTATATTATTTATTTGTTATGAACATGTTTCTATAACTTGGGAAAAATTCAAATAAATGTAACTGAATCATAACTATTATGAAGTATAAAGTTTTCTCAAACAATGATTTCAAATCCCCTCGCAATATAAAATATAACTCGCAACGTCATAAATATAATGGTCGAGCCAGTATATAAATGAAGTTGATAAATGTCAGCGAGACACGCAAATGATTCGAGAGTTCTCGATTTCACGGGTCCTCTAAATAACGTCTTCTAATGCCATGAGATTGGCATTTATATGGCGCATCTAAATTCAATTCTCGCGCGTGTCAAAACAAGGGTTAGCATTATGATGTCCAACAGCGTCCTATAATAATGAAGGAAGGACTGCGTTTTGCATTTATAATATGTACATAGGAACTTGAAGCCACTCTCTCCAACCAGAGATGATTTAACTAATAATTTATCGCGCCTCGTCAAACAATAAACAATGATTCGAATGATCCGTATTAATTAGAATAATTCATACTGGTATACCAGTAAAATTTAATCCAATGTGTTTTTATTTTACATTGGATATTTTATTATTTTTTCAAAGATAATATAATAGTAAAATAATAAAAAACATCACGGTCTCTATTCTTTAGTCTTGACTTCAGTATCTCTTTAGTATTTTTTTTTTCAGAAATAATATAAATATTTTTAAATCTTTTAATTGTGATTTTATATCAATATTGATTTCCCCTCCTCTACTTCATCGCGCTTAATTATTATATATTTTATGAAATTTTTATTGATTATACAAAAAATTGTAAATGTTAATTTAGTATTTTAATTTTCTATTTTTATTCAAGCATAATTAGTTTTATTAAATTATTCTTTATAATTTTTGATAATTGTTATAGTATATTTTCTTCTATTTATATTTTGCTTAGAAAAATGTAAGAAATTTTTCAAATTTTTAATTCTACAAATTTCTTTCTGTCTCTCTCAACAATACTTTATAGAATTTCTTTATAGAACTGTTAATGATCCTTTTATTCATTTAATCTTTCAAGAGAGAAAACATCACTCTAATATCTCTCATGTAGTAATTATAAAATCTATCAACTTTTTATTAATCCGTCTAACAAATATAATTGCTGGACATTCGTAAGATTATCGCAGTGAAGAAAATGTGATTTTAGTAGTCGAGCATTTGAGCGAATTCTATTATACAATGATAGAATATAAAAATCGCTTTTTATGATAGATTAAAAGCATGAAAATTTTCACTCTTTTTTATTATAGACTCATTATCTTGAGAAATGTTCGAAAAATGAATAAAATTACGGCAGAAAAGATGCCACATTCATGTGTAATTACGTTTTTCCATATGATGACGCAACTAATCGATAATGCCATAGGATTGGAAATCAGCGATCTCAACTCAGCACACGGATCGCATACGAAAAATGCACAGAAAGAGTAGCCTAAGAGAAGCGAATCGATACACACACACACCCACACACAAGGCAGACACGTGCGCGCACGCATATACATGTGTATGATTTCGTGGCACGAAGGGAACATTTTTCAACGAGCAATCGAAAGCCAAAAGCACGGAACGAATGAGGATTTTTATTACAAATGTCCATTTGTCCGACAAAGTAACGGAGGTTTCTCTACATCACTATCGGAATCTAACTGCGGAAGTCAATTGTGTGTCAATTTATTTTATGATCAATACAACAAAAAAATCTCAATAATGTAAATTCGAAACCTTATGTATTTTTCAATTATTATAAGGCAATTTTTTTAATATTATATATCTATCAAAAAACGAATGTTTCTATTGACAATAAAAGATAACGATGACAAAGATGAAGAAAATAGTAGTGTTATCGTATTACAATTGATCTAAATTTAAATTAGACAAAGATTGTTTAATATATCTAATACTTTTATTAATAAAAATAGCTATTAAATACTATTTCCACACACAAGCATAGAATAATAATTGTACTACTATGTGCTCATGTTTTTAATGCCAATGCGGCGATCTTTGTTACATATATGTGTATAATCTCTATCATGATTTATTTTGCAGTAAAAAAACACAGAGTCTTTAGATGTTCCATTTAAGCTTGTATTTTTCTATTAAAATACATTTCCTTCCCGATCTTTTATTCATTCTATTCTATGTCCGTTTCTCTTCCAAAAGATATCAAAGCATTATGTGCTTCAAGCTGTTCGATGAAGATTACGAACCAGCATTAGATACAATGCATTAGATACAATGCATTATTAGAAATGTCTTCAATAAAATGTATCTTTTTCTATTCTCTACGTTGCAGGCTTTTGAGGAACTCGAGGAGCTATTAGGAAAACATAACATATGTATCGCCATCAAAGAAAAGTTGGTAAAGGATTCTGGGGTTGCCGAGGAGATCGCCTACGATAATATCATTTTAAAGTTGCTGACAAAACCACGAGCAAGAGGTAAGAGATAGGGACTTAATAAAACAAAAAGAAATACTCATGTTGAAAAAAAAAGATAAATGAAAATTATATTTTTTCTCTCTCCTATGGTTAATGCCTTTAAAAGCATACACAATATATGCATGCATATTCGTATTTTATGTATATATTTATATATATTCATTATGTGTAAAATCTTTTGTTCAATGTGCCTAGAGAGTGTTACATCAACGTAATAAACTAATTATGTATCTCTCTCTCTCTTTTTCTCTTTTCTCCTAAATTACAAATCTATTAACCAGTCTGTAAGTAAACCGCATTGAAATCTTAATCAACGTTTTTCCGATAATACGTTCTTCGGTGGGATAAATGTCATTAAAAAGGATTTAAATTATTACCAAGAGAAAAAGAGAAAGAAAGAGATTAGAGAGAGCCCTCGTATCATGGCGATCTGTTCATTTATGCGATTTCATCCTTTTAATCAATATAAATTATTCCAAAATATAAACGAATCGCAAATGCAGAATTACGAAATAGAATTGTATCGATGGCGAACGTAACAAAGACTCCGAACCCCATTCGATTCATTTCAGAGTGACGAAATGGGTTCATTAACGAAATGGAAATGCGACTTACTCCGCAAATGGCACTTTGTCCAAAACTTGTTCAAAATCTACGTAACTCATCTAACTCTCTCATTTCTTCCTAAGATCTTCCTAAGTGAGCGAATGCTAAATCCCTGACTTTCTTTGCAGTTCGGAAGGATATCAAGCGCAGTTTAACTTGTATATCGAATGTTCGCATACACGTTTCAGCAAATCATTAAAGAAACAACAAAATATTTCGCGTAATGCAAAAAACTAAATAATCTATTTTAATATTTGTATCATTTTCAATGATTTTGGCTTTAAAAGAAAATTAGTATATGTATGATATTTGTGTAGAATTTATTTAAATTTGGGGAGAGTCCTTAATTAAGATATTAATATTCTCATAAAAATTGTTAAGAAAAATAAAGTAACATATGTAAAAATATGTAAAATTTCAAATCAAATTATAATAAATATCAACCTTAGTAATGAGTTTATTTAAATGTTGCTTTATGTTATAAAAGTTAAGATAAATAAAATTAAACTTTGTATGATTATATGGACTGGAAATGTAATATATATTTCACGTCAGTTTGTGTATACAAGCAGAAATTGCGTTTATAATTTACATTATATTTGTATCGTTCTCATAGCTAACAGCGAAGTATTTACACGCATCGCTAAGAAAACATTTAAACATTTTGATGTAAATTCACGAGAAAATTCAAATACGACAGACACCCAGGATATGGATGGCAGAGAAACGAACAAATGTACGTTGCTATTTTCGCGAACGTAAAATGAGAAATGGTGTAAAGCGAAAATGGCTGTAAGGTGCATCAAAATTATGACATTGCCAGATGAATCTGTCTCCATATTTATTCCATTCACATATATACAACAACAAGAAATATAATTGATTTTCTATACACGCTGAAATGAAAACACATTCTGAGGTAATCTTATTTCAGAAAAATAGGGATTAGCAACTCAGTCTAACAGGCAAAGATGTTTCTACCTTGGGCGAATAAATATTTCATCCATTTAATCCATTCAACGCGATCCTGAACCTTGAAATCCCTCGGTGACTTTTCAAATCTTTCATACTTGCATAACTTTCTACCAACATTTTTGATAAATAAATCACATTTTCGACTACATAAACTCTTCTTCTAAAGAAAAACTTGTATTCAAAAATTAATCGTTTGACGTATCTCATAAATAAAAAAAAAAAAAAACATTGAAATGTTTATTAAATTTTGTAAAAATACTTTCACAAAATACTAATAGCTCAAAAGATATATAGAGATATATAGAGAAAAAAATAAGAATAAGTAATATGGCATTCCATAAACAGTATATATTTAATGCCTCATAATAAAATGCAAGTAATGATATTTTAAACTAAAACTTAATATACACGAGATTTAAGTTAAATTATTAAATATTCACAACATTTTTTTCTTAAATGCATAAGTTAAATTAATATTCACAACATTTTTTTCTTAAAAAACATAATTCCGTCTCCAAGAAAAATAGATACGATTTTAGCAAACAATACATTTGATTGCTTAAGCGTATCTATTACATCACTTTCCGATAAGAAAAAAGCATCTCGCAATAAACATCAATTTTATACAGAATTTCCTTGTAGACCTTTTTGTAACTAACCGTTCTCGGCTCCGTCAGGCTCGACCTTATGTTCTTTTTTACACCCTTATCGATTCCTACCGGATCCGGTATAATCTTGATTCTCATAGGAATCGCCGTCCACGATGAGGATCGAGACGTTTCATTGGCATTTTTTTCAATAAAAGCTTAATCTTTTTGCTTTCGGGAAAATGACTTTTTGCCGCGATAAAATAAAATCCAATGGCGAAAATTGCCGCAGTAATAGAGATAAGACGATAAAAGAGCACCGCATTTACGGATGAAATTTTCGCGGAGCTCTTCTAACTTCTGTATTGCCGTAGGTTGCATTATTTTCGGTTCCGACCAAGAAGTTGCCGGGGTCATGAGAGCGGTTAGACGATGCAACGCGACCGGCGCTTTTTCCTGGATTGGGAGTGACGGTTGGAGCGCAAGAGGATTAGTGAGTAACGGTAACGAGCCAGAAGTCGAGGGCACTCTATCGGTCCAACCTCAGGCAAATCCCGTTAAGGGTTTCGAAGAGTACTTTCTCAACTTGACCGTCGAAAATAATCGAAGGAATCCGTGGTTCGTCGGTAAGCGAATGGCCAGAATTTGCGACGGGAGCGAAACTTGGCGACGCCATCTCATTAACTCTCGCATTCTGCATCCGCGCTCCCTTGTCCGTCTCTCATCGCCTCCGACTTCATCCGGCATCCCTCCTCGTCCGTCCTCTCCTCTCTCTGTCTGTCATATCGCCAAACTTTTAATCACGGTTTTACTAATACTAGACTGATATTTAACGTGATCGTTGGTTGCCAAGTAAAACGATCGAAGCAGCAATTTAACTAACAAAATAACTAATAAAGGCTCTTATAAATATATGAAGAAGACAAAAGGCAATAAAAAGCCAGAATGTAATTTAAAAATTATAATAAAACATAAGCGCATAAATTACCGCGCTAAATTACTAACAATGTATGTATTATATATTTTTTCTCAATGAAATAAAAAAGCATTAAATACAATTATACAATATTATTATTCTCGATGCATGTATATTTAAAAATGCATAAGCATATGTTTCGCTAAGTCGTTCTGGATCGATAATAATATATCGAATTTTCAAATACTTTTGTCACATGTCACACAAGTAAACCTTCGCGTTATCTTTTTAGAATTTTGGGAGGATCATTTCAAATGCCGATATCCGAATGCATCCCGGACACCATATAATAAAAAATATACAAAAATGTGCACAACGAAAGAACGTCTCACCAAACAAAACACGGCTTTCGAGGATCAACTGCAGTTTGTTTCCGACGCAGTAATGGCATTCGCTTACGCTTTTCGGTATAATTAAAATTTAATCATCGATATTTCTGAAAGTATGTTCTCGAGAAAATTATGAAAAAAAAGCGCTATTCTTCCTTTCCCTCCAGAGATATGCACCTTGACCTTTGCGATGGAAAGCAAGGATTATGCGATGCTATGAAACCGACCAAGGGAATAACGCTTCTACACTACCTGCGTAAGGTGGATTTTGAGGGTAAGCTGACAAAACAATTTCTTGGAGAGATTACGAAGGTGCGAGTCTAGTCATTGAAAATTTATATTACATAAAACAATGGGATACCTAACACATTTTAAGGTGCTTTCACGTATCAAATAAATGTAATATATTTATTAAATAAAATTTTAAAAAATATAAAAATGCCTATAATACACTCTATTATATGGTGAAAACTATCTTTATCGTGATTAGTTGCTTATACGTCTCGATCAAGTTTTCATGGTACTCATAGGCGATCGAACGACTACGTTTAAGGTCTAAGCGGAGACAAGTTCAGATTCGACAAGAACGGCGACGGACCGGCGCGATACAACATCATACATTTCAAGCAAGTCGAACCGGGCAAATACAAATGGATACGTGTCGGTAAATACCTGGAAGGCGAACTGCGACTGAATATGTCCGGTAAGCCCTTTCCTTTTCATATTTCACGTGTGCGAATGTACGGGCTTTATATGCTTATAATGTTCTACATCGTCATCATGCATGTATTGTTTTAGAAATCCAATTTAAACTTGGGCATCCTCAACCACCTGAGAGCGTATGCTCTTTGCCTTGTGAGCTCGGCCAAGCAAAGAAATATGTCGAGGGCGAAAAATGCTGTTGGCATTGCTTTAATTGCACTCAATATCAGGTGTGTCAATGATGTCAAGAATAATTAATCTGCAAGACTCGATGTATTTGTAATTTTTAGCTTACCGCTTCTTTTATTAAAAGAAAAAAAAACGTGTACATAGATAATACTCCTGTTATAAATTTTCCACAGTTTCGATGATAAAAGATATAATATCTATCTTTATGTATACATTCATTTATCTCACATTTATCTCGCGTAATAACTGGTTTTGAAAATACTGCATATTTTTTTATTCGATATAGTTCTCGTTGGATATATGAAAAGAAATGAAGAGAAATGTGTAAAAAAAATATTTATATATAAAAGTAAAATCAATTTTGATTAATTAAGTTAATTAATCATAAAAAAGTAAAAAGATCATAGGACAAATTTTTGAATCAATATACAAGATGGTTATCTAATTTTGTTTCGAAGCTTAATATTCTTAAATCATATAATTATATTATATGATGTATATTAAATTTGTTTCATTATTCTGTCAACTTTTGTAATTATATGAAAAATATCTAAACAACTTCCTTTTTTTTTATAACATAGATACGACATCCTAAAGATGAGACGCAGTGTATTCAATGTCGTCGAGGTACACTACCCGACGAAACTCATTCAATATGTCGGGATGTTCCGGAAGAGTTTCTACGTCCGGAAAGCGCTTGGGCAATAAGTGCAATGTCTTTTTCTGCAACAGGAATTTTGGTAAGTATCTCTTATATCTTTCATAAAAATCTATATAACTTTCTAGAATTGACAGCTTAAATAAAAGGGACTATAAGTGTATTAAGAGAAACAGACATAATTTATATCTCAAACTGCAATAATTGCGTCAGTATATTTTATATGTCACGCGTAAGCATATGATTTTTATCTTTTGGGTAAATAGGTCACGTTATTTGTCGGCGGCGTTTTTCTTAAACATAACGACACGCCCGTTGTACGTGCATCTGGACGAGAACTATCTTATGTTCTTCTGTCAGGAATTTTACTCTGTTATCTCGTCACATTCACTTTGATACTTAAACCTACGGACGTTGTTTGCAGTATTCAAAGGTAAATAACTGTGAATCTTTTCGAGCATAGTATCTTTTCTGCAAGTGTTCCGACGTGATAGTATTAATTTGTTTTTACAAACTGTCAAAGTAACTTTATTAAATTACATTCTCTATGTATAATGTTAAAACTATCTAATTAAAAATGACAGAGTTTTGCTAGTTTTACATGATTAACAAATTTATACAATAATTTTGCAATCTTTTTTTATTTCCTATAATTCATATAATTCATTGTGTGAGTAAAAGTAAAATATTTTCTTTAAATAATATCGCGGGATATAAACAGTGGCTAAAATCAAATCTAAAAATTTAGACGTAACATGATGAAAAATAAGAGAACTAAATTTTTGTATATCAATCTACAAAATCAGAGATAGAAATATGAAATATACGTAGAAAATACTTGTTGATATTAATAAAATGTTTGTTAAGAGAAAAACAAAAACATAACTTCATCTCTGCTAATAGATTTGCCGCAGGCTTCTGTTTCACGGTAGTATATGCGGCATTACTAACGAAGACCAATCGAATCTCAAGAATCTTTAATGCCGGAAGCGCGAAAAGACCATCCTTCATATCACCGCGATCACAACTTATTATTTGCTCTGGATTAGTATTCGTACAAATCTTAATTAACGGAGTTTGGATAATCGTCGATCCCGCCGAAGCTATGCATCACTACCCTACGATGGAAGATAACTTGCTCGTTTGCAATAACTATATCGACGCCAGCTATATGATCGCATTCGCGTATCCTACAATATTAATAATCGTGTGCACCGTCTATGCCGTCCTCACGAGAAAAATTCCGGAAGCCTTCAACGAGAGTAAACACATTGGTAAGTTAATTTTTTTCGCTTCGTACATTACATTATGTTTTATAATTATTCATACCATATTCTGTCCTATTTCTGTTCCTTTATAATTAAATTAAGCACTAATGGATTCGGTCACGCAATTATAACGTAATTATAGTACGTAAAAGACTTGGCTCAAAAAAATTTCATCCCTTATTTGTATGATAATAATTATTTAACCAAGATAAAAGAAGAGCTTCATTAAGAAACAATATGTCTAATGTAGGTTTAACAATGTATACGACATGCGTTATATGGTGCGCTTTCATACCTTTGTACTACGGTACCGGAAGCAACGTTGCACTGAGAATTACTTCGATGTCGGTCACAATCAGTCTTTCTGCGTCTGTAACGGTGGTTTGTCTCTTCAGTCCAAAGGTAAAGCTGATCATTTTTGAAATGCAAGCACGTTAAGATTGTTGCAATTTTACAATGTCGAATATGCTACGCTCAGTATTTATAAATTATAAAAAAAATTGTAAATTCAAATTACATATACACACACACAGTTGCGAGGTATGTAAAATATTAAAGATTTAGTATTCTTATTAATATTTCTCCTAAAATGCACGTTCGACGAAAAAATAATTTCTGAAAATTGGAATTTAGCTTAGAATTGTTTCTCGTGTAAAAAAAAATAAAATGAAATTTTAATTACTGAATACCTGTGCATACTGATTTCTGTAGCTTAATTTACTGTAATAACGATTCACGTATTGTTTGCGCAGCTATACATTATTTTAATCCGACCTGAGAGAAATGTACGCCCAACCGTAAGGGCAGGAAGGCCTAATCTGACGAAAAGTTCAGCGATAACAGCCACAAATGCTTCAAATATGATGGGCCCAGTAACGGCGACGACAGTTCTGACAGCCGCAACTTGCGATCAGAATAAAGCAATCAAAAAACATATCGCTATAGATTGCTCCACTCAAAGCGAGTGTAAATATAACTTCGAAATTTTTCTTTTATAAAATATCATTTTCATTTTAACACATTCGACTTCCCTCATTTTTGTTCGCAGGTTACGAATTGCAGTTGAAAGATAAGAAGAACGGGGAATCATTAGCAACGCGTACTTCGCGATCAACTCAAACGATTAACAACGAAAAGGAATTTGTAGCCATTGCGGCGATTAATAAAGAATCGCCGGATGTAATCGCGTCTGTGAATAATAAGGAATCAAAAAACAGCACGATTACGGCAAAACGACTTAATAGCAACGCAAGGATAGGTAACGGCCCACTCTCTCAAAGTGATCTCTCTTTATAGCGGAAAATAGAATTGTCTATAAAGAGAGAGAGAGAATCCGTATTAATTATTAATTTAAAACCGATCTCAAAGAATCCTGTGATCGTCTGATTTATTCTTCGTATATACGATAGTATGTCAATGTATTTTTCAACGTAAAAGGCGCAAAATATCTGCATTAAAAATTATTTGTCATCAGATGCCCCTCGCCAAAGACAACAAAATATAACAACAATTAGACAAATTATCCAATATTGTGCTCTAAATTATCCATTAGTAGAGCAAAACAAAAATAAATCAAATTTGTTCTGCATATCGTACATATGATGTATCAAAAACACATGTATATCATAATGCACAATATTTCGTAATCTATAATCTTAAATTAAGAAAAACTAAGCAAGCATAAATAAATATATAATGAACTTTAAAGTTAAAAAATATTCATTATCTAATTATGCAATATAATGTGCGCGAAAGGTATTTGTATAATTAATAAATAGTGCATTTCGCAGTCGTAGACAGTACTTACTGATAAATATATAACAATTCGATATTAATTCTCTTGGAATTATTATACTTTTAATAGAAACCAAGATTGGTTAGATTAATTTTACTTTCATATTTAATGAATATAAGATGATTTTACAATTTTAAAACGTGAAGAGAGTTCTCTTGTTTAATTATTTTTTACATAAAAACATAATTTGTTAAGTTAGTTAATTTTAAACATTGATAATTAAACGTTCTAACATTTCAAAATATAATGTAAAATGTGTTGAAAATATTAATCTACATAATATTTTGTTAGCCCCTCTCTCTTAATTTCACATTATAACTTTTTTAATATAAATTCATTAAAAAAATGAATCGGTGTTAAAATTATGTAACTTTAAAAAACTTTTTTAAATTGTTTAAATCTTTTGATATTCTATTTTTTGCATACTTCGACATATATATTAACATTTAATTATAAAGAAATTCTTATTATTTTTTCGTGTATAGTCACATATCTTGATATCAAAATCATCTTCGAAATTATTTACCGTCAAATATGACGCGTAAAAATTTAAATGTGTAAATATAATCCAACAAATTAAAAAGTTTTCCCGTCTAAAGCAAAAGTAATTTTCTGATATTGTACCTACAAGATACAATATCCTAAAATTTATTATATAAATTCGTAAGTTTTCTAAGAACATAAAGAATAATATTCGTATTACACATTTAATACGTAAAACTGAATATATAATTATTATGTAAAATACCTACGTATTTGTAAATATATAAAAAACGGTGAATTTAGTTTAACGTCTTCTCCTCATCGCGCGTCGTACGATATTTAAATAAAATATGTGCACACATTTACATATACTTTAGAGTAGATATATGTATATTATAATGTTAAATTTCTTCCTAGAAATATTTTCTGCACATTATAGGAATTGCTCTCCGTAGAAATAATATCCGTAAATAGCGTAGTATCATAACGATAGTACAAGTCTATTTTCAAGCTGCAATTCTTAACGTTATTAAAAATTATTTATGTAAATATCAAGTACATTTGAACGATTTGAACGATTTGTGTTAATATTGGTATTAGATATACATATATCTCATTCGGGAGAAACATATCGTTTGCATACCATAATATATCAATAAACTCTTCTCACTTATAATTACTATAAAAAAATTAATTAATCTTTTAATACTGCATTCAATCGGATTTTACGATCAATCGAGTATTCGATCATTTACAAATATGTACATATACATATATACTATACATACATACTATACACATTATATATCATTTATCTATTCATATTATCTCTACTTTTTTTTTTCTTTTTCGCTATAGATTCTCATTAATTTGTGATCTATATAGAAATGTAACTAGTAAGTAAATCTCATTGCTTATATTTATTTAAAATATCTTAATCTTTTGTATATGTATAAAAATTATATTATATATATATATATATATATATATATATATATATATATATATAACACATAAAAGAGTATTAATAAAACTCTATTTCATTTCAAAATATTTAAAAAAATTTCCTTATTTTTCCTTTTTCTTATTAGGTTTTAGATATATGAGAATAATAGTATTTTTTTCTTTTAATTAGCATCCTAGCATGTATCCTATAGCATGTATCCATAGCATGTATCCTATTTAATCATATATATTTAATCGTTTGTCATACATATACGCACACATATGATTTATAATTTCAATATATATCAAAAGAGAAATATAATAATGAACTATTAGAAAAAATATTAAATGCAATTTAGCACTATTTCTTGCGTATTATCGTACGTATAAAAAATTTATTTACATAAATTTGTGTACTTTAGAAGCAAATATAATATTAAAATTTATATAAAAAAATCAAAATTATATATAAAAATCATTATGAAACAACGCAACAAAATATACCTCGATGGATATTCGAAGTATTGATATAATATGTGCATATACAAAAAATAAATTATAGATAATTGTACATATAATACACATGTGTAATATCATAAATACGAATTTATTGTTTTAGCTCGTACCGAATCTATTGAATTATATTCTTTTGAATTATGGAAAAAAATTCATAATTATGCAATGTATAAATTCCAAGAAATGCAATGCAAAGACATAATGTCAAAACGAATATAATATATTATTATATATGTACGTATATCACGCGATCTAAAGATATTTTAAATACATTATGAATTAAAATAGGAAAAAAAAAATATATATATATATATATATAATAGCATAATGTATTTATTAGAATAAAAATTACGAAATAAAATCGACGATATGATGTAATTATTGCGTACTACTCTTCCTTGCCATAGACTTTTACGAAGAAAAGAAAAACTCCTTAATTATTATTTTCTTTTTTTTAACGCGCATCAGATGCGACATACAATAAATGTAGAACAATTTAAAGATGCTATTTATTTGTAAAAGTTACAGAAAAGACGATGCTCCAACGTTAAAATCGCAGGAAAAAGAGAGAGAAAGAGCGACAAAAAAATAAAATATCCAAATAGTTTGCTATAAAGCTTTCATCTCAATTATTCTCTACTTATTCCATCGACTATTAGCCAAAAAGATCAGCAGAAGATCTTAAAAATCCCAATTAAACATATGATTTATGATTTGTATTTCAAATACTATATTTCTATAATCACATTGGACTTCAAACACTATATTTCTAAACACTATAAAATCACATTGGAAAGAGAAAATATACCATCGTACGATTATAATTTCTCACTGAAGAGTCATATGAATATACTTGTATTGACAAAGGAATATCAAAAACGTAAATATGCGTATAGAAAATTTTGTATGTCTAAATGTATGTCTAAAACATCCAAATGTATATATATATATATATATATATATATATATATATATATATATATATATATATATAATATAATATAATAATATAATTAAAACAACATATAATATTACCGTCCTAAAATATTGGATGCATACCTACAAGTTGCACAATTCTTAAAGCCTAACATTAGTTTTGTGTAATAGATAGAGGAAACAAGGCAAGTGTGAAGGAAACGAGAGAAACGAAGGAAAGAGAGGCATTAAGGATACAGAAAAAAGCCTCACTAAAATATATTATTCTTTTATTCGAATAGCAATTACAACGCTCTTCAATGAACCATTGACATTTTTTCTTTTTTGCTAAACTACATCAGTAGTATACCTTGATAATTTTCTGAACATATGAATTTCTTCAAAAACAATCTCTCCAACTAGTCATGCTTTGTCAATAAAGTGTTTAGCGATTACAAATCCTTACGAAACGAGATTCTGTAAAGTCTGAACGCAAACAATACGAACGATACTATCGTCGGAAGTAAGCATCGATCAACTCGTCACAATGGGCATACCATTTTATGTGATAACTGGCAATGGGTAGGCACGTATGCATTGATAAATATGCAATGCATCTTGCATTATTTATCAAATTTTCATCTAGAGTCAAATCCTAATTAAATTCTTCACGCCCTACAAACATAAAACATGATGTCTTTGGTCTAAAAAAATAAACAGATATATCACACAAGAATATTTAAGCTTACCTACAAAATTATCTTTGTTGCAAAGAAAAGATTCATTGTTTTCAAAAGCTCGATGTATATGTATAAAGACAATCGTCACATATTTCGCTAGGTATACTCTTTGTATGTATGTATTAAAATTCTTTATATATTCAATATAAATAAATAAATGATTAAATTCATGACTAAATTTTGTACAAACAACTACCGAAATCATTTATACAGCAAAAATTAACTACATTAGATATTTGAAATAATCACAGTAAAAGTATGTATATATGTGTAAAATATGTATGTGTATGTATATATTACTGATTTCCCTAAACACATACTGCAGCTATTAATAAAGTTGAAATCAATCTCGATTTTTCTAAAAAGCTCTATGATGTGTGTCAATAAATCATTTTTACAAATGTATTTCAATAAGAAAAAATAATCTTGATTTTATTCGCTATTGTAGCATGGTAATTCCCATAAACATTACATAAAATCGAATAGTCTTACATATTTGTATACTGTTTGATATTATATTCATAGAGTATATTCTATAAAATATTATTTCCCTACTTTACTCTAAAAATCTCTATAAATTCGATATTTTTCAGATACATAAAAGATTCAATTTGGTATAAGTCCATTGCATGTAATTTTAATATTACCCTTTTCATTTATTAATCAATATAATCTAAACTAAAAGATTAACACAAAAATTCGATAATTTTTCCGTCACTTTCAATTCGATTATATAGCTTGACATTTTACAACAAATTTGAAACGTAAAATCCGATTCAATGAACAAATAAATAATGCAAAGAATGCACATTGTGCAAGAAAGGACTATTAAATTTATGTCTTCCAAAACTTACCACTGACTTTGATACATTTGACCTTCTGTAACTTCTTCTTTTCCGACAGCACCGGCATGGCTTCTCTACTCGATTCGCTTCCTCCTGCGCCAGAACTACCGCCAGCTACATCAGCTTCTTGAATGTTACTACCTCCTGCTTGAGCCGCGAGAGATTTCTTTATATTAGTAATCTAGAACATATAACAGAAAAGAACCTATATATAATGGTATATAATGTTTTATTAATAATGTAATTAATATAATATTTTATAATATAATGTTTTCTAAATTTCAATTTAAAAAACAAATAATTAAGGAAAGAAATGTCACTCACATCTCTCTGTATTCTTTCTTTGTGATAAGTAGCTTTTTGTTTCTCAACATTAGCTCTAGATATTTGATCCTCGATACAAGATAAAACTGTATCGCACGCTTCACCCCAAGCAGCTAAGGTTTCAGCTACTACACCGGTATCACCTGGTCGAACATCTCGTCCTAGACCGGCATAATCTACTTCTAATTGTGAGTTTTTTTGATCCAATTTTCCATGAATTATGTCTGCATATATTGCTTCGATAATCAAATCCTCTAGATCTCTGACATTCTTTATATCTAACTCTTCCAACAGAACCGAATAAGGTATACATTTGTTTTTTGTGGCAAGAGTGACAATTGTAAGATGTTGAAGCTTTTTTTTTTGCGTAGGTGTTAATTCTAATACTTTCTCTTTATTTTCCAAATAATCTTTATAGGTGCCATATGCAAACAGATTCAATGTATTCCAATATTGAACATAAGGTCCATTCTCCAACTCTTTGATATTTGGCATGTCCAATAATTCACCAAAAACATGAACGCCAGGTGTTTCAACAGCTTGCCTTATCAGTTCTATGGCAGCAGCGCCTTTTGCAGTTTTTGCAAGCAATACAAACTGCTCTAAAGGATTATTGGCTGATTTTTCAGTGCTGTTTCCACCAGTCATGCTGACTTCTATAAAAATAAATAATATATTTTTGGATAAAACATTTACATATATGAATAACAATATATCATAATATATATACACAAAAACATTAGTGAAACACTTGACACATGAATTTAGACGCATGTTTAGATGTATATTTAAAAATCAATATATAAGAAATGAATATATGTTTAGATGTATTGATAAATTCATATATTAAAACGTTAATAATTCTTATGTACATATATGAAAATAATGATAAATAAAATTATGAATACAATAAACTCTATATGAAAAAATTGTTTGTTTTTTTGATAACAAAACTTAGTAAGCCAAACATTCGTTTAATTGTTTGATTTTGAAAAATTGGAGGATACAACTTCATGTTTGTGTGTCGCGTTACGTGCGTATTAATGGTTAAACGGCATGCAATATTACGAGATATGTAATCGAAATTAAACATATAATAATATAATAGATAACTAATTCACCTTTTCGTTATTAGCAATACCCTAAGGAGTCTTAAAACTGACCACAACTTTTGGCAACTGTCTAGGAGATCCAGGTTTTGAATTATGAAAAGATACAAAAGGTGACAAGTGCGCACCAACAACACCAATAAATAAACACCTTCAGTTTTAATGCACTTCACTCTTCATTCGGCGTTGCAAATATTTTGAATCATTTGTATGACCAATGAATCAAACTGGACAAAGATTTCTTCGTTCTTATTGGTTAATCCAACAATTTAAATTTATGATGTCAAGTGAAGTGCATTTTCCAGCGTGATATTACATCTATTTTACGAGTTGTGTTGATTGGCTACCGTATAGAAAATATCTAGAGATCGGAAGTTTCTTGCAATAACAACCAATCAAAATCTCTGAATTTTAGAACCGACAGAACTATCAGCTGGAAAAAGCGTCACATGAAAAACGGCAATACTGACAACAAAAATATTGGCAAAACTGTTTCTCTTCTACATATGTGTTGTAAAAGTTGGTAAAAGTTGGAAGCGGTTTGAGGTTAAAATACATTTATAATCCCAATATATAAGTTATCGATTAAGTGTCTTTGGCATTTAAACAACCAAAACAATACGAGGACGATCACATATTTATCCTACAAATGCGACAATGGTGAAGAATAAATTGACAACGTGTTGTAGGTTAAGATTTCATCGAAGTTTCTTTGTGCCATCAGTGAATAATATCCAGGAGCAATATTGACTCGATAAAAATGAGCAGGCTATGGAATTACTTAGTATTTCAGGCATGGATGGCTTACTTGATGGCAGCTGGATTGTTAATCTTTACGAGTGGCTTCCTCCTTAATCGCGTCTCCAGGCCAGAACAGGCCGAATGCACACTATGCACAGTCAATACCGGTGATTGCGACATGGCAAACATCTTCCAAGACATGGAACATGCCGCTAAAGTGTGCTTAGAGCGTAGAGCGCGGGTCGTGCTCTTAATCGTCGATGCCTTGAAGTACGAGTTTGCGGAGTGGTACGAGAACACTACTTCGATGTTCTCCTATCATCGCAACAAGTTGCCCGTAATTCACGAATTACTGCAGAAACATCCGTCACATTCTCGTTTATACAAATTTATAGCCGATCCACCTACCACTACTATGCAACGTCTGAAGGGTCTTACGACAGGTTCTTTGCCTACTTTTATAGAAATAGGCTCGAACTTTGCCTCGGAGTATATTCAAGAAGACAATCTCATTGATCAAAACGCTGCCGGAGGTATCGTTTTTATGGGAGACGATACGTGGACCAATCTATTCCCCAATAAATTTATGAGACAATTTCCATCGCCTTCGTTTAACGTCTGGGATCTGGACAGTGTAGACAAAGATGTCCAATATCGTATTTTCTTTGAGATGAAAAAGAAAGACTGGTCATTACTAATAGCACACACACTTGGAGTTGATCATTGCGGACACAAACATGGCTCGCAACATCCAGAAATGACAAGAAAATTAAATGATACAAATACACTTATAAAGGAGATTGTAGCATCTCTTGAAAAAGATATGATGCTTTTTGTTGTTGGAGATCATGGAATGACCGAAACAGGCGATCACGGTGGTGACAGCTTGAATGAAGTTGAGGCTGCAATGTTTGTTTATTCAACAAGTCCTTTGATGAAAGGATTTGCGATTAATGATAATAGCGTGAACCAAATTGATCTTGTTCCTACTCTGGCATCGATTCTTGGCACACCAATCCCTTTTTCTAATTTGGGTTCCATAATATTAAATTGTTTGCCAAATAATGTAGGAGATGCTGCTGGTCAGTTATCATATCTATTACAATCTCTGTGGAGAAATATTGCCCAAACAAAAAAATATATAGAGATATATTCTTCAGATACATATTTGTTCTCAAAGGAGCAGCTTCAGCATTTAGATTATGTGTACAATCTTCTTGCCGAACGAATTAAATATATCAATAGTTTTGAAAAACTAGAATCTTTTGTTGGAGATACTAAAGGTTATTTTAAATTATTGAAAGACACATGTTCTGAAGTATGGGTCCAATTTGATTCTGGTCTAATTTCCAAGGGTTTACTTTTGATGTTTTGTACCTTGTTTTTCTTTTATCTCTTCATCACTGGTATCCCTGAAAATCGTATGTGTGATATATTTAAATCTTCATTTTTACAATGTGCCATTATAGCAAATTTAATCACTGTAGCAATTACTACATGTCTGTTTTTGTTAAATGTTTTAGAAGAATTGAGGAATACAACTTTTTTTGCCACAGGTGCAATTTCTATTTTTTTATTAGTTATAGTAATTGCTCAAAACTGGGATGTTATATCAATGTGCTGGTATGATCATCGTAAAATAAAACTGTTGACTTATGTAACAAGGATAATACTTCTTCTAACAGTATGTGGGCTTTTCTCAAACAGCTACATAGTTGAAGAAGACAAAGTTTTATCTTTTCTCTTTGTTACACTTGTTTGTCTATTCATTTTTAATTTAAGAAAGAGTGATTCTGATAGTACTCTTGAAAAGAAGACAAGGTTTATGTCAAAGCCATCAAAACCAAATTTCAGAACAATTGTATTAGTTGTCGGTTTATTAGCGTGTATATCAATGAGATTATCGCATTATTTCTGGCGCTGTAGGGAGGAGCATCTGCAACGGGAATGCTCTATGTTTGCAACTGGTAAAGTTAGCTGGTCTACAATGCCAAATAACTGGGAGCGTGATTTATTTGCTGTTTTACTTGCTTCAATTATTCTGGCATTATATGTGGTAATAGTTAGAAAGTGGTTGCAAAGTTGTGGAAATCTCACAGGTTTTGCTCCCAGTGTCATGGTAGGACAATATTGTCCAGTTATTGTAAGCGTCTGCATGGCTTGCTATTGGATTCTACAAAAGCACCCGAAATTTGTCAAACCGAAACTCGCTCTGTCCTGGGAAATTAATACATTACCTAATGTAGTTTATTTTTTCTGCGTATTTGCGATTTTTATTCTTTACTATCGTCCACTCAGTATATATCTGTTGCCAAAGAAGAAGGAATCTATCGATGTCTATCGTGATGAAAATATAGTGCCTCAGTTATTTGAAAAAATAAAAGATTCGATCTCCCGCAAACGAATAGATGCCGATGAGCTTCCAGTCATTTATGGTTTCGGAACTGCTTATAGTGCTGTATTTATCTCATTAAGTGTATTCCTCACACTTCTATATGCATTATTGTTGGGAGATACTCTATCGCCTGGTACATTTTTGATGTTCGTAACATGTACCTGCATATTGGGATTGTCCGCGATAGAGAGATACAAAAATGCTAATAATATTTGTAAGTATACACAATATATAGATTCTGCATATTATCTATTTGGATCTATAACTTTTGTGTATATATTATTACATTGCACACAGCTGAACTGGTTGACGTATCTATGCCTATGCTATTTTGCTGGTTCTTATTAGCTGAATATTTCTTTTATGGAACTGGTCATCAGGCGACATTTCCTACTATTCACTGGCATGCTGCCTTTGTAGGAACTGGTGGTCACTTTTATGGAAACTTAGTATCAGCAATTTTAATTGGTAGGTATATCGAGCTACAGCCTTTCTTAAAATCGCTCTTAACTGTAGTTCTGACCTACACAAAATATTTTGCAGGTATCAATACATTCGGATCGCATATTATATTGGGTGCGACATTACCACTATTAGTGGTCGTACCATTTACGTTACATCGGGTATTTCCAAAATTTCTTAAAGCAAAATTTCTTGATGATGTAAAGAGAGGTGAGCTTCTACTGTTCGAACAAGATTCTGCTTTCCATGCTGCAATCTTTTCGGTTGCAGGAAAGTATACGTTACTTCACGGAATCCGGGTATGTTGTATATAAAATTGAACGCAAATTTGTTTCTTATCTTCTCTAAAGATCAATTTTTGCGAGTGCACGCACATACACAATAATACACACAATACATATAATACACATACATACAGACTACACAGGTATATGTATATACCTATATTATTAATTAGACATTGTATTTCTTTTCTAGACTTTCGGCAGTATGCTCGCAGCAACAATACATTGTCGACATCTAATGGTTTGGAAAATATTTGCACCAAAATTAATATTTGAGGGATTAGGATTTCTAGTAACATTGGGTAGTGTACTAGCATCGTTCTACATGGTGTTTCGCATTGATCAACAAATGGAATACCTCATCACCAAAATTACGAAGAGCAGATGATAGTGACTTATTCTTAAAAGGTGTATAGTACAATCAATAGCTAAGTACCAAAGTCTTATAAAAACATTTTACTTTTGCATTAAATCTGAAAATGGCTCTTTACTTATGAATATAGTGATTCGAGATATTACAATATGAAAGATGAAACATAGGAATCTATGCTTATGATACTGCCAATATTTCCACAATTTTATATGAAAGTGTAACACAAAAAAGGATAAATATAAAGTCACACACACACACACACACACATATATATATATATATATATATATATATATATATATATATATATATATATATGTGTGTATGTATGTATGTATGTATGTATGTATGTATGTATGTATGTATGTATAATGAATATTATAAATGACATACTGAAGTATAGAAACTTGTCTCTCCACTTCTTCAAAATGATATTAATGTTAGATATCAACATCCATTTGTTATAAAATTTTATGTCGCATAACCAAATTGTGATGCTTCCTAACACACTAACACTACCCTGCGTGCAATGCATTGCTGATTGAAGACAAACAGAGCAACGCACTTGATGCAGGATTGCGTCTGTGTGCCGCGATTTATCTGTGCGACTGTTGAATATATTGTCGTGTGATTGCTATCATTAAAGAAAGAGAGAAAGAGAGTATAATTATATAGAGAATAGACTAAACACCATTAGAGGGAGCATCCATCTTTTGTATCCTTCGATACATCTAATAGAGAAAAAATCGTATATTGTCTTTGAGAAAAAAACAAATTGTGCAATAAATTCGAAATTTAAAATTCTTAGTTATATCATATCTAGATTCTTTATCGCAGATGATATATTATTCTGTATAAATATCATTTTTTTTACCTTCTTTTGCCACATATATTTTATTGAAGAACGTTTAATCGTACACGTTTATTTATATGGAATTTCGAATAATAACATTTTTAAAAGATTTTTCATTGAGATCCAATCATGTAAATATATGATGAAAGAAGTACTCCTACTGGCTGGGTTAATGTTGATTATGATGGTGCCTATGATCTTGATATATATTCTTGTCATACTGCATCCAGTCAGCCCATTTGTTCAAATTTCCATAAGAGTTAGGCTCCTGCGACAGATGAATAGATGCCCTCGATATTCATAATTTAGAAATATTGCACATATTAATTGTAATTAATACTTTGAAAGCCTGGAACTTGAGAGTTAGGCAATTTAGGCATTTGAATCTGAAATCAAATGAAGTTACCACATTTTATAGCTTTGTATAGATATTATTTTCTTCATTAAGCACGAAGATCTCTCTGTCGAAATATCATGTAATAATAGTTATCAATTTTTAATTCTCATTTTAAATAGAATAGTTTGTACATAGGCTTCCAAAGTATTATAGTGCATTATATGTTATGATACAATATTATATATGTGTACATACACATTGACTTTCATTCACTTTTATTGAATATTTAATATTTTGTTGTAATTTTTAATTTTATTTTTGTAATTTTTTCTAATAATTATAAACACAATTAAATAAATAGATATGTATACATAGGTATATATTAAGGACAAATTTAAAAAAATTACAGAACATGTAAAAAATTATCCTTAAGATTCAAAAATATTTTTTTTGTATTCCCAGTTTGGAGAGAGATTTCTGTACATTTTATAAATATGATATATAATATTACATACAACACATTATGTTTATTATAGATTAAATTTAAAAAAAAGTTTTTATTTTGCTTTATTCTTAATAATATGTAATGTCACCAATTATATATACATATATATATATATATATATATATATATATATATATATATATATATAATATTGCTTCAAGATAATTATCATACTATAACATATATTAATTATCATATTATAATAACAATTAAGATTTATTTTATTTTAGGAAAAAGATGACATAAACAAATTAGTAATTCCTCATCTGTTTGATTAATGTAACAATTATTGAATATAAATATTACAAATAGTGCAAATTATTTATAGAAATAAAATTATTATTGTTATTATAATTATAATAATAATTATTATTATTATATAATTATAATTATAAAACTTGCCAAACATTTTTCTTCATTTTAAACTAATTTTAATTTTGAACATTACGAATTTCAAGACGAATAACATTTCATTACGAATAAGAAGTATATATATTTAGTTTAACTAAATTTTTCATAAATAGAGATAATATGCTTTTATAATACACAAATCGTATTACTCTTTTAATGTGTTTTTCAATTCTTATCATTAATGTTATAATTATAGGTTTTCCAAAACAAGATTATACACTTACCAGCAACTTAATCCCTCCTCCTTGATGCCCCGGTGTAGAACCTCCCCCGGCTTGTACAGACTCAACCGAGCCCGCGGGTAGACTCTGATATCCCTGATGCATCTGCATTTTTACGCCTCTTGTATATTGTCTAGGATTATGCCGATTGTTGTCGTTTTCATATTCCAAATACGATTGCAAATCGTCGTCCACTTGTCGTTTTACAGCAGATGCCGAATTCTCCGGATAAGATACCCAGAAAGATGTTGGCTCTTGGGGCAGAGCTCTACTCATTATAGGATTTTCTTTGACAGGACTTGCCGGATAAGAAGCCGTAGTTACAGGCTCAATGATAGATATTTTTTTCAGAATAGCAGTTAAGAGAGTGTTGTTAATCGGTGAAGCGTTGTCAGTTAATGGAATTCTTGGCAATTCCTCCGAACTGTCCGAAATACTAGCGTTAGTCGCACTCTTCGCAACCGCGGTAATGTTTTTTTGCAGATCCGTTAACATATCGAATACTTGACTAAGCACAGCCATTCTCTGTTGAAAAGGAAGCGTTGGATCTACTGTTGGTTTCGCAAATGGAAATATACCGGAGAAAGGTTTAAAAGGTTTTTTTGCCGTAGCTGCGGTGGCTGCCGCGGTTTTTTCATATGCTATTAAATCATTCAGAGTTGCTATCATATCGCTTTTTAGATTGCCAAGCTCCGATAGTATAATATCAACGACTGCGTCTTTAGCAGCCGCGATGGACGATGCATCATCCAAAGATCTTGCATATTTATTCGATAAAACATCATCAGATTTAAGGGATCTCATATAATTACTTTTTGAACTATCATCTGCTTCTTCTGCAGTCGTATTTAACTTTATACTGTCAAAGAGCTTATCCAGAAAGTCCGACACCTTTTGCGTGTATTCAGTTGGGCTGGGAATTACGGAAGACGGTAACCAAAAGCTGGCTGGTACTATAGTGCTCTTCGGGGTGGGTATTTCAGTCGTTGTTGCTGGAGTGCTAGTGGCAAGATTTTTAAAGAGCGTATCTAGGAACGCTGACTTCTTCGCAGTGAACGTGCTCGGATCCATCACTGATCCGAAAGAGTCACTTGGCCCGACAGAGCTACTTGGTCCGAAAGGCCCACCTGGTCCGAAAGGCCCACCTGATCCGAAAGGCCCACCTGGTCCAAAAGGTCCGAATATTCCCGGCAAATATTCCTTTGGCTTATCACTGGCGGCTGTTTTTGTTGTCGATGTATTTTCTACTATTTGTGGATCTTTTGGATAAGAGCTTGGAATGGAATTGATGTCGCCTGCGGAAGTAGGCGTTTCTATGCTTCTTCTTTTGAAAGAAAAGGGTGTGTTGCTCAAATCGGACATTATCTCTGGCGATGAGAATGACGTAACGGACCCGAATTTTGGACCCATCGGACCAAACTTTGAAGCGAATGGACCAAATATACCGCGTTTATGTATACCGCTATTGTCAATCGCATCCTCTTTACCACCTTGTATTATATCTCGTTTATTAAATAATGCATTTGTGCTATCAGTGTTATCTAAAGGGAGTCCACTCGCGCCATACGATATCGGCTTGGTATCTGCCACATTATATGCCACTGGTCCTAAACCACCAAACAAGTTGCTTAGCATATCCGTTTTCTTAGAGATTAACGTCTTCGGATCTACAAACTTCGGGAAGAATGGAGATTTCGGTGCGTAAGGCACGGATATCGTGTCCATTCCTATCGGAGGTCCAAGGGCTCGCGAATAAACTATAAAATAGTAAATGCACTAATAAACGTAAATCTTACATAATTACACAACAAAAGAAATTAATAAATTTAAAAAAATTAAATAAAAATATTTTTTGTAAAATTGAATTTGAAATTGTCAAAGTTTTTTATTTCTTTTTAAACGTATCTAATTTTACTTTATTTTTTCATTTTATGAAAAAGAAGATATAATTATATATATATAAGAAGAATAAATTTCTTATCTTTCTAGAGAATTAAATAAAGATATCTTATTTCTAAAATATTTGACTTGATTTAGAAGATTATTTAAACACTTGGATCATATCTAATAAAACAGACATTTTGGAAATAAGAAATTTAATTTTTCAAAATAAATACTTGCAATTGTCTCTAATTTTTAATCTTTTTTATAAAATATTGAAGACAAAATAAAAAATATGATATTACCAGGTTTGGATACAAAGCTTGTCCATGATGACGCTCCGGGTGGAAGTGTCAGAACTAAACTGGCAGAGAATGCCAACAGGTAGATGGAAAATAAAAGTATTTTCTGTCGAAGCATATTGCACTAAGTAATATGGTCTACACTGCGAACGTGCTTTTATAATAATCATTAATCAGTAATCCTTGCAAAGTCTCCGGGATTACTTACATGGAGAATGCTGTGGTCCGAGCTCCGCACGACGAAGTCTCATTAAAATAATCCACTCATCTCATACAGAACTTACAGTTGTCAATTTTAGCCGATGCAATTCCTTCTTAGAAAAATTCAATTCCCTTCTTAAAGATGTAAATATGTCTATTTTAAACAATGGAAGATAATTATACTTTTTAAAGTATCAAAATATCTAAATAAATATATCAAAAATAAAAAAAAATAATGGAGAACTCTATATATATCTTTTTATGTATCTAATATTTTCAAATTATTTAGTTATTCATTTTTCTTGCTCACTACGTATATAATATGTATTTCACTTTTAATCTTTTTTTACAAATGAGTCATATGTATTGCATTTGTCAGTTGTTTCCAATAATGGAAACGCAAGCTGCTTCAATTATTTCACCTTATTTTGACTCGAATTGGAGTTTTGGGAAAATATTCAAGATTGTTGTAAGATTTGCCAATCTCTTTTTAATTTAAGCTTTATATATTATTAACATGGATAGCTTTGAGCAACGTGAGTATATAACATAATTTTTTAATATTAATCTTCGTAGAATTAAAAATAAGTAATGGTTGTGGCTGTCAATTCCACACTTATTAACTAATCATGTTTATTTATTTACGTAATTATAATTCATATCTATTACATTATCTTACCCACACAATGCTTTGCAATTAAATACAAAAATGATTACATTTAATGAACATTATATAAATATATAAAATTGCATTTTTAAGATTTAAATATCAATTAATAAATTAAAAGAATAACAAAGTTGTTGATATAAAATATAGAATTAAATTTTAATTTTAACGTAATAGAGAAACTAATCAAGATATTTCTATAAATTGCAGAAAGCACAAACGGTACTGATACCGTTGGAGATAAAGATGTTTTATCATTGTATTCAGCTCTAAAGCATGATTATGAGGGAAATAATATGGCAAATATAATAACGCAGTTACTACATATATATCAACCGAAAGATGGTATTATTGCATACGAATGTGTGTTGAGAAAAATCCAAGATTTATTACAAGACTGTAATTCTAGAAAAAAACAGTTATTGCTTTCGGCAATACCTGTTCCAGATAAGGTGTCAAATCACAAGATTAAAGAAGTTTTTCATACAACTACAGGTTTTATCAAACTTAATCTACAGGAAAAGTAAATCTTGACGCTACATTCTTTTATATATTATCTCTCTCTCTCATACAGTTTCTATCTCATATTATCATATCAACAGCAATATGTTTCAAAGTATGTTTGACGTAAAAAATATGGACGGAATAATGGACAATAATATTTCATCATCAAAACAAAGCTTTTTATATAATAAGAATGCATTAAATTTGAAGTCATCACTTTCCGAAACATTTCCTTTTCGAGGTTTCCCTGAGAACGAAATTTCAACAATTCACAGTCATGTAAAAAACGTAAACCACTTGTACAAAACCATAGAATGCGATTTTCCTCGTTCAGAAATTGTAGCTGATGTCAGTCCAAATTCTGCATCATATATTAATCGGCAGGCTGATTCGTTGAAACATCAATTAAGTAATAATCCAAAGAATTGGCTGAACAGAAATAATAAATATCAGATGTCGTTTTACCAACAATATCTGCTCAATAAGAAGTACAATATACCTACTAGAATTAGTACCACTAATGAACCAGATCTTTGGTATTCATCATCTCAGACGATATATCAGGTGTTTATAATAAAAATTGAATAAAAAAGTGAAATAAAGGAGGCGATATTAATTATAAAGATTTCTAATTATAGGATACATGCTCTATAAAGACATATAAAGATAGTGAGATAATAACGAATTTGTGGCAAGATAAAATTCCACGACACTTTAATAATGTTAACTACGAATATAAAAAAAGTGAAAATGATGTTTTCGATAAAGATAAAAAATTTGGCGTTTCGCAAATGATAATGGATATTGGCCAAAATGCAACAATTAAAGATAATATAGATATGTGTTGGGACGAAGACCAGAACATTGTCGTAGATGTATTAAAGATAAAATTTGGAATCTTAATTTATATTAGCCTTTTTTTCCCAAAAATAATTAACTTCATTAAATTTTAGACGGACGATCTTTTGGCGACAGTGCGCGATAGACTTAAAACAAGTTTAAAGAATTTTTTAAAACGAGCGCAAGAAGGAACGTTTATTGGTAATATATTATTATTTCATTTATTTATATCACACATATAATCATAGATAAGGTATAAAATTATAAAAAAGTAATTTTTCGTGTCCGTATATACAGAATTGTCGACTTTCCCATGCACCAGATCGCATCCACAGTCGAACTCCTTAAATTTGTTATGTTTTATGTCAAAAGATCAAAAACCTGGAATGCCACGCAAAGTTTCAGAACAAAATTTTATATCTAGTATTTCAAATAGTAACAGCAACAGCTGTTTATTTTTAAATCAGCAAAATGCGGAGATTAATTTAAAAAAGAATCAAAGAGGATCGGTCAAAAAAACGGAACAAAAGGCATTTAATGGATTGCAAATCAAATGTAATACTCAGGAAATCAATAAAGTAACTGAATCGCAATTACTGCAAAATAATCTAGATTACATTACGGAAAAGAAAGTGATTACACTTGAATGCAGAGAAAATGATTCAGAAGAATCAATGCACGGGTAAATGTGTAATTATTATTGTATTTAATAATTTAATCGCGCAACAATACTAATAATAAAATGATTTTTAATTCATACAGATGCAAAATAGTAGAATCAAAATCGAACGATATAAATCCAGAAAACAATTTTCAAGCTCATTCAATGTCTCAACTAGCTGCGTACAAAAAACATTATTACGACACCTTATTGAGTGTTCAGAGAGCTAAAGGTTTACATCATCAAAGTCATATTTTAATATTATATATTTTGTTTAGCAAGCCTTATTCATGACTCACTGATACCTCGCGTGTAAAATATAATAAATCATAATTGGTGAGATATGTGATAATGTTAAATGCACTGATTACTTCGATTTTTTCACAGTCGCAGTCACAAATTCTTTAGCATCTTCCTCGGATCATTTAATGAGTTACGATGATCCGTATTACTCGAATTATATAGATCAGCAACACCTGTTTCATCAACAGCGTCATTTCATGACGAGACCGCAATTTTTAACATATCCGGTTGAGTTATCCGGAATATCAAACGTGCATGGTAATCAATACAGTTGGGCGAAATCAGTCTATAAATATTTATTACTGAAGCAATTAAGACTCCAACAGCAGGTAAGAAGATGTAAAAACATAAGTAAGATTATTCCAGAACACGTGTTTACTCACCGTATATCGTTTCAGACTTCGCCCCTGTATGCCCGAAATCAAGAGTAAGTCATTTATATATATGCTCAATAACTGAAATATATTTAAAATATGATTTCTACTCTCTTCCTCTCTCTCTCTCTCTCTCTTTATTCTTGATATTGAAATCGTATTTATGTAATGATAATATTTTGTTTCTTCATTCTTCAAGTGGTCGGATTCATCGTTACATCGGATCTGTGTATCCCTATTCCTTTACGTCAAACGAAAGTGCTCAAGCGAAGCACTTCATACGCCGTAAGAGTTTGGAAGACATAGTCGGAAAATTGAAGGAGATTGAACGCAACAACATTAACAATTGAGCGATTTTTCTCCTGCATTGAAGTGAGAAACTCTATTGAGCGGCACTTATATAAAGTTGCACGCACAAATGGTACAATCTTATAATTTCTGTTCATTCCTGTGTATGGCAGCTCTAAATATCAAGATAAAGAACTAGTTAATACTAATAATATCAGTAAGAATGTTAAAAAACTCACATAATCATAGATTGAGAAAATATTAAGATAAATATAGTACATATATAAGCTCGACATAGATTTTTTTACCGCTCTCGTAAATGTTCATATTTTTCTTTATATTTGCTTTGTTTTTGTATTGAAAATAATTGTTACGTGTTATTATGTATTAATTATAAAAAGATTATCGTATATAATGATTTATATGTACACATCTCTCGTTGGATATCTTGATTCCTTATAAGACGTAAATCTTATAGGGGTCTTATAAGGTTCAATCGCGCAACGATTTTGATAATTCTGTTTATATTTTAAATGATTGCGTGACATAATGGTTTTTCAGTGGTATACGCAGAATATAATGTTATATTTTTAGATGCGAATCACCAATTGAACTGTATTTAACGCACTTATTAATGAATGGACATTATATTCTGTTTGAGTAACATTACACAAAATTCACTCTGACTAGATGATTTGTGATATATTCTTAAATAACGTACACAGTCACACGCACAACTCCGCACAATCAATAATGTATACAATACTCGTTTTCGAGTTACTCCTAGATGTACAAAATGACGTTTAAAAGAATACGTGACAACGCTAACTTAGATGTTACGTGACTCATCGATCATTTATTGTCCAGATCATTCGCTATCAGCGCGACAAAATCACCAAGATGCTTCGCATAATATCTGCGTTATTCTTGGTAATCTGTCAAGCCATATTCATCCATATTCATTCATATTCATTCTCAGACCTCTGTTCAAGACATTCAATTCACGATTCGCCTACAATTAATGTGTCGCTACAGTTTGATGTTCATTCTAAATATTGGCAGCATCACATTATGCACTCACATGTAACTGAATATATAAATACAATGACGCTATCAGTATCCGCGCGAATATATCTATATAAATATTTTAGAACACATTCGACATATTTAAATAAGATGAATATTCTTACTTGAAATATATAACGCGTTATGTCTATTATTTAGTGAGAAATTAGGCCAATTAAATTATCCTGCTAAAAGAATTAAAACGAAAATTGTCAAAAATTTAGAATGTAAAATTAAAGTTCTAATATTTGAAATCGTGAAGAAATATAATTTTCAAATAATTAAGAAGTTTATTTTATACAATGATTTTCTGTCGATTCCTTTTAACTCGCCTGATTTTTGAAGGATATCATGTACAGACTTGGATTGTCATACTATCACTATAGGTCATTATCGATCGAACCTAGTATATAAAAAGAATCTGCGCTATTAATCATAATTGAAATTTATTGCCTGAATGATAAGTTATTCAAATTCACTTCAAAGAAAATAGTGCTTTATGTATCACAAACATGCTGTTACTGATACTTTATTAATTTGCTTCGTTGAAACAAATAATTATCGCAAATATTGAAATTAAATGACACTTTAATTTTTATTATGTATATATACATATATATATATATATATATATATATATATATATATAGAGCAATAATGATGACTTCAAGATAGCTAGTCCTTTATTGATACTTTATTTAACAACAAATTAAGTTTTCTTGATCATTTTTGAAAGATTTTAAAATTAACATTTAAATTATTTTATAAATAACGATATAAGACACAAAATAAAATAATTCCGTAATTGAAGAATTGTAGATTGAGAAGAAATCGTAAATTTAATTTCTTTAGTAATTGAATTGTAATTGGAAGTTATTTTATTTATGAAATATTAATTGAAAGTAGCATTGTATGTGTGCGTGTGTGTCAAAAAGCATAAAAATCTTATAAAATATAAATTTATTTTTGAATATATGTATTATAATATAACATTTATATGAATATATTTATTAAAAAATTAGAATTTCGAATTAAATAATCGCGCATATTTGTGCTATAATTTAACATATTTTGCACATGTCGCTAATCCACTTGAATTTAGAATATTAATTAACGAACATGATAAAACACGAATGATAAATTAAAATGTTATATAATGCAAAATGTAACGAGAATAAGTAATGAAAAATATTTCTTTGATGTATAAACAAAGTTTATGCCGGTCTTATATCTGATGACATTACACTGCTATATGTGCCGAATTCAAATTTAAATATGACAAATTATAACAGATTCTAAAATTAGAATTTCTTTGATATAAAGTCACTAAGAGAAAGAATGGATTCAATCGATATATACTATGTTCAAAGAGCGTTTTCTATATTTCTTCTGGCAGTGTCTGTACATTTTTTTAACTCAAAAATAATTGCCTTATAATGCCAAGTGACATTTTAATTTATTCGATTAGTTACTCTAAAATGACATTATTAAATTTGAGATATATTCACACTTTCAAATGTATTCCAGCATATTGATAATGGGCCACGGAAAAATTACTCATTATTTCTTATTGTGCCTAACAAAACATGAGTTATGACATTCTCGATATTTGCCACAACGAAGCTGCTGTATTACATGCTATTTTTCTTTATAAATCTATATGAACACGCATTTCTCTTACACTATTAATTGATTTAAGGTCGACGCATCAAAATTTAATTAATGTGTGATTTATGTGCCTGTTTGCTATGTTTATGTTTACATTCGTAGTATTGTATCAAAAGACAAAATAGCTGTTTTAGTAGTGGCCCTAATAAAGACTAAACTTAACTAATATGTTTGTGTTTATTCAATCGCATGATAGATCGTGATAAATCGAATAAAAGAGAAACGAGGTATCAGAGAGAAATTCGCTTTAAGAATATTACATATTAAAAGAGATTCAATAGCACGAGCAATCAAGAAACAAGCACTCAATAGTTTTTCTAGGATGAATTGTACTTCTAATACGATATGTATGTACTAAAAAATACCTTGCTCTTTAAATTTATGGATTATTAAGAGATAGTTGTACAAAAAAATGACTAGAGTTGACACTAGAGTTTCTTATTAAAGCGGAAAAATAACACAATACATAATACTGCTCGTCTAGTAACTTTAAAGCTATGTAAAATGTCTAGAAATAGTACGTATATTTCTTTATAGGAACAGGGACGGACCATTCTTTTTTAAAATTTGATTAACTGTAGCAAAACCTATATTTTCTGCATTATATAAAAAAAGATAAAAATTACGATTATGTGTTTTAGGTATCTAATTATCTAATTTGTTAAAATTTAATGAAAAATGTAATCACCTATCTATCAATTATTGTTTTTCAAAATTAATATTATTTAATTTGAGAATATTATACAGAATCATTTGCTTCAAGTAAAATCAATTAAGCATAATCATTTTTTAAGTCCGTCCTTGTGCAAGAATGATACTATTGTAATATAATGAACACACTCCAGAATTTACAAGCCAATTGAAATAATATAACAAATAATCATTCCAAGCATACTATTCCATTCATAGAGGAAGAAATAATAAATGCCAAACCAATCCTGCAGGGCAAACAATATTGAAAGAGTTATATAATGTTATGTATTATTTGAAAATTTTCAGAACATAAACCTATTATATGCAAATTCTTTTTAATATGTTACAAGAATTTAAAATTCTCTATAAAGCTATTGTAAAGTATATATATGTAAAGTGTATATATATATATATATATATATATATATATATATATATGTGTGTGTGTGTGTGTGTACACATATATACATATACACATATACATACTAAACATTTTTTCAAGTATGCATGGAGTTCAAAACATGTTGGCATCAAATAATAATAAAAAAATGATTATTATTCCAAATATATATATCGGTGTTACGTGCTCTATAATAGTCTTATACTTAAAATCCCATTAAAACTTACTTAAATTTATTATTTGGTACATGACTGGAATGAAGTAGCATTATTTGCTTATCAAAGTTGGGCAGTCTGGTTTTGTTTCATGCAAAACATCGAGACCCGAACTAAAGAAAATTTATCCTCTTGGCAGCAAAATGTACAAGGCAGCAATGATTTTATACAGGATCTTAAATCTTTGGACACGATGATTTCATCCTGTAAAATTGGATAACAACAAATTTGATAAACCCTACCGTAAGTATGGGCTATGGTCTTTTTCACCTGTTGCATATATGAAGTGTCAGAAGTGTAACAATCATATATATATATATATATATATATATATATATATATATATATATATATATATATGTTTGTATGTATGTATGTATGTATGTATGTATGTATGTATGTATGTATGTATGTATGTATGTATGTATGTATATATGTATGTGTCTTACATTTACATTTTTTAAATCACATCTGGTTTTATGCACAGTTCAAAACACAGATGGAACATGTAAAACCAAAATATTGTGTTCTTCAGTCTCACTGTGCATTTTTTAATATAGAGAATACAAAATATGTGTTAAAGTCAGGTAAGTTTATATGCAAACAAGAGAGAGATATAAGATTTCAATTATGTAACAAGTAACACTTCAAGTACAGTTGCGGTCTAATAAAGAAAAATATTCAACATAAAGTATATTCATGTACTTGCTTTATAAAAAATTTTATCATGAACTGTTCACAGAAACTGTTCGTTTGAACAAGTTTATTTTTTACCTAAAGTGTGTGTGCTTCGTATTTCACAAGACGATCAGGCAAAGCTATAAGGATCGATAGTTTTGCTAGAGCAAGGTTGAACATCATCTGGTGGTGGGCGCCACTGTTCGGACCACATGGCGTTACGAATAATAACATTCGCGTCAGTAGCTTCTTCTCTGCCGCTGTTAGATGTACATTCTGCCTCCCAGTTTCGGAGGCCGTTTCGAGTCACTTGATTAATCGATCTAGTCTCGTTTGTGTCACAACAATTCTGTGCGTCATTATTCACTGGCATTTGCTTAGTTTTACTTCTAACTTGCGTGCCACTATTTCTACGTTCGGCTTCAGACCACGAACGAGGTTGCTCCATTGTAGATTGTAGAGGTAACTTTCGCGGCACTTGTCTAGTCTTAGCCTCCTCCGCGATAACACGGCTAGCGTCAACTTTACTGCTACTTGGTATGTTTCCGCCACCGATCGAACTACTTTCACCTTCTTTCCTTCGTCTTCTCCGTCTCCTTTCAATCTCGGTATCTTCACGTTGAGTATCTTCCCGATGAGTATCCTCGTTATTCGTATGTGTTTCTAAAATGTGTTGCTTGGCTGAAGCCCAATGGTCCTTTTTGTTGACGCCTTGTTTAAGTCTTTCATGATTACCGCGATGGCCGCCGTTACTCGTGTTCGTGTCACTGTCCGTGTTGCGCTTCTTCGATTGTTGATTTTTCACGGTCCATGAGGCAGGTCTTTTAGGACTACGTTCCTTCAAAGTGACCTGCATTTTAGACTATGTTTATACTGTGATTGATAAACAATAGTTGCACCTTAAAATATTAATAATTATACATTTACCCCGGAGGAGGAAGAATTATCAACAGGTTTGTAGAGTTGTGTTGGTGTATGACTACGAGAATCTTGACCCTTACAACTTGATCCATTCCGACAATGTATCCATGAAAGTAAAAATGCTAAAAGAGCGCATGAAAGTCCTACTACTGCTGCAGCAGTTAGTTGGGAACGTGTGCGTCTTGGTACCCAGCCTCCACTATGGTATTCCCATACTGTACAAGCTAGTAAAGCGCTACTTGCTGCATATGAGAAACCTATGCCAGTGAATACTATAGTATTCTATAAAAAATAATAGATTCTATTACATGTGTTTAACAGTATCAACATTTTAAAATTATTAATATTTAAAAATATAATTAGAACATAAATTTTATTTGTGCATTTACTGTAACTAAATACTACTTACCAGCTTAGCCCAATTTAAAGGAAGGATGTAAATAACATGTGAAATATCAAGGAAGAGAAGAGCTGCGGTGACCAAAAAACAGAAAACAGCTACAAAGATCATGAATCGTAAACGATCTGCTAAAGGCAGCATAAAAAGACTGATCTTAGCAGTGCCAGAACTGCATAAAGTGGCCAAACAAGCTGCAGAGGATATCTACAAATTATCATTAATATCTATGTGTAAAACGATTTTATTATTTTAATCATACATAATACGTTTCCAGTTTATCATTTCATATATATAAATAATTTTATACTTACAAGTAATAAGAGTCTAACAACACCTGTAGCTGTTTTAAGATGTCCTTGTATATCACAATAAATAACCACATGGCTTGCGCGAGACCAAGCCAGAGCATTGGATGAAGAACCAGGCCTGTGATCACTATCACCATAGTGACCATGATAGTTAGCATGTGAATCCCAAGAGTGAACTGTTGAATGGACTCCTGGCGAATCCAGCTCCGATGATTGGGAGCTGATTCGCCCCCCTGTCCTACTGCCTGCTATTGATACAATATCAAAATTATTGTACAGAGATATATGCAATTACATAAATATGATGTTAAAGAAGATAGATAAAATAGATAAGAAGATAAATAAGATAGATAATGCAGGCAGTTAGTCAAAGTTTTAACTACATGTTATTTTAATGTTTCAGAAAGCAACTATAAAATAATAATTGAATCAGTATTGATTTTAAGAAATTTGGCAATATTAAATAAGTATTAGTAAATTTTAAATAACAGATAAGCATTAATTAAAAAAATTAAAATTAATTATACATACCAATCTCGAAGTCCTGAATATCCTCGGGTCTAGAATATATTGCAGGTGGTGGTTCTAAGTCGCGTATTTCTTCTAGGAGAAGCACTTCTATTTCCTCGGCTGCGTATAAATCGGAGACCGAGCGAATAGGATAATGCCGAGTCTCGCTCATTACTCAAGTGCGCTCGCTCATTTACTCCTTCCTGCCTGCTGTCGTACTTTTTTACTTGACCTGTCAACGACCAGCATACATACCTAATCAAATCGAAGACAGGTCCGCCTGTCTACCAGCCATTGCCTGTTCTTATTGGATGCCATTTCTACCTTTGCAGGCAACAATATTCCTCCGCCTTCAGGCCACACCTGCAGGAAAAAGAAACAATATAGTAACATTGAATAAGCAGATAATTTATAATGAAAAAAAGATGAGCAGATTTTATATAATTATAATCTAAATTCTTTAAATATTTTATACAAATCTTTCCGTGTATTTCGCTAATAAAATTTTTCTACATTGTAATGTAACTTTATATAATAAAAATGTTACTTAAATCTCTTATCATCTAAAAATCTATATTTTCTATTATTAAATTCGACAAATTTATATATGAGTATATATACCAAATCTTGTAAGCAAACATATTACATATTGACAAACACATGATATTTATTTTATGCAAACAAGACTGTCTCATGTCACGTCGATGCGTTTGACATACGCGAGATTAAAGCGCAAGCGAGCAATAGTAGTTAGTTTGATCGCATGAATAAAATTTTAATTTAACGTGTATGACTCAATTATTGATTAACATGAAAAATATTTCAAATTTTTAATGACAAATCGTGTTTTTCCTTCATTTAATCGTTCTGTCGCTCCAGATCCACATGTGGCTGTCAGATTCTTATTATTTCACCGATATCTTAAATGAATGCCATCGCATCGAGAAAATCGCGTGCCGTCCCCGAGAGTTTCGCGAATACCTACCTCGAATTTACGCTCGTCGATCGCGACGTGTAGATCACATTTTTCCGAAATTTTTCACGGTGAGCTCATTGACCGTCCAATGGATAGTCGCCATTGCCTTTTTGCTGTTTTTGCCCATGATCTGCGTCCATCACAACGACCTAGAAACAACAGATGGGGCAACTTGTCTCTCTCTTTATTCATTGGCCGAACGGCAAAAAATGGTCATGAATCATTTGGAACGGAAGAATCAATTCAGAATAAGATCGTCCTCCTTCAGAATTATTCCTTTATCAATAACTTCGACATAATGTCGCGTGTTTTTATATTTCGGAAAAGAATGTGAAAATGCAATGTGTGATCAATTATGTATATGTAATATGTAATTTAGGTATGAGATGCAAATGAATGAATTTGAATGCGTGGAAAACGCGCGACGAGCTTGGTGCGCGTCCGCAATTGTCGCTACCGCGATTCAATGCGTAGGCGACACAAGACGTAAGGCATAATCACAGATTAATTAGACAGATAGCCAAAGGTTTGCACGAAGGCGCGACCGGCATTTCCGTGCAACACACTTTGCCCCTTATCGACTCACTTTGTTCCTGGTTTGAGTCTGGGCTAAATTCCTTTGATTTTATCAACAGACTTTGCCCCTGGTGCGAGTCCAGGCAAATTCATCATGAGACCAATGAAATGTGAGAGAGACTTGCCTCTTATTGTCTCGCTCGCTCCTGAGACAATGATAAGAGTGAGCGAGACTCTATATATATATATATATATATATATGTGTGTGTGTGTGTGTAATTTCTTTTATATGTGTAAATATATCACTTGAAAATAATAAAAATAATAATAAAATTTTATTAATAATAAATTAATAATAAATTTTTATTGTTTAATAATATATTTATCTCCCTTTTACAAATTTTGTTCTAACTACTCATCGCTCACTTGTCGGCAACAAGCTTGTAGCGAACTAGATGAGCATTGAGAGTGAGCAAGACGAATATATGAATTCAAGTAAGACAATATAGGAATGAGACAATCATAGAAGCAAACAAGAAGAAAATAGCAACGTCCAAAGAAGATACGAAGATCGAGCCTTTGCCATTCTTTTTTTCACTCGCTCTTATTATTGTCTCGTTCGCTTCTGATAATAAAACAATAAGAGTGAGCGAGACAATCACAGAAGTGAGCGAAAGAGGAATATTCATAAAAGCTCGATCTTGATCCTCGAATCTTCTTTGCATGTTGCTATTTTCCTCTCGCTCATTTTTGTCATTGTCTCGCTCACTCTTATCATTGTCTCAGGAGCGAGCGAGACAATAAGAGGCAAGTCTCTCTCACATTTCATTGGTCTCATGATGAATTAGCCTGGACTCGCACCAGGAGTAAAGTCTGTTGATAAAATCAAAGGAATTTAGCCTGGACTCGAACCAGGGGCAAAGTCTTTTGATAAAATCAACAGAATTTAGCCCAGACTCAAACCGCAGGAGCAAAGTGAGTCGATAAGAAGCAAAGTGTGTTGCAGGGAAATGCCGGTCGCGCCTTCATGCGGGCCTTTGGCTACCTGTCTATTAATCTGTGGTACAAGATACAAGGCGCTCTCCGATCAATGCGAACGCGACTTGCGATCGAGTTACGCTCGTATGCGACTGGGCGGGCGGCCTCGAAGTCTTTTTGTGCTTCCCATTTTGTCTCGTGGTACGGCACGTCCACCGTGGTCCACTGACGTTTCCGCTGTGCCATCGCATGGCCGACGTGTGCATTCCGAGGCTCGCGTGGTACTCGCTGTGTCACGAGCTGTGTCGCCGTTGAAGAAAGCCATCCCGCCGTACACGACATCCGCATCGGCGCATCTAATCGCACCGTGTAACGATCTCCCGAAAAGTGAGTGAACAAAAGGAACAGCCGCGTGCGAAGGTGGCCGTTCTACAGCGCGTGCTTAAACGTTTAATGCCCGCGCGCGCGCGACATTGGGCGGAGAGAATGAACGGACGACCGCCCCTGCGTTGAATGGCTATGTCGTCGACCACGTTTTGTCGTGGTTGATATAATCCGGTGCGAACTGGATCGGTGCGGTATCTCATAGCTATCTATAATATTCCGATCGTGTGATTTTCGTAGAGAAATCCATCGTTCCCGGCTTCCTCGACGCGCGGGCCACATTGCCTGCTCGTCACCGTTGTTGTCTTCATCGTCGTCATCGTCCACCAACGGACCAGCTAGAGTGCGCGCGACAGCGATAAATCCCCAGCATTGGGCACGTTGTAACGCCGCGACCACGCGTCCCCTCGCACACCAGCAGCGATGTCGAACGAGGAGACCTCCGCCGACCGCAATGTCGAGATCTGGAAGATCAAAAAGCTCATAAAGAGCCTCGAGATGGCCAGAGGGTAAGTAGGTCGGCGCCAACGTTGTCTTGTCTTACACTGTCAGCTGTTACCATCGCGCGGGCCGTCCTGACATATGGCTTCGCAGAGCATGTGGTCGTTCGCCGTGCGCTGCGTTTAAAAGGTCGCGATCTTATTGCAATCGATAGATGTGTTAACCTTGGTTAATATAATTTTGTCAGAAATTCTTATGTTGTAGAAAAAATATGTAAGTCTCGTGATTAGAGCAATGGCTTACATATGAAGATTTCTTCACAACAATTTTTTAATGATATTCAAGAGCATCTAAATATTTTAGAACATGTATATGTCTTTGCAGGAATGGTACAAGTATGATTTCATTAATCATACCTCCAAAGGACCAAATATCAAGAGTAAGCAAGATGCTGGCGGATGAATTTGGCACGGCATCGAATATTAAGTCACGTGTAAATAGATTATCTGTTTTGGGTGCAATCACATCGGTACAGCATAGGCTAAAGCTATATACTAAAGGTAATTATACTTTTTATTAATATTAAAATATATTTATTTATTAATACAACAGTATATGAGAATCTAGTTTTATATACAGTTTTATATACAATATATTTAATTCTTTCTAAATATAGGAAAATATGTTACCTTTAAGTCATTTATTTATGTGTGCAATATTACTATTTATGACCATTAATTATAAATATTAATACATTTTTTAGTGCCTCCAAATGGCCTGGTAATTTATTGTGGAACTATTGTAACTGAAGAAGGGAAAGAAAAGAAAGTCAACATCGATTTTGAACCTTTCAAGCCTATTAATACTTCTTTATATCTTTGTGATAATAAGGTATGTTTTATAGTAATCTCATATTTGCATATGTGTTCTGCTATATTTATGTATGATTTTTGTATAAATTGTGTTGCATTTTACAGTTTCATACAGAAGCACTCACGGCATTACTTGCTGATGATAACAAATTTGGTTTTATTGTTATGGATGGTAATGGAGCATTGTTTGGTACATTACAAGGTAATACACGTGAAGTATTACATAAATTTACTGTGGACCTTCCCAAGAAACATGGTATGTATGATATATTCAAATATTGAGAAAGAAAATATTAAAATCATTTATTTTCATCACTTTTTCAAGAATCAATAAGATAGATTGGATATATATCAGGTGTTGTAAAAATTATCAATTTTAGGCAGAGGAGGTCAATCTGCGCTGCGTTTTGCCCGATTACGTATGGAAAAGCGGCATAATTATGTTCGAAAAGTAGCTGAAGTCGCTACTCAATTATATATTACTAATGATAAACCTAATATCGCTGGATTGATTCTCGCGGGTAGTGCCGACTTCAAGACGGAACTTAGTCAATCTGATATGTTTGATCCAGTAAGCAATTTTTTTAAATTAATATGTTATTTTCAATTAATTTCTTAATGTACATTTATATATGTAGCAAGATCAAAGTAGGTGTTGTTTTATTTTTTAAATAATGTAATTTTTTTTCTTTTTTCAGAGATTACAAGCTAAGGTTATAAAACTGGTTGATGTATCATATGGTGGCGAAAATGGTTTTAATCAGGCCATTGAGTTAGCAGCCGAATCTTTGCAAAATGTGAAGTTTATCCAAGAGAAAAAATTGATTGGTAAAGATATTATGTTCTAAATATATATATATATAGTAATAGTAGATATATGTGTACATATATAATATATTCAATGATGCAATATCATAAATATATTTTTTTTAATTAGGTCGTTACTTTGATGAAATTTCTCAAGAAACTGGAAAGTATTGTTTTGGTGTAGAAGACACATTGAGAGCCTTAGAATTAGGTAGTGTCGAAACTCTAATCTGTTGGGAGAATTTAGATATTCAACGATATGTTTTGAAAAATCACACAAACGCGGAAGAGAAAGTTTTGCACTTAACGCCAGAACAAGAAAAGGATAAGACTCACTTTACAGATAAGGAGGTAAACTCGAATATTGCTACAAGATAGGAATATATTTTTTGATTAGTTTACAATTCTTTTTAAAATAAAATATCCTACATGTTTTTTTGTTTCTATTTTCATAGAGCGGGGTGGAACTGGAACTTGTAGAATGTCAACCATTGCTTGAATGGCTTGCAAATAATTACAAGAGTTTTGGTGCTACCTTGGAAATTATCACTGACAAATCGCAGGAAGGATCTCAATTTGTCAGAGGTTTTGGTGGCATTGGAGGTGAGTCTCTTTTATACATATGTTTATTATTATTATTTGTAATTTCATGATATATATATATATATATATATATATATATATATATATATATATATATACATACATATATATAAAATCACGAGAGGCTATTTATATATAAGACAAAAAAGCTTCATCTGTCGCAAATTTGCCGAAAATTGATAATGGAAACACACACACACACGCACGCACACACACACACACACATATATATATATATATATATATGTATATATGTATGTATGTATATATGTATGTATATACACTGTACTGCGAAATGTATATATACACTAAGTGGTTCCAAGAAAGCGTATAAGTGAAAAAGGATTGAAGAAAATAAAAAGTATAACAAGAAAAATTAAAACTAAAGAAAAGAATCAAAAACATATTCTTATGAAACATTCTGAACAATATCGTATAAATGTTAGGCTTTCTCTAATGTAATTTGCGCATTGACTTACTGTGATACTTCACACACATTGACAAGTTATGGTGTAGTTGCGTTTTTTGGGTTCACAATCCTCAAAAGCCGATACAGATTAACGTTATGACGCTAGACACAAGCAAAGATTATTTTTGCATGGAAAGTAAATTTCATCATACTGATACTTAACTATGGAGTATATATGTTGGTGCATAGGAATCCTCCGCTACAAAGTTGATTTCCAGTCTCTGCAGGCTGATGAGCCTCTTGATGATGTTGACCTCGATGATTACTAATTTCATCCGTGAATTACTCAGAATCAACCAGGTAGCTCTTTCTGTCTTGCGTGCGTTCATTTACATCTCGTCTATCATAGAACATTTTATTTGCAAAGCTGGACAAATTTATCATTGTTCGTTTATTATCAATTAAATTTGATTTCACTCTTGCATCATAAATATTTGATGATGTAAATATAAATAATTTAATAAAATTTTAAAAAATGGAGTTATATTGGTATAGATCTCCAAATGCATATAATTAGCCAAATTTCTTGTTAAGATATTATTTTTACTTTATATAATCAAGCTTTATACTCGAAAAAATGCTTAATTATTCTTATCTTCTTTTTTATAATGTAAATATTGCTTTTCATTAACAACATATTATTACATAAGAAAATTTAGCCTATTATAACTAATTATATAAGTTTCAAGTATTATATAAGTCTTTCTAAGATCTTCTCTCTATATATATATAAGAAATTACATACATTGTTTGATGATGAAAAAATAATATTTATGATTATTAGATATATGTGTGTGCTTTTTATGAATCAATTTAAATATAAAGATAAATTTGTCCAAGAAAACTTCAGTTTCTTCCATTGGGTTTCTCACTAAATAGTTTGTTTCTTTTTTGTACAGATCTGTAGTATATGCATATATGTCTCTCTCACAATAATTTTGGATGTGGTAATAGATATTTTTAGTTCATGTTTATCAAGGGTATACTGTTTATTGTTTTCATAAATAAAAAAGAAGTCTGAGAACACTTTCATTGTTTTTTTTTTCTTTCTTTCTTGATGGTAAATGCAAATAAAGAAAATCTTGCATATATATATTTACATATATCTACGAATAATTCTATGTTTATATATGAGGGGTGAGTTGAAATCTTTCAGTTCCTCTATTCTATTTTTTACGCCATGTCGTTAAATCTGTATACTGTTAGTCTTATAATTGGAGAAGTAGACGCAATACACAGTGGTTGATTCAATGGAAAGATAATATTTGCCTGATATCAAATATTCTTTCATATTCATTAACCACGTTTCATCTTTGAGCAGCAAAAGATATATAGTAACATCATATTCACCGAAAATTTGTTGTGAACGAAAGGTCGTATACAGGAATGTTATAAACTGATTAATAACGCTTTTAAATGTCAATGTGAGTTTTTCTAGTCAGTAATGTTAGTAGTTTCATTATCATTAAAAATTAACTACTCATTGTATATTGTCTCAACTTAAAAATATCGATGTTTATCTCATTGAAGATGACTTTCTAAATATACAGCATCTTATATACATATACACTATGATCTGATAATTCTTGATTCATCACTCACTTAGTATATGAGTTACATAAGAGAGCTAAATGGAAACACATGTAGTGTGTGTATCTATCTGATTTTCAACTTTCAAATCATTATATTACTTTTATTATACTGTAATATATATTATAGTAAATATCAAACATCTTGATTTGCACGATATTCTTTATAATATTTACCATCAGTCCCTTTACACAAGTAAGATTCTGTATTATGAATTTGACATGATTTTGATATTATATTTCCTTAATTTTATTTTTCTGCCATTTTTCTAATATTTAAATATTTTGTCAAATTTTACTTTTATAATTATGCTATAGACGTTGTAGATTTGATTATACATTAATAATCGCGCATGTATTCCTTCAATATGTGTATTTCAATACTATTTCAAGTAGAAATTTAATGCTTCGAAATTCAACTTTTGTAAAATGTATCATTTTACTGGTATTATCACATTTACTCTAGTGAAAAAAGGAAACAATGTAATTTTTATAAATATGAAAATAATGTATGTGCATAATGTAATAGATTATTATGTTTTATTTGAAGTATTTTCATGAATATCAAAATATTTTTTATAAAATTTATAATTGTAATGAATAATTGAAGTAATGGATAATAATTTACACACGAGGTTTCAGATCATAGTCTTATGATAAATATTACATATTAAATTATAAATTTATATCATAACTGGATATACTTTTGTATTGATATACACTTTATTCATGCTTATATATAATGTAAAATAGAAAACCATAATTTAATATACAATCAGTTTAATACACATTTCCAATGATTACATCTGCATGTTATAATAAGAATTATAAAGGTTGAGTTTATTATCATAGATAATATGTCCTAATATGTTAGATAAAAAATATATCAGAAATTAAATGCAAATGTGAAAGTTTCCATGTATATGGGAAACAAGAAATATTATTTTTGATAATGAACATATAAGTATCATGTATTTATACACGATATTTACAAGTATATTTATATGACTCTCTCTCTCTCTCTCTCTCTCTCTCTCTCTCTCTCTCTCTCTCTCTCTCTCACACACACACACACACACACACACACACACACACACACACACAGCAATTGCTTAAAATAGTTTAATAAGTGTTTTAGAAACAATTTAAAAAATATTTAATATCTTCAAGTACTAATCGGTATTTTATTTTTATTAGCTTGCAGCTTATTGGGAAAAAGGTACAATTTATAATATCTGTTTTTTATTAATATTAAATAATAAAAATTAAAAATCGATATTATTGACGTGCAGTCATAATAAAGTTTAAAATGATAAGTAATATTTTCTTTTATAAATTTATTAATATTTCATTAATCTTTAAATATTTTACATTTTTTATAATTTTATAATACACACATAATTTTTCTTACACACAAACGCATACACATAGTTTTATGTCTTATTAATATTTATTCAAATATTAATTTATGACAAATTTATTAATACAAGAGTGTAAATTTTCGTTATTTATTTCTTTATGGTCATTACAAGCACTCTAAAATATATAATTATTCTATATTTACATAAACATATAATGTTAATTTACAACTCGTGCCTTCACACATAATGATATAATTTTTAATTTCATAATAAAATATTCTACTAATCAAGTTTTATTTTTTCTGTCTATGAATAATGCTTTGAATTATAAATAGTTTTTTCTATCTGCTTTCTTTAAGTTTTATATATGTTTTACAACTTCTAATGTTTTACTTTACTATATTACAAATACAATAAAAAAGAACATTTTCTATTTAAGCATTGTTAATAAAATGTCAATTTGATTCCATTTTATATAATTTAACAGATTTGGTGTTGTAGACATTATATGCTGTAAATTGTATATTTTTAATTATTTATTTATATATATCTGCTTTTATTTATCTTGTTTTATTTTAGTATTTCAGTTGTTTTTTTGCTATCTATTTAATAATGAGTTTACGAGTATAATGAGTGTTTTACGCGTATATAAAAGTATATTTTATTGTTTTAGCAAAGGAAATCTTTAAGCGAGAAATAGTCATCGTTATTTAGAATGTATTTCTTAAAATATATATTTTTCAGGTATCTTGCGGTACAAGGTGGACTTTCAAAGTATGCAGCTGGATGACATCGAAATCGATAGCTTTGATTTGGACGATTACTAAGTCCATGACTCAACCGATATTTAGTTATTTTAAACAAATAAAATCATTACAAGGCTTCAATGAACAATAATTGGGTTTTTATTTATTTTGAAATGACAATAGTTAACAATAAACAATATTTGGAACATTTCCGCACTTACTTGTGCTTCGTCAAAACATAAAAATTTAGATTCTTAATATATCATGGTAAGATAAGAAAATGGCAAAATCACGAGAGGCTATTTATATATAAGACAAAAAAGCTTCATCTGTCGCAAATTTGCCGAAAATTGATAACGCATTTCTTTTTACTTCTTCCTTCTCCATGACACACTTTTATGTTGATCAATAAGTTGTGCATGTAAAATGTGGAATCATATCGTATGTGATCCAAAAAAATCGATTTGTATCATGGTCAAATAATTCGTAAAAGTTATAATTATGATGTCAAAATATAAAATTTTGACGAATTGCGATAAAATTGGACGAAGCAAGTAAAAAATAAATATTAAAAAATTTATAATTAATAAAGAATTCACAAAATATATATATTAAAATTAGAATATAGCCTCTTGTGAGATAATTTTGTGCGAACAGGTGGATGTAAAGTCAGTTATTTTAGCTTTGGGAAAAGCTGGAGGGACACAAGTGTATATTCTCTTTTGCATACTGTCCCAAGAGAGAAGCATAGACGGACATGTTTCAAAATTTGTCATATGCAGTATATGCGATCGTCACGAAATTATTGTCTAGAACTTATTGAATTTATCAAACAGATCGCAAAATCGATACATGAAAAAGAAAAGCACCAACTGATATATGGCGTGGCTATATAATTCATGTCTATGAAAGAAAAGGCAATTCGAAGACTGTCACATTTAATTAAGCCAGCTTGATACCTGCCTACTCTCATAACATTCACTACCTTGTATTACGATTTATGGTCCTTAATTATTTACACAGAGATTCATTTAAACAATTATACTACATGCTCTACAGTGCCGAATACAATTGTTGTATAATATATGATAATCGGTTGTAATTTTATATTAAATTGATGTTTATCATCTTATCATAGATTTTACGAGGAATGAGTATTTGAACTACAAGAGCGGCTGTATAGCATTATTTTGTTCAGATTTAATCCTGGAAGAAGAGCTGTAATAAACTGATTATTATGAACATACATTGCGTATATTCTACACCGATTTGAAAAATTCATATAACGATAACGAAAAAAGTTCTGTAAATAGATGTCAATTTTTAAAAATGGCACAGTTGCCTTAGACATAAGTTGAGGTCGCGTACACGACCCACGGAGTAAATGAAGTATTTCCGTCTTATGCAGTGATACACACTTGTAAACATAAGAACAGATAATTCCTCGCAATTCTACATTGCTCCGTTGCTGGCTCTTGGCTCTTAGATTTTTGTACATTCACACAATTGTACATAAAAAAACGCTTCGCAAAAGTATATTAAAATAACTTTTTCATTGTTATAGTGGTGCACTTTAATAAAAAAGGAAGATATTTCCCGCAACATTTGAATGGCAGTTATATTGAAGATATTACGAAATTTATTTTAACAATGTTAATTTAATTCGCTTATTCGTATGATGCCTTTGTAATTAACGACGCTATGTATGTATAAATGTGGAAAGAATGTAACGTGCAATTTTGGTGAAGTATCCTTTGATGAAAGAATATTATATAAAAAGGAAGGATCCTCAAAGAATCTCCTGACGAAAAGTATACCGTTAATGATGTATTTACATTATATCTGTAATATCATGCTGATGTACACCTCCCACAAAGATAAAAACAGGCACAGAAGAGAGCTTCATCAAAGTAGAACGTTGGAGAGAGATCCAATTTTGCGATATGTGCACAACGAATTTCAGAGTGGCGCGATGGTTCGAATTTGTATCTGTGTATTATCTCTCAAGATACCCAGATGTTAATTACCGGCTTAACGTTTCTTCTCAAATTTTTATATGTGAACATCTCACTAGGAGTCTAGATAGTTATTTATTTCTATACACTGGTGCGACTTCGTTTCTGCTTAAGCAGAATATCTGATTTAAGTATGCAAGCTAATAAATTAAGAATTCGATAAATATAAATTATTGAGAGAGAATGAGAGCAAGAAACAGAAGGAGAGTAAGAAAAGCTTTGTAATTTTTGTCTAACTATAAAGGTACACGGAAATGTCCACGCGAATTGCTTTATTAATCAACTCGATGACGTACATTATGGCTTGCTCTTCTGATCTCTGCAAGCATATAATCTACTAACAACATATTCATCATTGATTATTTTGTTCCCACGTGTTTTGTCAGTGAAATGTGTCCTTCAATCGAAACTAATTTCCTTAATACTTGATTAGATTTCATATCTGACAGCAATACGAGAACGTAATCGTAAAAGTTTCTTAATCAAATTCTATATCATGGATATAATTTTATTATAATTCTTTACGCGTTTTCATATATATGTACCACGTTGGATTTGCGCTATCTTAAAGTAAAGTTTGTTTTTGATGGATTACATTGAAGCATATATAATATGGGATTATAACTAAGGACCGGAAAAAAAAATTTCGATGGTATTGCTGCTCATTTCCTGTGAGATCTATGCTTTGTCAGGTGATAAAAAGGAAGATTGAAATAATGATTTTAAAACATTCCATATACACATATTCGCACATATACATGCATTAATGTGAAATGACAAAAAAAGATCCTTTATCAAGACTTTTTCCAAAAAAAAAAAAAAAAATAGTATATATCTAATTTATTAATATAACTTCTCTTATGCAGATATATGAGAATTGATTATGTATTTATATAATATATTTCATATTAATTTAATAATTTTTGGGCAATTAATAATTATGTATGTATATATGAGATATGACAGCTATGATAAATCGATTATGACGTATTAAAAAAGATAAAGTTTTTTGAAATAACAATAAATTAATGTTTTATTTCTAAGTAATACTCCGAAGTTTATTGAATAACAATTATTTCTAATCTTCCTTTTCTCACGCATATTTTACTCGAAGTTTTATATAAAAGGAAGAAAATAACATGTCACACACATTGTAATATAAAATGCCGAATAGAATTGTGGACAACCATAGGATATTAAACAGTATATGAGTGAAAAAATACAATCTATGTTTCTCATACAAACAGATAGTTATTAATGTCCGGAGTTATATTGACATAACACGTCGCGGAAAATTCATTTTATATTGTTTTTAAATGTATTATTGCATGTTATATAATATTAATCTATAATAGCTTATATCAATGCGATGCTTTCGGATCCCAATTACAGTTCTTTATATTTAAAAATTTACTGATGCCCATCTTTTTACACAGTTCGTATCTTTCTTGTACGAAGGAAAGGAACAGAGTACTTTTTTCGGAGGAAAGGTATCTTTGTATGAGAAAGCTTTTTCGAACGGGAACGAAAATAATGATTTTCAGCCTAAATATAATTCTCAAACGTAATTTAATGAAGCAAGTAATCGAGATGATAATGTTTTTTATACGATTGTTGTACCTGGTTGTATATCAAAACGTTTCTGCTCGCTGTGTACATTTCGGACGGAGAGAATTCGATGTATTTCATTTCGGAAATGTGCAAGAGATACACTTTTAGAATTTCTTTATATTTGTACATTTTTCATAAAGTGAAAAAAAAAGAAAAGAAAATTGATAATACTGACAATAAACAAAAGGATATCAAATGTTCTGTATTTGTAGATTCTAAGATATAAAATATGATATAATATAAATATGATATATAAGAGTAAGTATATTAGTCGCAAGATTCGCGTCGTTCTATCAATTTTAGCTGAAGTTAATTGATAATTTGATTCAGATAGTAAATTCATGATTTTCAAATTTTCTATGTATTTTCATCATAGATAGATAATTATTAAAAAATAATTATTAAAAAATAATAGTTATAATGAATTAATATATCTTGGCAACAATATCATAGCATTCCAACACTACTTGAGTTTTTAAATTCTATACATTTTATCGTTGGTGTACATAAGACATATTATTAGTTTACATCTTGACCAATCATGTCTTCATTTTTTTAATTTTACTAAATAAATTACTTACAATATATTAATCTAACAAAAATATCAGCAATAATCGAATTTACTAATCTTCATCTGGGACGAGAAGGTTGAGATTCGCGTCTTTCACGATTGAACCTAGGAATTTTTCTTCGGAGCCGCGTATCGACAGAGTTTCTGTGGCGATAACGGTCTTCCTCTCATCCATCATTGCCGCCCTGGCCCAATTCGAGCTGCTGCACTTGCTACAGCTGTGCGATGGCATACGATTTAGACTGACAGTCCGATTGCCACAATCGGCGCACTTGAAGAACCTTTTAACAGCGTCGATCACACGGAACGGATGTCTCTGTTCCTTACACATGTCCGATGCTGAAAAGGCTGTGTACTTACATATCGCACACCTTACAGCTTTGCAATTAACTTTGAAAGTGCTCATCATCTTTTCTTCCATTTTTTCTTTCACTTCTAATTTTTCAAAATATTTCTCTTTTTCTTCATCATAGGATTTTTCAATCAAATCTGTATGCGAAGACTTGACTTCTAGAATCTCTTTAAATTTGTCATTTACATTTATTTTTTTTGTATTCTGTTCTTCTTTCACATCGTTCTCTCTCTGACGTTTCGCGTTTTTATTGTGCTTCTCTTTTGGACTTAGATGTATTTGATTGGGATCCTTTGCTTTGATTTTCCCATGCTCCTGCACCCATTTGATTGCATTCATTTTGGCGGTACGAATTTGTTGCTTGGTGATAGGTTCGGAGAAATCTATCGTACTTTGATTACATCCCGCTCCCAGTCGCGGAATTGAAGACAAAGAGGCCAAACTAATCGTCTTATTTACATGATTGCTTTTAGGTTTGCTTGGCGTATAATTACTTTCTTTTGAATGCACTGGACTGGAGCACAGAACTGGTCCATTGGGCGTTGATTGTACTATTACTTGCTTTGAAGGTTGCCAGCCTCTCAATTTATTGAGTCGTTCGAAATCTTTCCTCGACTGTTCGCTCGTCAGTTCCACAGCTACCTTCTTCTTCTTAATATCCACATTAATCTCTGGTTTCAAATCACTTTTCGTTTTTTTAATACCATTGCTCGAAGTGGCTTCGGATAGTAATTCCAAACGAGCACGGTCCTTCTCGTATAGCTTCTCATTGCGTTTAGCCAATACTGGTACGAACGGCGCCAAACCATTATAAGGCTTTCGTGTACCAGTTTGCTTATTCATGTGTTTTAATGCATCTCCAGTGAATCCATATGCATTGTTGCTCGATTGTAAGTCTGCTCGTCGCGCACATTTTTTATATTCCTGTTTAACGTGATAGACACAATACTCGCATCGACTCGTGTTTACAATCGCAGTGCACGGTTCGCCGTTCTTTTTGATCGATTTGCACTTACCCATATCCTTGGATCTACCAAAAACCATCAGCTTCTGAGGATTGTCGATCGATAAACTTGCTTGATCGATGTTATCCTTATTTTCGAGCACGTTCGGATTGAGGATACCTATCACACTGCCAGTGATTGTTTTCCATAACTGTTTGTAGGCATTACTGAATAGAAAGATAGACACAGTCTTCAAATCGTCGGACAAATCGCTTATTTTCCAGATGCAGTAAGAAGTTCCCTTCTGCGAGGTTCTTGTAGCTGATTTATTGATTAATACACCGGCAATCACCCAATCATTATGCATATTATCAGAAATAATGTGATTCTTTACTCTTGATATTGTTACAGCTATCTTGTCTTTCATGCGTTCTTTCAATTCAGCAGAAGATATGAGAGGACTAATTATTCTTATTCCAAAGAAGGGATCACTATACACATCTTTTGTAATACTATCGTTTTTGATATCCTTTATGGTATTATTAAAATCAAAAGTCTTATTTTTATTATTAAAAATATTATTTTGTTGTGATTTTGCAGGTTGTTCAATCTTCAGAGGGGAGTGCTCTTTTAGCAGCTGCTTTATTTCACGTCCATAATTGGAATATTTTTGCTCCTCAAAATAACGCCTATCTTCATCATCCGAGGAGTCAAGCTTGTCATCATAAGATCCATTGATAATTTTATCATTAACTGATTTATCCTCATTATTTATTTCTATATTACAAGGCTTAGAATCTAAGAAATTAAACTGCAATTCTGTTAAAGTCTTCTTTGGTTCAAGTGATTTCGATTTCTGAGGCTGTTTAGATTGTTCAGGATATTTAGATTGCTCAATATTATTCTCTCCAATGCCTGTCTCTTCAATATCATTTGATATAAGATTATTTAAAATATCCAGATCAGAATCACTGTCTTCATGCTCCATATTTCAAATCCTATAAAAAAAAAATAAATATTTATTTAACATATCTGTAAGTATATTCTGAGATTAAACTCCCATAAATTATTATATTTAAGTTTATTAGGGTAAAAACATATTTATACATATCTATAGAAATAAAGCAGTGTTAAATAGTTAATTAAATAATGATCATTATAAATGGTGTTAATGGTTAAGGTTGTTTAATATTAAATATGTATAGTTACATATAAGAATATTTATATATAGAGAATATTATAACTTGGGAATAAAAATGAATATTTACTGATAAGAGTTTAAAGCTAATCATTGATTAATCAGCTGGCTTCTATGATAATAGATTACTGAAGCCTGACTAACCTTGCTTTTATATTATTTTTGTACTTTACAATACTAAAAATTTGATAAAAATATTACTTGCTACTATCATAAGAATCATTTACGTCCTGAACGATTCTAAATCACAAGTATTCATACATTATTCAATAATTTTCATAGACAATAACACTGTGTATATATATACAATTATTTACACGTTGTATGTGTATACACGCTCGCCAATTTACCCGCCAATTTTCAGCATACGACGCAAGGCATAAACATATAAAATACATAGACGGGATTATTCTGCGATGAGGTATGAGGGAAGAAAGAGAGCGCCAACAATTTTGGTGTTCATCAGATGGTTTGAAACATTATCCACCAATTACAAGCATGTAACCGAACCGAGCCTATCCGAAAGGAACCGAAGAAGATCCGAGTTAGAATAAGAGAACAAGACGTATCCCTTTTACATCTATCTGTCCTATGTATTCTCTATGGTACATTATTTGCGCAAGCGTAATGAATTATTTGCTGCTTCGACTGATTCGATATATCGAGAATCGCAGTATCGCATTTAGATTTTGAATCGCGGTCAATCTAGGTCAATTTCGCGTCGCGGCAAGTTGCAGAGTTCGTATATTCAAATTATTCCACATAAAAATCTACTTTTCGTGTCGATTGTTATTGTCTAAATGTGAAACTTTTTATGCAATAAATTGTCGCAAGTGTCTCTCGTGAAAAGTGTTGAATATTGGCATATCATAATTCAATATTATGTATAATTGCTGTTTCTGGCCACTGTCGATATCGACTAATCGCTTCTGGAATCGTCTTTGTGATATATCACTTTGCATTCTCACCAAAATGCAGCAACATACAATTGATGCGGTCATCACTAGGTATGTACATACATTTTATTGTTCTATGCACTTTCCATATCAACGAAATGTTTTATTAAAAAGTCATAATTACGTTGTGTATAATATGCATAATAATAATATTCATTATACAACGCATTTCTGAGTTAATTTTGTATATATATGTATATATATATATATATATATATATATATATATATATATATAATATAATAATTTAATGCTTGTACTAGTAATTTATTTTTGGTTAAATATAATATTTAACATTTCAATAATAATTAATGGATATATGGCTCATTTCATTACATGTATTTTGAGAGAAATACATTGATTGGGATTATTAGTGGTTTGTTAACGAATTAATTTACATATCTCGCTATTCTATTTCTTGTAAATATAATTATCATTACAGAGAGAGAGAGAGAGAGAGAGAGAGAGAGAGAGAGAGAGAGAGAGAGAGAGAGAGAGAGAGAGAGAGAGAGAGAGAGAGAGAGGGAGGGAGAGTTTTACTATCTTTCTCCAATGAATAAGTGGAATTGTAAGGGAAGCCGACAATTTGTAGCAATTGTACCCAAATGATTGCTCGCCATAAATTATTTGCGACTTGCAGTTGCTGTCAAATCATCGCACGATCACTGATTCATCGCATTGTCACTAATTCATAATGGCGTATTCTTCTATATAGTTTAATGTGATGTAATCAAAGTTTAGATATCATATGGAGAATGTTTTAGAAAAATTGATTTTAAACTTAATGACATATTCATCCAACTAATCTTCTCCTTTATTAAAATATAAAGATAAAAATAGTTTTTTAATATGAATAATTATAATATTCTTAAAAGTGTAAATAAATAAAAAAAACTCTATTGTCTATTCAAATTTAAATAAATCTTTTTAAAATTTTTTTAATTTAATAATTAAGTTCTATATTAAAAACAATACGTCGCAACAAATGATAACTTTTCTTAAAATTATGTTATATATTAAAATTAAGGATATTAAGATATTTTGAGAAAATATCATATATAATAATTCTTTTTTTTTCTTTCTCTCTCTCTCTCTCTCTCTCTCTCTCTCTCTGAAAACAAAATTAACAGTTATCCTATTAAAAGCTGCATATGCAATTTTTATAATGCAAAATTTAAAAAAGTATAATATTAAAAAAGAATAAACAATATTCTTTATTTGTACTGAATTAATTAATACTTGCATGTATCAAATATCACACTACTGTTATTTATATACACCGACTAACGATTTTCGCGGCAACGTGGCCGCGTTTGCCACAAGCACGGAAATCGACCAGTCTCTCCTTATGAAATATTCAGACTGGATGTTGGAATCGGACTAACTCAAGCAGTCAGTTTGCATCCAAGTAACTCTCGTGGACGAGTATGCAACTCCTATGAGGCTATCGAAATATGTTCTGGAAACGCTTAATCGGAAGTCTCGCGGGTCGTTGTATTAACCCTTGATAGCGTGATATAATTTCCGCATACGGATCGATACGAAATTAGTTTTGCTTATTCAAATAGCAATAAAATAAAATAATAATTATGAAGGATTGAAAGTATTATTTTTAGCTTATATTATATACAGTATGATGTACAATCTATTATGTAATATTTATTTTCTGTTATATATGCAATCTATTTTTTTCAAATTATTGAAAGAATTTCTAACAGCCTAAAGTGCATTTGAAGACATTCAACAATATGAAAGTAAATGTAAATTTATCAAACAAAACTTTTTTTATTTATTTTTTTTTTTTTTTACTTTATTCTAATCAAAATTTGTAGATAATACAATTATATTTTGATGATAAAATTAATAGAGATAATTTTTTAATACATGCACTTTTATAATAACTACATATATAAATTATTTTTATTTGATTACTTCTTATACAAATTATAATTATTCATTGACAAAAGTGATTAAAAATATATACCTAGGGTCTTATTAAGAATTAAGAGTTTCTGTCGCTATTAAATGTTATGAAAGAGGCGGTTGCTTTAATTCTTCTAAAATATTTTCTACCGTATTATACAATAAATCGTGGATAAATGCTGCGCAAAATATATTTATATACTCATAATATTGCTTATATTTGATGAAAATGCATCTAGTCATTATATATTTTTTGCATATATCCACGTCTTTGAATTTTCGAAATCTTTATTGGAATTTTTAATAATTTTTAAAATTTATTGCACTTAACGTATATTTCTAAAATAAATAATTAAATATTATTACATATTTTCATCATTTATTATAATTAAAATGATTGAGAAATTGATGAGATATTGTCAGAAAAAAAAAAAAATAAAATTTATTTAAAATATAATTCTAATAAAAATTTTAAATTACACATTAACAATAATATTTAAAATATTTAAACAAGCAGAAAATATTTAAATAATATTTTTTTTTATTTCACGTAATTTGTATACATAATTTTTTTTTTATCGGAATGCAAAAGTGACCTGAAAAGATTTGCATAAAGAATACGGAAACTTTCTTGGACTTTAATATGGTATTGAATCTAGTTCCTCATGAAATAATAAACGCGATGCGATAGTTCGACCCAAGAATACAGAAATAATTGCGCGTGGCGAATAAATAATTCCGCATATTTTCGTCGATCGGTCGGCGCATATATATGTTGATGCATTACTTGGTGCCTCGTGGTACCATCGTTCGTCGTTCGATTCAAGCAATAAACTATCAATAATGCAGTTTACTTATTACGGTTTAACGGTATACAACTCGAACATGCAGAACACGCAACCATGCCGCTTTACATGTTTGGCAATAATAATTTGCGACTCGCAAATTTTTCTTTACGATTGCTTCGCGATGTTTTATAGAAATTGAATCGATTTGCGTACGACTGGGGCGTGACACGAAGGTGTTATTTTGTTTCATGGTCTAATGTTAGATCGATATGTTGGGTGAAAAAAGGGCGAGAATAAAATATTCAGCTAAAAAAGAACCATTGAATTTTTTAATATATGGTATTTGTGACAATTTTTTAATCAATTTATTTTTTAATATAAATTACAAACAAATACAAAGTTATCTTATTATTGATTTCATATATTTTGGAAAAAGATCCACATTAGATAAAAAAGGGATAATCTAATTTCAATATAAGTTTACTTTAATGTGAAATTGAAATATCATAATTGGTCAAATATCATAATTCAAAAGACAATTACTGTTTTTCATTAATTAAGAAATGTTAAATACTTATTTTGAGTTAAGTGCAATTTTTGTTTTTGCTTTAATAAGTATTGTATTTTTATTATTCTGCTAAGCAATTCATTAAAAAAAGAATATATATATATATATATATATATATTATGACCGATGTAACGGTATTTTTTCTTTCCTCCTTTCACGGTGGACACATTATTCACTTTCGTCCAACGGGATTCTGGTGCCATCCCATAATTTTGAAACTAAAGTTGAAACAAAAGCAGCTCATGTATCGTTCATCTGCCCCTGCTTTATATTTCTCCCACCTCTTTTCCCGGGCTTGTTTCTGAATCATCTGCGACACGGCCATGGGCGTTTTTCACCTGCTAATCTCGAGGAAAGTTACGCGTTTTGAACGGCTTCCACCTGTTAGTTACGGGGGAAAGTGTGCAGTCACAGAGTTCCTCGTGTAGAATGGAGCTGCACAAGTATGTTATACATACTTTTACTATACGTTTGTCGAAACCTACTTCTCCTTTCAAATGTAAAATAAAACGCCCATAATATTCAGAGCTATTATTTATTTCTAATTTCAGGTAAACTCAAGTAAATTTCAAGTAATTGATTTATATAATTTAACACTGTATTTTTTTCAGTGATGATGTATTTTACATTATTAAATAAAAAAAAAATAAAAAAAAAACTTGCAAACGTATTTGCAAGTTTTTTTTATTTTCCTTATTCCAGATAATATGTATTGATGCGCAAGAATTTTAAATAAAAATTAAATTATTATATTTATTAAACTGCAATAAAAACTTTTGTTCTTTTGTTATTTTTTTTTTATTGTCTACTGTCGTGATCTCGTTTGAGACAGACGAAGAGTATTCTCGCTTTTTCCTCAAAATTCTTTGTATAGTAATTCCCTCTATCGAAGATGATGCAAAAGCACGTGCGGATACCTCGATCCACCCCTATCCTCGCATGGTTTCCCCTTCGCAACGGCGGTCATCCCTTCGCCAAGTGCAACTCCGCTTTCCCGTCGCCTTTTCCGAGTCGCGAGGGAGAGGGAGAGGAAACCGCCGATGTAGTCCCCCCCCTCCAGACGCATGCTTCTCGCCTCTCCGTCCCCCCATCGCGAGCGACCTGTTCCCTTCCTCTCGTTCCCGTCGCAGGCGCTCGATCCAAAGCCCTCTCCTCCTTTCCCTTCTCTCTTCTTTCTATCATCCACCCACTCACCTACCCCGACCCAGTGGCCCGCGGGCCACCCCACTCCACCCTCGCGGCGCGGCGACCCCGCGCGCCCGCGCGCCCGTTTCACCGCCATCACGATTGTTCACGCTCCGTCAGTCTGTCGGCAACCTGCGTACTAGTCGTGTCGCAGCGCTCACGTAACAAAATTCTTATTATTATTACTGTCACTCTCTTTACTTGCCTTGATACTTGGCCGGTGGTGTGTTCATTCTCGTTTCGACTATATATACATTGCGCGTTTTTCATTTTCGACACCGCCCCCGAATTACGATCCCTTTTACGCGTCTGGAGCTCTCGCGCTCTCGTCGAAGAAACACATCCGCGCTCGCGCATGAAATTCGCCACAATTAGCGGTCGAATATCACACGGAACGCATCGATAAAGTGATAGAGGGACAGGCCGTAACGAGAGAGAGAGGGAGAGAGGAGTACAAATACGTCAACTACGAACCCATCGTCTGCGAACCTTACCCGTTCGCCTCCGCGACTTACGAGCGTCGCTGGTTTTCCAGAGCGTTGCTGCGTGTCAAGCACCCGGTGCGTGACAAGTCATACAACTCGCACAACCTCGTCATCCTCGTCATCGTCGCCGTCGTCCTTGTCCTCTTCGTGGCGTGTAAGCGCGCGAACGCGTTCACGCAGCAGACTTAGAATCTGTCAGCCGGAACGTCATAGGACGCACGCGCTCGCTACATCCGGTGCATGGGTTGCTGTTGCTCATCGAATAGATGAAACATCCGGTTTACAGGAGAAACATCGCCGACGTGGCCGATAGCGTTCATCGGGTGCTGCCCTGCTCCTCCTCCGTGGCGGACACGCTGCTGGTGTTATCGATTGCTCTAAAATAGACGCGTGGGAACAACACCTGCAGGCCAGGCGTATACACATGCCGCTCGCAGGCGCATAAACGCGCAACAGACCGCACACGTTCGTGCACCACGCTTCGTACACACATACGGCTTGTCCGCTCTCTCTTTCTCTCTCTCTCTCTCTCCCCTCTCTCTTTTTTTTTCTCTCTCTCGCCTTTACGCTGCCACGACTCCCTTGCAGCGGCAACGTGTGACAGGTGCAACGACGGCGACGTCGTGTAGGGTAGCCGGAGGTGGCGCTATCGGAGAACCGCAGCAGGAAGCGGAAGAAGAAGTGAGTGAGGTCGGCGCCGCGGAAAGACGCGAAAAAGAAGAGGAAGAAGAATCGAGGAAGGAAGAGACGGAAGGGGAGAAAAAAGAGGAGGAAGAAAGGGGGAAGCCGACCAGGAGAGAGAGAGAGAAGAAAGACCGGGTCAGGGAAGGAGAGAAGGCGTGGAGGAGAAAGAGGAGAAAGAGGAGGAAGAGGAGGAGGCGGCCGCGGCCCCCGTATTTTTTCACGAAGGGAAGGTTATTTTCTACTGATACGTCCTGGAGGCGCCCGTCGTCTTCGCCGGTACAACCATAACGCCGCCCGCTTTAAAACGACCGAGACGGGACACGGTGGACTCATCGCCGCCACCCGCTCGTACCGCAGCCCCCGGCAACCCCGGACCGTCCGGCAAACTCGCCTGCATCATGGATGCGCCGCTATCGCAGAGCATGGACTCCGTTAACACGGTGGCCACCGGCGAAGATGAGGTAAGTTTCTCAAGAGTTGCTGTTTAAAGGCGTAAGGCGGCGCACGGCGCCGACTGTACTCGCGTGCAAAGGGGTGGAATCCACCCCTTCTTCCGATAGGCGTTCGTTCCGTCTCTCTCTCTCTCTTTTCTTTTCCAGTTGTAACTTCGAGCCATCTCGCATTTCATGCGTTTCTTTCGCGAGACTATCAATATCCCTCTCTCACCCCTTTCTTTACTTTCGCTTTATTGAAGACCACCCTTGAATATCAGATATCACTTATTTTTCTCCTCCTTTCCTTCCGTCGAGAGACTACACTATTCTCACCCTCTTTCTGTTTATTTCCTCCTCTCTCCCTCACACTTTTGTGTTATCGCCATATTGGTTCTCTATCCCCTGCGCCTATGTCTGTATATATCGTGTCTGTCTCCCTTACTCTGTCTCCGACTCTCGCGCGTCATAGCGCGCGCAAGCGCGTATTTAGGTGCTCGCGCAGGCTGCTGACACGCGCGTATCTCCGCCGCGTGTAGAATGTCACTCATTAATGATGCGAGCACGATGCAACATGCATGCTCGAAATGGTCTAATGATAGTGAGGAGGAAGATTTTATGGAAACACATGATTGTACGTGTATATGATAGATGGTCATAGTTCTTTTTTTTTTTTTTTTTTAATAGACATTCGTAGAAAATCAAATTTATTTTTTGATAACGTATAAAATACAATTTTAATCAAACTCCACAATGTTTTATAAATTATACATATATTACTGTACTAAAGAAACAGCGACGATGTTTTATAAAAAATCAATGAAAAAAATGCATGTGTGCGTCTTTCATAGTGATCTGAATAATGTTTTATTATGTTATTACAACAGAAAATATCAAATATGTATCCTTCGGTGAGCGATATTCAGAAATTAAATGAAATTAATGCATGATTCTATCGAGCAGCTTTACAAAATCAATTACAAAACAGAGAAGCGTGAAGTTAGCAATTATATGTAATTGTACTATTCATTATATTCGCATTCATCAGCATCCTTTGTTCTCGGCGATCAACCGTAACTATATGTAATCTTGCGCAATTTTTTGCGATTGCTCGTGACTTTGTAGCAGCTGGTATGACGCAACTGTTCGGAGTTGAAACAGTTGTACGATACAACTGTTTGTAGAATGAAAATCACATTTTTAATTTACGACGTTGAACATTGAATGCCTTTTGGATGGAGAACTGTAGAGAAGTACGTATTCTATTGATTATAGTGCAAATTGCGAGAACTTTGTTTTACATTAATTTTCAAACTGCTGTAATAAAGTTTCTACATCGTGTTGTTATACGGCGTACTTGATAACAACCGGCGTACAATCAAAAATGTTATAAAACTTGTTGAGAAAAAATGCAAAACGGATACGAAAACAGCAAAAAAAACTTCCAAAAAACTTTAGCTTTAGTAACGTTAAATTTTTTATTTTATTTGGCAAAAATGCTTATTTAATGCTTCATAATTTAAACTCTTTGATCTCAAGAAAAATTAAAGCTTTTTTTTCTATTCTTAAAACAAGATTTCTTATATAGTATTGAAAATATTAACGATCAATTCTTTAGATTAATAGCAGTAAATTAAATTAAAACATTTTATAATAATATTGATTATAAAACACAAATAAAAATATTAATATATCTCGAAAAATTTTTAAGAATAAAGACTAAAATTGAAAACTGATTATTTATTAATAAATAAATTTATTAATTACACAAAAGCTATTTTTATTGTATTATATGATATACGCGTAATATTAAATTATATATTAATTTAATATTAAATATTAAATATTAATATTAAATTATATTTTATTGAATATTTGTATAATTAATGACATAAAACAATAATCAAACTTAATCAGAATTATTAATTAACTAAATGAAAATTGTGAAGTAGAGTTTTATTTAAGAAAAAAGAATGTAAAAAGCTTAAAATTTTAATCGAGAGAGAAGGTGGAGAGGTATACAATCCTAATGCCGCTTCAATAAGTGATAACACCGTGCGCAATGCCACCGTTGCGCAGCAGCATACACACACACACACACACACACACACACACACACACACATGCATACATATGTGTATCCATATATATACGTGTTCTGGTGGAAGGCGGGAATTCGATCGCGCGCCTGCCACGACTGTATGTGCCTCGCAGGTGACTCGTTTTCGTTGGTGTGCGCTCGAACGGACGGTAGCCTGCTTACCTGTGTACGTCTGTCTGCCAAGCTGTTGGCTTCCTTCCGCGCACAGGCACAAGGCAAGCGGCCACCTGAAAGAGTGACGCCGCCACGTCACGCCGCACCACACCACGTTCGCTATTGATTTTTCCGCGACTGTGCGAGAGGGCCACCGAGGAGGGCCCGCCAGTACGCTCCACGCTATGTCGCGTCATATGGAAGGTGGATAACGCCTCGATACATAGATGCTAAAGATGTATGTGTGTATATATATGTGCGCATAGTGTGCGTGCATATGTCGTATGCTGGTGTCGACATATACGCGCGAATGATTTGACTTAGGTCACAGAGCGTACTGGATAGCGACCCCAACGGAGAGTAACTGATGGCCCTACCTTCTGTTTTTGCCGCGGAGGATCAATCGATTCATGTGTTTACGATGGAGTGGATGCTCGTGGGGGAGTCACGTTTTAACTGTAAAGTATTGAGGAAAATGAAATTTTCTCCATACAGGAGAATTAGAAATTTGTGGCTAAAGATAGTCTACGTATAGAACCCAAAAATAAAACCTCCCTTGAGATATGTTTCTATATCATTCTATTCATTAATTTTTTTATTTGTCAATTCAATTAAGAATTAGTATTTATTTTTAACGATAAATTTATTTTTAATTTTTTATTGCGCTTTATTATTTGTTTATATTGTAGCTTAATCTATTGTAGCAAATGCAACGTATTACTTTATTTATAAAAGAAAAAATAATTTTTTCTTTGTAAATGTATTAGATTGGGTATAAAACTTGTCATTTGTAATTTATGAATTTTTTAATTAATTTATAATCTTTTCTTAACAATGCGGAATAAAATCATTATTCGCAAATTTTTAATTTTCAACGTTAAAAATGTTTTTGTAGTTTATATATGTATATAAAATGTTTTAATTAAAAATTAGAATAATTTATAAACTTTTTTATTAGAAGAAAATCAATCTCAAAGCGATGAAAAATTTAGATAAAAAATAACTTGATAGATATATTATATGCACAAAAATAATTGTAAATTATTTACGCAATATCTTCTATCAGTTTGGATCGATGTAATTCAAGTAATGTGGAAATGAAAAATGAAAATGGATATCGTACTCTCTATTGCTTATATAAAAATGCGTGTGCATGCATCGTGTTTCGCTACAAGAACATATAAAGCTAACGGCGACCAAGTTTTCTAGTTGGACGACAAGTTTCTGATCGATTGATCGGATTCCTTCTGAGAGACAGAAAGATAGCAAAATAGAGAGTCGATTGCACGAGAAAAAGAATATTTTCTTAACTACAATTTTTTTTAATAGAAAAACCAAAAACAGAAATATCATTGTCATTATTTAAAAGAAAGAGAAATATATAAAAAGAAGATCTAAAATCTAATATTTTTTAAAAATATACTTTCTAAAAAATGTGTACATTTTAAAAAGACAATATTAAGATTGAATGAGCGTTGATAAAGAGCAATGTTCTTAATTATTCTGAATAATATTTTATATTTTTTTACGCTGTAAAAAGATAAAATAAGTTGGAAGTATTTTTAATATCAATTATACATTTTTATTATAACTAAACTAAAATACATGGTTTTCGTTAATTCTAACTTTTAATAAAAATTTCTTTTAATAATGGAAAAGTATCATTGTGCTATGATTTTCCGAAATCATTAAAATCATGCCATTGACGAAACGGCGAAATAAACAGAAAAGCGATGTCAATAAGTGAATATTTATTCGAGCGATTTTGGCGCACGATTGTTTTGTTGCAGAAAATTTTATTCAACCAATCTCTCGTCTATATGACGCGCGTTTACTGTGTGACGAGTTCGTGAGTATAACGAGAAAACGCTTTCATGCTTCTCCCTGTTAATCAAGAGAATGAAATTCACGAGCAGGTTATAGCTTTTAATACAAATGTGTGTGTCGATGTCCCACGAGAGATGATGTATCTAATAACGTGATAACTTTAAAACAAATTTGTAATATGTATTATTTGTAATATTATTTATGGCATAATGATAGCATTAATTGTTCTCAAATAATAAAACTTTCTTTAAAACGTTACAATATTGCAAATTGGCAAAATACATGTTAGTAACTTTGAATCGAAATGGTTGATTCTGAGAGAAAAAAAATCAAGTTTTATATATTTTTATTGTTTTTTTATGCTATAAAATATCTTTATCGTTATTTTATACATCATAATAATTTCCATTGTAAAATAAGATTTGCATTCTAGGGTAATAACAATATTTTGTTTTTATATATTAATAATAATTCTCTAATTCTTAATTAAACATAATTTTAATATATATGTATTATCTTAAGTTATCTACAAAATAGAGAGTTTATATAAGAGAAAGAATCCAATTATGTACAGGATACATCGGAAGTCAATAGAAACAAAATGAAGGTTCTGATGCAAATGCAAATTGAACAAAATAAAGAACAAACTATAGAGTGAAAATTTTTATAAAGGATTTCTTTTATCGATTTGCATGAGAAATCATCTGAATTTTGTTTGAATCATGATTTCTGATAAGTCCTGTATTTTGAATGATGATATCAAAAATTATCAATTAATTAATAAAAAGATATCAATTAATTTATTGCCAGATATTGTACATGTGTTCCTCGTTCTTCTGTCAATTAAAAAAATTTGATTTTTTCGAGATATCATGGCAGATCTTGTCTGTTTAATTGTGTGCGTGTGGATAAATTTCGCTAAAATACAACTCGATACATGCCATAATCATCGGGATTCATACATACACGCTACTGTCTCGAGACACAGTAAAAGCGCAGCAGTGCGTGAAAAAATTTACAAAGATATTTCAAATTCGTTGGGCAAACGATGATCATGCTCGGCTATACATACAACGGCATTATCCTTTTAGCGGCGAACGGCGGAGTCCGCATTATGCGTTAACTTTCATCGATGTGTGCAGGTGCATGCATAAAGAGCACCGGTTAGCTGGGCCGCCCTTCCGATTCTCTTGCTCTTTCCCTCGCCCTTATTTCCGACTATTCCGCGCAAAAAATGAACGAGGAATTGGATCCCCAAAGCTGTATGCTAATGCATTCAGATGGATCAAAATCTCGCTCGGTCAGAGACGAAAGCGAAATAAATGCGCGCGGTTACACGGAGAAATTACTGGAATTGTAGTATACAGATGAATGTAGTATACAAACAAAAAAGCATGGAAAGCGTAACGTGGACGAATGGAAAATTTATGAGAGTATTTTTATTACTTGTAAATTATTGTTGTTTTTGAATCACTGAGATTTTCATAACATAATAAAAAATATATCAAATATGTTACGCTTTGTAAAAAATATATATTTATATATTGAGAAATCTAAATATTATAGAAAGGGATAAGAAAGAGTGAGAGCACGCGTAAAAATAATTGTATTAATATTTTATATAAATGTTATATATATATATATGTATATATATATGTAAATATTATTCAAGCATTTTTGGTTTTATAGACTTATAAATTTATATTATAAAGATATAGAGATTCTTTACTTTTATAAATTCTTTATTTTCAAATTTTTTTCTTATTTTTTTAGATTCTTTATGTAACTAGAGATAAATGACCTTTTTTATTTTATTTTTGTTTAAATATTTTAACATGTAAATGTATATATTTTTAGATCGTTATTAAAAAAAGAAAAATAGCGCAATATATTATTTTTCTTTAAATTATAATTTAAAAATATATAATATATAATTTTTATTTCTATATGTTCTCTTTTATTATATTGAACTTAAAATCATTTTTATTGTCATGAATGCGTTGATTTCTGCTTGTGTCGATGTCAATCACGCGCGTCGAAAGAATCTGCACAGCTCTTCTTAAGGAAACTTCTTCCATGTGTCACAATATATTTGCAAAAGCTGTAGCAAAACTTTAAACGTCGACGGCTTTCGCAGCTGATTCGTTTATCGATTCTCGATAATTTCGCGATCGAATCACGTTGGCCGTGAGCCGTACCAGGAAGCTGGTAATCGCTATGTATTGAAGTTAGAAAGTAGAACTCGATCTCTCGATCAACTGTTGTAGGAGAAACTGATACAGAAAGTAGATATATAATTACAAAAAAAAAATATGCTACTCCAAAGAGACTCTCGCTTCTTGCAGCATATTCTGCGCATTTCTTAACTTGTTCATATATAAACGAACTAAATTTTCCTGAAAAATTAATTTTACATAATTAAAATATTTTTTCATAAAATTTTCCTGCTTTAGGAACATGAAGTTGCATTAAAATTGAAAATTAAATGAATACAAATTACATTAAATTAAAAATATATTTTAATCATAGTACAATAATTCACATATTGGGATTCTAATTACAATTTAAAATATATACATGAATTTTTTATTTCATATGATTTTGATATGTGCAAAGTTTATTTACAGTCAGATTTACCTCATGAAGCGCGAGTTACAAATTATTTCTTGCTGTTTTTCTCGAGATAGAATTTATAACTTTTGCAGGAAACGTAGTATGATACTCAGAAACGTTTTTTACCTCATTCATCTTGCAGCGTAAAAAAAGTGCTGCGGTCACAGCCGATTCACCGTGCTTAACGCTTGCTCTCGGAAATTCTAAAATCTCGGACCGTTATGAGCAGCTGTTACCGCGTGCGCGACTTAACCGATCGATCATCGCTCTCGAGAGAAATGAAAACAAAAAGTCCCACCGTCGTCGATGTTTAAACTTCTTTAGCGAATGCCGGAAGCGGGATATTTGGCAGTTACATGGAAGGGAGTCGGTAGGAAGTCGTCGCACGTCGGAGAATAATCCTCTTTCCTTGACCGCTCTTCTCTTCTTCTCTGGTGATAGGATTTGCTCGCTAGAACGTGTTGGCGATATAGGGAACCCTGGCGCTAAATCGATTTGCCAGGAAGTCGATACGGGGAATGGTGGGATCCATGATCGTCGCTTGCCAAGCTCGACAATTGCCTTGCTCTTCACGAAATCGTTGATAAAAATGTACGCGCATTATTACTTAAACTTTTGCTCGAGAAAAATTTAAACGGAATGTAAAGTAGATCGTAATAAATGTAGCAAACGTGATAAATACGGATTATATGATGAATAATAGATGAATAAGCGAAGCCGATCTATGATGAACCATTGCATATATTTGATAATTATCATTAAACCATATAAAAATTTGCAAATATTGAAACTACTGTCTTTACTAGTAAATACTATTACAGTTTTACTGATTTATTATACTTATCAATGTTCTATGTTTTACTGCGAAATATATTCATGTATTGAAACAATATATTTTGATATATAATTATATATTATAATTTATATGTAATAATTATATTATAATTTGTATATAATAATTTATTAATGCATTTATGTATATATATACATAAAACTTTAATAATATACGTTCATAATGGTATGAAGAATTATATTTAAGGTGTGAAATATGAGTAGCATTCTAAAAGTGAAATTTAATACTCTTTTATTTCCAGCTGTTTTATGAGAAATTAATCTTAGCTCGAAAATGTGTTCTCTCTCTTCAAACGATTTTATATAAGGGGAAAGAGAGAGATAAATTCTATATATATATATATATATATATACACACACACACACACACACACACATAAGAACCGTATTTATTTCTGGTATTTATGCTGAATTGAAACACAATTTATGCTGTTATTAATATTCAATTTAATAATCACTAATAATTTTATCTCATTTGAAAATTGTTATTATTATCATGATCATATTTAATATTAAATGTGATAAGTGAATATGAGTTTATATGAATATAGAATATGAAATATAATTTCGAGTTTAATAGCTTTATGATTTACAACGATCTCTATAAGTTTCGGCAGTATTAGACATATTTCAGAAATTTAGTTCATCGAGTGCAATAACCCGATATACCAGCTTTTTTCTTTTCCTTGTTAGAGAGAGCACTGCTCGTTTCGCAAGAAAACTCGTGGCTCTACTGCAATCGCCGTGATTACATAATTCAGCATTATTATACCTTTACATTGTAAAGCGGTTGCAATTCTCGCGTGTAGTTGCACTTGCAACCATGTACATGCGACTGAAACGTTGTCGTTTCCGTAGATAGATAATTCGTGAGAATTCACGCTCCAAGATTTATCTCTTCTCGACCAAAATATCATAGCCTGATCTTTCTTGGATTCTGTTTCCGAACATGTAATTAGCTTAGAGAAATTACTACGTGTCGCGAGCAATCTCTATACACAAACAATCTACTAATTGAACGACTTAATTAGGCAATATACTGGATAACATATATTGATCGTCGCTAATTATGGTATCATGAACAATTATTAATAACGATAATTCGCAGAATTGGTATTATATGAAGAAAATTAAGAAAATCGATATTATTTTCTTTGAAATATCTTTTTTTCAACTACTGCATAATGATACATAATCTCGGTCTCTTTTCATATATTTAATTAATTAAATCTTTAATACGAAAAATTGGAACATAAAAATAAGAAAATAATTATGTTAATTAATTAGTAAAGATATAAGAATTCAGACAACAAAAATACTGAAGTACGAAAATCTCTGTAATTTTTTTTTCGCAATCTTGTATCTTACTACTTTAAATTGGCATGACTCTTTTAATCTTTATAAGAAATCTGCTGTAACATAATTATATAACTTCATAATAACATAATGAACACCATGTGTGCGGAATTATTTCAAATACACAATTTATTTGCAAACGTATCTTCATCGACAAATTAGTGAACGCTTTCATGCAAAGATTTTACAAATTCGCGAATAGATAATTTGCGGAACGAATTAGAGAGATCGCTTTTTACGAGAAACTTTCTCGTTTTCGTGGTGTCAACGTCAAGAGATCTCATTGTACTGCAACGAATCGTCCTGATCTCCTTGCTCGCTAGCAGGAAAGACTTTCTCGATGAGACGAATTTGCTATCGTCGGAGACGATGCGCGATCGATACTTGATCGCCATGAAAATCTGCGCGTGCCCAAAGATCATCGTCGAAATGCGGTGTCGGGGGTGAAGAGGAGGGAGAAAGGGTGTATTTTTATTATATAAATTCTTCTACATTCTCTCTCTCTCTCTCTCTCTCTCTCTCTCGTATATCATTTATTTGAATCGCTTTTTTTTTGCACGGTTTGATATTGTTTTCTATTAGAAATAATAGAGTTGCATTAAATTAGTGTACGTAAAAGATAAATTTATATAGAATAATAGAAATATTATCAAAAATTGTAAAGATATTAATTTTATTTTCTCTGTAATATATTTATGATTGATATTTTTATTTAATATATATTGATACTTTACAAAAGATCGTTTTTTTTATTTCTACAATAATACAAAAATATATATTATATATATGAGAAAAATAATATTATATATTTAATTGTTACGATAGTAGTGCACTGAATATCCATGAATTTTTATGAACAACGATTGTCTCGCTATTAGCGCTATAAAATTATGTTTTGACATACCAATACTGCTTAAAAGCACCGCGAGTTAGAATGCACTACCTGTATTCAATCACCTAATTGCCTGCATAACCAAACCGGCCGTAAATCCCAATCGTATACAAAATGGGGCAACATTGACTAACGATTTATTAGTCAGACGGACGTGTAACCACTTCATTATGGCGCAACGCGATCAGGTATAGAGGAGAGGGCTCGGGGGAGAGGCGATCAAATTTTCGAGTACGTGATTGTTTCGAATCCTCCACCAGATGGGTGGCTGGACTTAATTTATGCGGCCGGTCACTAACACACTGATTTCATGATATATAAACAAACGAACGGCAGTAGAGTACAACTTTACATTCGCTCATTAATTATATTAATAGCGCTCATTAATTATATTAATACACAAACTATACCGTACATGCGATGTAAATATACCTATGTGTCTTTTTATTAGCGAGTACGATGAATGATTTGCATTACGTGAAATTGAGAGTCATCTTACGTGAACGCGAAATAAGTAACGTCATGCGTACAGTCATGCAAAGCACTAGTGGTTGTTTTCAATAGTGATCTTCATTCTTATTCTTGAATGTCATCAGAAAAATAAGATGTGTGACTTATTTTATTTATTGTCAAAAAGTAATAAGAAATCTAAATATGTATGTGCTGCGTTTATTGTATGTATTTGTATTGTATATTTTGTGTATTTTGTCAATATTTGTGTTACAATACATTTTATTAACTTTATATTATTTACAGATATATATTAATAATTTTTATTAATAAAATATATAATAATATTCTAAAATATTTAGTAAAAAATATTTCATTTTTATGATATGTGTTTGCGCAAATTGTTTTAATTAAGTTTCTGAAAATAGAGGATTTTAAAATATTCATTAAATAATCCATCAAAAAATTAGTGAATTATATTATTTAAATGCATATTAATTAGAATATTATTTTATCAATTTCTAATCTTTATATAATCTGTGTCTATCATACATTGAGCACCACTAGATTCGCTGTCGGATCCAAGAGCGGCCGCGAGCAGCATTAATGAGTGTCAATACATGTCCGCATAATTTCTCCATGTAGTCAATAAATTGAGTTGCTCTCATCGTAGGACGATTCTCTTTCGTCATTGTTGATCGTTTGTCTGGTCAGTCGGTCAGTTGATCGATCAGTCAATCGATCGTTCAGTTCTCTATTTACGATATTGTAACGCAGCCGATGCATTGTACATCATCGTACTGCTCGCGAGAATGATTGTATAACGATGAACAATGGGACTTGGGACTTTAGCGGGAGAGCATTATGGCAGAGCGGATGTTGTATAACGGTTAGCCAGCGAAGAGGAACGAGACGGGAGCAGCAAACCGTAAACGCCACGAGCGTTCAACCTCTCTTTCTTTCTCTCTCTCTCTCTCTTTCTGAGTTGGTTCCTCTTTCTTTCTATCTCTCTCTCTCTCTTTTTCTCTCTCAGTCTCGTTCTTGTTCTCGCTCTCGTGCAACAACGTTATTCGAAATAATATCAAACCTGTAGAAAGAACGGACCGTGTTTCGCACCTGTCAGATGCGTGCATGACGACATAAAATGGAGCGACATTCTTATTTCTTTCACGAGCAGAGCAAGATATTTATTCATCATTCTGAAACAATTGTCGGAATATTTTATAGACATATATAAATACACATTTCTAATAATTTTTTATAACATTTTTATATGTTTTTTTATAAAAAATAAATTAGTACAATATACATAAACCTTTCAGAAATCAAACTAATTAACTTTAATTTTTCTAAATTTTTTAATTTTGGTAACACGGAGCACATGATTAAATGTATCTTAGTACTAAAATTAATAACTTTAAATTTAAAATTAAAAATTAAACTTAAAATTTAAAATTAATCAGTTTTTTTAGAGAAGATTTATGTAACAAATATAAATAAAGTTTACAATTTATTAAAATTGGTTTTTGGAAAAAGAAACAGACGAGATGTAATACAATATATCGGCTAATTTTAAAAATTTATTTTATGAACTTTTTTTCTTTCTCTATCTTTTTCTTTGTCTCTCTATAATCTGCTTCATAAATTCATCGTTCTAAATAACTCATTCAACAACTAAAAATCAAAATGAAAATTAATACAAATTAATCCCATCTTAAATAGAAAGTTATTATAAATCGAAATCGCGCGCAATAACTATACAGCTTATTCAGGGATTCGCAAAATAAACTTTAACATCATTTTCATGGTATTAAGATATTTATTCACATTATAAAAGTCTTACCAACTACTTTACCGTACTTTTTTTTATGATTGAAAACAGAGAAAGCTTTGAAATTTTACAGCAGTAACGGCAAATTAATTATATATTATAAAATTATATATTATAAAATTATGTTAATAGTTATACATGTTTATAAATGTTAATTTATATTATAATATGACGTATTATAATATATTTTTGCAGCGCGATTTGAGAGATTGAAACGAACCAGCGTATTTAATCGTTGATGATTCCGTTGTTATTTACAATGCTACTATAAATACATATGTAATTTGATATTATGATGGACGGACGTATGCATTTCATCGCCCACAAATGCGCAAAAATGCATTTTTTTAAATGGACGACGATATTGCGTACGATGCAGTATACGTTTAGGTAAGAGTGCACTTTTCATTAATAGCGGCGGTTTAAATATTAACAATAAGTAGACGACACAAGTCGTCCCACTTGAGCGAAATACAAACGCGTGTAGTACAAAGAAAAAATCCTTTATGCAACAACGAGACGCACTATGAATTGACGCCGTCCTTTGTTGCAAGTGCGTCAACGCATTGTTTTGTAATGATTAGGATTTTCTATTCTTACATGTAACGCTGATTTATGAATATGCAAGACTCTATTATATCGACATAAAATGATTAAAAAACTCGAGGAGCGAGTTGATAAAATATAAATATTGATTATTTTAAATTCATATTATAAATAAAAATTAATATTTTTTTTATTTTTAAACGAATAGTGTAATACTTGTGCTTGTAAAAATTTCTCCGAGCGCGACAAGTAATGTGGCTTAATCTAAAATAATATCTCATGCATAATTTAAAGTAATGTTATATCTCTCTTGGCATATATACTAGTCACCGCCAAATATATTTGCCGTAGATATGCGGTCAGGCCGCAGCGATTCCACAACGTACGATGAGTAATTGTCGCAACTGACATATGTATCTCTCTTTTTCTATCTTGCGCCATGTGGTCAGTTAGTGGATATGCTCTCTATGAATAGAGTTCGAAATAGTGCGAAACTTGTCTGCCGCCGAAATTTATTTTCCGTGCCAATGGTCGCGATTTTGAAACATGTCCGTCGACAAGCCGTCTAATACCAGCAGTTTGTCACTTTATGCTCGGAATGGTGTTTAGCACGCGGATCATCTTGCACCTGTCCAACACGTTCGGATACATTCTGCTAGTATTCGCCGGACAGCTATCAATATAATTTGCGCGCAAATAAAGAGCGCATACAATTTTGTTATCGTCTTATAAGTATAGTAGTAGTTTTTTAATTTGAAACATTCGTTAGTGTTTTTTTAATTTTAAAAGATGTTTTATATTCGAATATTTTATTAAGTCTTTTATTTGATCATCTTTAGAAGACTTTTTTTAATGTATCATATCCATTCGTTGTCTTGATGAGAATTGGGCTAAATTGTCGATTAGTCGAAAAGAAATTGGAGTTATAAAATGATGATTTCAGCATGTTTCAAATTTTTGTAGTTCTCTAAATAATGTTCATCTCGTTCATTTCTTCAATAGAAGCAACATTACCGCTTCATAATGCAAAAGTTTTAATAAAAGAATCAAATATTGCGATCTCAGGTGAGCTATTGAATATATCTTACGGATAGGATGTGTGTCTACGGCCTGTGGAACGATCCTCTCTGCGACCATAATACAGTAAAGCGCTCGTATAGCCATGTGTGACGATAGTATTTTCATTTTCTGCGGACGAATTTATTACTGCGGGAGACGTTTCAGAGACATTTACGACGGCGAGATCTGTTATAAATATTACGTGACTTTATGTTATTGAAATTATGTAAGAGTCATGCAGATATTCGTGAATTTTTTTTAAATCTATGAAATTTTTGTTTTGTTCAGTTTGAGATGAAACTTTTAGATTTAAATTTTTTAGATATTAGGTTTTGGATGCGTTTTGTTCGATCTGTTTATTTTTAAACTTTCTGTTTCTTAGCTATTTGATCGCTTTTATATTTCTCTTTGGAGTCTTGGCAGAAACTCTTATACCCTTATATTCGGCAAATATCCTTTTGAATTTTTGTCTATGAAACTTTGATCTTTTTAACTAATATGATAATAATTTTTTATGATCGAATAATTTGAGAACCACTGATAAAACGATATTTCATCCGCGACCGTACGCGATAACTTTAATGAGCCGATAGGCACACATCAGCACACGTCACCGAATCTTTTTTTTGCTTTTTTATGCGGGTATTAACTCATTGTAATGTATCTGTAAGTAAAATGATATACAAATACTGCCGTATATTATTAAGATTTGTTATTTTTAATGATTTATATATAATATACAAACAATTTCGATCAAACAGCAAAGCTATAATGGGTTATTGATTTGTTAAATATCAATAAAAAAAATTTGCAATATTATTATTAAAAATAAAAAAATAATAACTGAAAATATATGAATTTTTTAATAGATTTTAAATAATATTAAAGAAAACATTTTTATGTTGAATATAGCTTAAATCGCTTAAGCTCATTAAGAAAAGAGATAGCGACACATTATTGAAATATTGTTAAAACTAATCATCGCACACATGTATCTGGTACAATTTGAAATTATATAATTAAATGGGAAAACTAGCAGATATATAAGAATCAAGGCGCGAGTATTGATGCGCGAATTTATTATTGTAAAATTTTATTAAAAAATGTATGCCTTCAAATTGTTCTTTTTCTGGTCCATTTTCGGTATGATAATATAAATTTAAATATAAATGAATATAAATACATAAAGATTATCTTGAAAATTTGACATACACAATATTTGTTGTTGCAATCAAATATCAAATTAAAATTAATAATCAGAAAGGAAAGCTCACTAAAAGCATAGAGTCTGTACATGTACAAATTTGTGGATGACGTCCAATAATAATTATTATATTGTAAATCACCGACGGATCGGATATGCGACAGATCGTGTTTCGACATTGTTCATAGCGGATTTTAATCTTTTTTTTTATTATTAATTTTAATTTGAAATTTGACTGCAACAACAAATATTGTGTATGTCAGATTAAAAAATTTCAAGATAATTTTTATAATTTATATTTATGCTGAAGATGGATCAAAAAACAGTTCAAAATGAACATTTTTAATGCACATTTGTTAATAAAATTTAACAAAATTAAAAAAAAATAAGTTTGCTCATTAATACCGGCGCCTTGGCTCTTATCTGCTAGTTTTTCAATTTAATTCTTAGTATTCTGAACCTATTGCTGTTATTATTATTGAAATTATATTTTATATATAAATTAAGAGAGTATATTTTTTTATCTCTTTTTTTACAGTCTGTTCATTTATTTTTGCAGACTGTTATTTTACTATAAAAGTTTAACAAGCTATTATACTGCAAAAGAGAAAGCATTTCTCATTTATAGCAATTTTTTATATTATTTTATAAAAGAACAATAAAATAATTTTGCAAAATAAGTAAAAGTTATAATAATGAAATGAGTGCTCAAATCCCATTAAATTTGTTTGTGTTTAAAAACTAAACTTAGAATATATTTTTTTGAAGCTTCGTTCTTTTTAATTTTTTATTTTATGCTGTTTGCTAAACAAGTTACGCGAAACTTAGATCACAAGTGCGAATACTTCTCGTAACCACGACGAAAGGGGCATTTGCATGATAATGACAGGCGGTGGCATATTGCTTCGTAAATGCGCGTTTAGTAGTCGTCAGTATTCGCAAAGTGGCCGTGTTAAACAGCTAAATTATACCTCGTAATTAAAGAGTCTATATTCTCTCGTCAGAAAACTCGATTAAAGGGATAATTAAATCCGAACATGAACAAAATGCAATTTAATGTCGTCAATTGTATCAAATATTTTATTCATAGATTTAGTTATGTATACTCTCATTAGATTTAATTTAGGTATAAGATGTAACATTAGTTATGCTTTTGTGATCGATACTTCCGATATGAAATACATTTAATTATTATCTTTTCTTATATAATAATTTTGTAATTTAAAAATTTAAACTGATTCGATACGTCTAAGTAGTTAATAACAATAAAGCCTCTTTCCTTATGATATCTAATTAAGTATACGCATTAATGAATTTCGATCATTTAAAAATAAGCAGAATCGAGATAAACATGCGACGTGAATATAACGTTTTGCAACTTCGCTTTTTCATGCTTACTCATACACATTACAAATTTTGATTTCTACGAGTAAACACAAATAACGTTTCTGACAAGGTCCAATTACTGATTGCGCGTTCTAGTTTTACGAAATGATAACGCCGCTCTATGTCTTACTATGTCGGCTTTGTAATGGTTAAATCAGGCTCGCGCATTACACGCGTCTAATTTCTCAAGAGAGAAAATAGAAAAAGAAATAGAAGCGAATTCCAGTAAATAAATTAGCCGTAAGCTCGAGGCAATCCTTAGCTTTCAGCCGGCAAAGTTAACTTTTGTAATTACTTTTCTATTTTTCCAACTTTTGCGGTGAAACGATACGATAAATATTTCACAAAACTTTAAGGGTATTCGTTTAAACAAATTATGTTCGTAGTATCTTCGATATTCTTTTTGATGCTTTCTATTTTCTCTTCAAAACGTCTCGTTAACCGTCATTGTGTTTATAATAATATATTAATAATATTATCTTAGACATTTATGGAAAAAAATAAGAATTACAATATTTTGAAGTTATAAAATACAAATTATTCGTGTTGAATGTGAGCTCAATATATTTGAAATATAATTCTTTTTAAATTTGTAATAATTAATAAATAATGTCCTCTTTGAGATTGTTACTTTTTGCGAGCGTATATTGAATTATTACTTCTCGTTTCCATAAAAAAATAATTACTTCTAAAAGCGGACTTTTTATATGAGATTATACTAGCTCAATGCAAAAATTAAATCGCAAATTGATGCAACGAAAGTTGGAAATTTCCAATTATGGATTCTAACAGCATAAACCGACCGAACAGTTCTCTATAAACTTTTGTTAACCCTCGCCTAAAAATTTATTAAGAACGCGCGATTTTTAGCTTCGTAGTTTTCACAGGTTGAACTCTCTGACTCTAAATATAACACGAATATCGCGAAAGTCTTTCTCCTTCATATAGATTCCGCCATTACCCGTGACATTTACAAGTCGTGCGTCATTACTAGGTGAATAGATCCCGATATAACAGACATATTTGTCAATGGTTGTCGATTGATCCAGATCGATTCTTATTTTTGAACAAAAGTGCCTGAAATGGATCAAGACATTTGATCAATTGTTCGCTTTATAAGAAATACTAATATAAGAATTTTTAGATATATAAACAACGAGATGTGCGTATAGAGGAATTTTAAATATATATGTAGTTATTTCAAAGTTTGAAAAAATACAGTTGAAATAACACGCAACATTTCTTGTACAAACTGAGAATATTTTTGTTACTTTTGCATTTATTTTTTATATGTTAATCATATTGCAAATTATTAAGTTTTTGTTAACTGTATATAAAAACTGTAATAAATAAAATTAATAAGAAAAGATTGTAAAATTGTTGAAGAGTTCATATGCATGAATGTAGACATATATTAATTTAAATAAATAATTTATTCTTTTTGAAGGCATATAAGAACAGTGATAATTTTTAATGGCTTGTGATATTTCAATGGTTTTTAACAAGATAATGTTTTTAACATTGTATAATTACATTATAATTACATTGCGCTTTATACAACATATAAAAATAAGTATAAATTCAGTAATCACTCATTAGTGACGGATCATTCAATTATATATATATTCTAACAGATATAAAACTTAATTAAAATTTGATGATTAGACCATGCACACACGCACCTCAAAGCATTTTTTTTAAACCAAATCTCATTTTTTTTTAATGAGATGTTGAATCACGAATTATCTCTTATTCTCAGTTCGCATTTAAATATATACATTTCATGCGTGCATTCTACGACAAATTTGCCGTTTAATCGCACTTCTGTTGACAATTGGATAATTAAAATGTTCGTTGATCTTTCTAGCACATTATTTTTTTGAAAAGCGCATTTATTTTAACGATTCTCTTTGTGCAATTAAAATCCCTATTACAATCCGAGCAATCTTTGAGGAGGATGCGTTGTGGAATGAGACAATGGGAGAGAATCAGAGATGAAAAGCTTGTCGCGACAGTCCGATTAATTATCATGCCACTGCCGACCTGCAGAATTATTGCGTAATATAGCTTGTTCCAGTGTCTTATCTATGAAGCATCTTATGCCATCATAATATATAATATTTCTTAATTTTATGTAAATTTTATATGAAATATAATTGTTAACATTTTATATTGTATATATAATATATATCATACACAAACACAAATATTGTTGTCTTTATATTAATTAATATTTGTATAAAGTGATTGATTATTAATCTCACATAAGTCTTTGGAAGAAAATAACAGCGTTAAGAAAATAATATCATTTAATGTTACATAACGCCTATATAATGTATATATTTAATATATGAAGAATCTCTTCTATAATAATCTTTGTATAATAATTAAATTGATATAAATTGGTTTATAATAAATATTTAAAATTATAAATATGCTTTTTAATAAAATTGATATACTATTGAGAAATAGATATATTACATATATGTTATTATATTTATATATTATAGATAATTTATATTTTCATTATATGTATAGGCGTTATGTAATATTAGACGGTATTATTTTCTTAATGCTATTATTTTCTTCCATAGATTTATGTGAAATTTATAATACTTAATTATATATACATTCAAAAAATACATATTTTATATTTATTATTTAATATTATTACGACAATCATTCTTCTTCAAGTTACGCCAACAGTGCATGTACATATACGTATGTAATTTAACTTCTAACTTTATAGAATATTCTCGCATAGCTATGAGACATGTGAAGCCACGTGTACGCTTGAACTCACATACGCTTTATATTTCTCACCGAGGCAGCGTTACTATGAGCAGCATATTAATACTCGGAAAGTCATTACAGTCCTTCAAATTACCTGCTTTACTATATTATTTGCGCATTGATTTTAACGCTGACATTTATATGCATTTTTACAGTGACGCACTGAAATCAATATGAGAATTGCGCAGGTCATAATGTCGACAATTAATTATGTTAGATTTTATGGCAAACATGCTGCATAATGACCAGCAACAAATTAGCTAATCAATAATACGTTGCGAATATGAGCCGGACAAAAGATTCATTTTAAATATGCTAATGTGCATGTCGATTTTGATTGACAGTTTATTGATACTTTTAGAGTAACAATCCTCTTGATAAAAAGTTTTTCTGTTTAATTTCTAGAATGCGATTTCATAAAATATATAGATTATACATAGATTTAAAAAAAATGCATATTTTTCTGTTAGAATAATATAAAAAATATTGGATATAAAATAGAATTGATAGTATTTTATATACATATAAGCGTAAAGATAACCTTATGATAGGTAGTATTTATATATGCATAATATACTATAACATACAGAATATAGAAATCTTTTTTTTTAATTTTTTTTAAACGTAAAAATAAGGCAATTTAAATTATAACTAAAAAAATCAAGAAGTAGCATTCAAATATGATTATAATATAAATATATTTATGTAATTTTTTTGTATTTGGTTGAAGGAAAATAAATAAATGGAGACATATATAAAACTACAGATTTAACAAGAACATTGATGAACAATATTATTATTACGTAAAAATGTGTATGTGTGATATTTAAAAGAAAAAGTGCATAAATAAAGTAAAATATTGTACAAAAATTATAGAAGAAGAGATAAAAAAATAATTTGAAAATATAACAAGAATAATGAAAAAAAAATCAATCGCGAAGGATAATAAATGATGAAAGATGTCAATCAAATCATATATAATGTTCGCAAGAAGAGAAGGGGAGATAAATATAAAGGAGACGTAAGATTTAAAAATGCGAGAAACGAATTACATCTTCGGATGAGAAAATGCAACCGCTCGCGGGATTTTTTCGTGAAAAATATGTGCTTTTACGTCCAGCCATTCGTTGAAATAGATAGGGGATCTAACAGTGCCTTATAATCGAGAGCGAGTCAGGATGAAAATTTCAGTCTTGATATCGATACGTCGCGAATTTACAGCTGAATGACGGCGGCAAAAATTTGTCCATAAAATTCACTACTGCTGCGGTAGACTGCCTGTCGGTAAATTGCTAAAACGTGCACGAAACGGCGCGTGAGCCAACACGTGCGTACACACAAACTCTCTTCCGGTGGATTTAAAATTTATTCTATCAACGTAGGCACAATATTACTCCGAAAATACTGAAATGCGCTAGCGGTTTACCTACGACGCCGGTATAACTTCTATTTTGGGATATTTTTTGAGGTCAAATTTAGCAGTGATATATATTAATCTTACTATGTTCGTGCGAAATAATATATATAATTGTAACATTTGTGCAACTAGAAACAAATAATTTGCAAAGTTGTAAAAGAAATAAATGGACTGTGTGAGAATGCGAAGTAAGACAAACTTCTACATTATTATAAATTAGTTTATTATAAATTTATAAATATGTCGGATATTTGTCAATTTTAAATCAATATTAGAACGCGATTCACGAACAAAGAAATAATAAACAAAAACAAATTTATATATTCTTGCAAAGAAGCAGTTTGACAACAACTCAGTATGTATATTGATGAAGTCACATTGGAATAGGGTATTGTACTACATACCAAAAGTGAGAGAAGACACAAAGTTTTATTCAGTTAGTCATCAACCTTTGACTAAGAAGGATCGGCTAGTGTTGGAGAACAACATAACTACAAGAAGTTTTCTGTAAGTACTTACTAGTACGGATAACTTTTCTTAGCACTTGTATTGACCTTGACATTTTTGCTTTGAGTGAGTTAGTATAAATACGGTAAAAAAACTAAAAAAAAAATTTGATAGAATTAAATTATAGAGAGAGTAGGATTATTTTTAGATAAAACATTTCTAATAAGCGAAAGAGACAATTACAATTTTATATTTTTTAATATATATAATAGTTTTACAAATAATGATTTGTTTTTACAAATGTCAAATTTGTTTTAATATATTAGAACAAAAATAATAAATTATGAGAAAGAAAATTGCATTATATTAGATCACATTTAATGTTTTGAAAGTTTTATAACGTAATTTATATATGTATTTCTATTCATTTATTTATTTATTTCTCCTTTTTTAGTTTTCTTATTTGTATTTTCACATGTAGATAATATAGGAGAGACAAATATTATCATCAAACAAAAATATAAAAATTTTAATATGTTTTATTTTGATTATTTGTTCTTTCTTGGAAAAATGCACATAATATAATCGAAATGATTGATAACTGAAACGATATTAACACGTATCGGAAATTCGCGCAAGGGAACGAGAATCGACATGATTTAGCCAGTGACTTCGGCAATGGTGTCTCCTTAATAGTGCAATAGACCAGTCGATGATTAATCACCCATTGCGTTGGTAATTATAGCTGATGCCAAGCTTACGCCGAACAATAATGCCGCTTTGAATTCTGTAATTCGCATAGCGGGTTAGGCGAACGTAGTGCTCGCTAATATAATGTTTAATCAGATATTTATACAATTACGCCATTCACAATCTCTCGTACTCTCCGCCGGCGCTTACCAGTTGTACGAACAAAACGCGCATTGACATCGTTTCAAAAGCCTTGTGTAAAATCGAAATATTTGCCCTTAATTGCCAACGTTAAGATGGCATCATAAATCACATTGCACTCTATAAAATACGTGGAATTATAACTTGCGTTTAACTTTAATATAATCGAGGATTACATTGAGTCTCTGCTAAAATGCAATTACATAAAAAAAAAAAAAAATCAAAAAATTTTTATGTCAGGTTATATTTATCAATTTGGATATAATATCATTATTATGTTAAGTTTTAATAAGTGTTTAATATTTTTTATTTCCTTATTTCTTAATTTTTAAGTTTTATATTTTTGTTTATCTTTGACAGTTGATAATATTAATAAAAAAAATTTATTTTGAATAGTTTTTTTTTTTAAGTTAATATTTTCTTTACCTACATTTTTTTTTTTTGCAAATTTAACTATATACATACATACATAAATAAATGATTATGCAACGTACTTGTCATATTACACTATATTATATTATGCAATCTTATTCTCTCTCTCTCTCTCTCTCTCTCTCTCTCTCTCTCTCTTTCTTTCTCTTGTCATATTATTGTCTAACTCTATATTATCATAATTTTTTTACATGAAGAGATTCTCAAATTTATTTCTCAAGAACGTGACACAATACACGTCAATTTTACTTAGGTAATCATTTATGTCTCTAATCATATTAAAAAAGTGCCTTTCAACACATTGCTGTTTTATTATTTGGAAGGGTGGTCTGCTATTCATAAATCTTTTACGCTCTCTCGTTGGGCCGTATATTAAAATCTCGTTTGGGCAGGTTAAGGGCTTTTAAGCGTGTCTAAATTAAACGATTCGAGACGAGTTGATTGATGCGGGTCCAGGAGCGCGATTTGCGCGTGGGGATGAAAAATCCTTCGCAGAAATACGAGCCGGGATAACTTAATGCGGTAACGTGGTAATGTCATAAATAGCGCGTTTTTCTCGCGCGATTTTGAATTAAAATGCGCGATACCCGCGCTGGATTAAAAGCGCACGATGAAGTACGAGTGTAAGTATGTACCAGCGGTATGAGTATATGAGCGCGCATTGTTAACGATTGCTCGGATACAGGCACACACCCGTTTTCAAATATAACTCCCACTAAATTCTGAGGGAAACTCCCATAGGACGATGTTACACGGAACAATGTTCCGTAAAATATTACGTCGAATATATGAACCGTGAGACTGTTGCGAGAAAAAAAGAGAAGTTATCATTAAATGATCGTATGATGCATCTCAAGTATGTAGACTTGGTTTTGTTTACGAGAGCTATCAATGTGATGATCTTAAATTTAAGAGAGTTATTTTTAGTACATGTTATATTAGATACGTAAATGTTGCATAATAAAAAATCAAAATTTGCACAGAATGTGTCAAATAGTAAATAATTAGCTTAATGTGCTAAGTTTTTTAATTTAAGGTTTTATTTTATTTTTAGATTTTTAGATTTTATATAATATTTTTGACAGTTTTGTCATTAATAAATTTGATAATAATGAATATTCGTCGTATTAGTTGCAAAATATTAATATGATATCAGATTTTAAAAGAAATTTTGCCATGGCATAAATGACGTAAAACAGCTGATAACAATTCATCTTTATGCAAATTATTCGTTTGAGAGAGTCACGAATTAACTTCTGAGAAAGATCTTTTTGGTGCTTGCTTTTGCGCGCAATTCACTCTTCTTAATTAACCCACGCTTCTACTTTGTTGGAGATTTTCTTAACGAACGATACACTACGAATTAATGAAAAAAGTTGAGCCAATCTCGTGCGCGAGCAATAACAACAACAGGATGCTCTTTCTCAAGCGTGATACTTAGGTGATACAAACTTTCATTCTATTTTGTAGCTAAACGAATATATCCTGTGTAACAGTTTTATTTTTCTAAATCCAAGCATATAGCGTATTTATGTGGCTGCAATTTTCAATTATATATTTGCAGAATTCTCTTTCTCTCTCTTTCTTTTTAACTTCATAAATTCAAATGACTTCTTACATTTTGCCTAAGAAAATCTATGTATTTATATTATATTCTCGGACTTATAACTTAGCTATTTTAATTTATTATTACAACTATTTTCTATCTTATATATAAAGTCGAAAATTTATATTAATTTATATTTATATTATAAAACATTTTTTATATTATTACAATATTTATTTTTTTGAAGATCTCAGAACAGAAGAAAGAAGTTTAAAGTGTCTTTTTATTGATAGTCTAAAATTATATATTTATTTAAATATACTTTTACACATAGCTCTAGAATCTTTTGTCGTTTTTTAACTAAAAAATTATATTTATTAAAATAGGGATACTCGAAAATATATATTAATGCAAATAGAAATTTTCATTTTGCTTCTATCGAAAAAATCCCTTTTAATTTTAACAATGAGATCTTCAAACGGTTTGCAATTTCACAAATTTGAGAATTTGTATGTCCGGAAGTGCCATCGGAAGATACCTGCAATTTCGTGCTCGCGGGTTTCGCTTCGCATAATGTCGGTCGCGCGAATCTCGGTCGGTGAAAGGCGGCGCACCGCAAGAATGGCAGGCTGACGTTTTAATTCAAAGCCGCGTGTAAGTGCGACTCGCGCCATACACCGCACCGGCCAGTTACAAGGCTGAAATCATTTCGAAGCGCATGAATAAGTGATCGGCCCCGGCTTCCCTCGTTCTTAAACGTCGAGACAGACACAGCGTCGCCAGCTCGACCTCAGCTCGGTCCCTACCCCTCCCGTCTTCTTACCCTCAACACCCTCGAATTCTCCCGGCTCGCCTCTTCACCGCTCGTACATATATGTACAGGGTGCTTGAAATCAACCTCTTACGAGATATATCTATAATTTCTACTAGATATTCATATCTAGTATATATTGGACTTCGGTCCAATTTTATTCAAATATTTATCAAAATATCGATCGAGTTTTCAATTATATATAATTAAAAACGTCAATTATTTATTACGCGAATTAAAATTTAAAACTTTTCATTATTTAATTTTAAATGGACTTTATTCCGGCAAATTTTAATTTGAACTCTACTTATCAAGATATTTAATAATAGAAATTAAGATAGTGTATAGAAAAAATGGAAAATGTTTTTTTTAGATTTTTGTGAAAAAAAAAAATTGAATTAGATATGATAATGATTTGAAAGAAGACAAAAACATCATGTACATTGTTGAACACCCTGTATGCGCCTTTTGCTTTCCTGCTTGATCTTTTATTTCTTCCTCATTCTATCTGTCTCATTCTATCTGTCTCTTTCTATCTGTCGATCTTCCGGTCTTTTTATACTACTTTTGAATCTGTCCTTATCTTGCTGCTTCTTCTGTATCTCTTTCATCCTTTTGCGGCTCTTCCGTCTCTTTTGATAGAACATAGCGACTTCTCCCTTCCATTTCTCTTCCATCTCCCTTTTGCTCCATTGCATTCCCTTCCGCAGTGAGCATTACCTTTTCCATCTTTTCTCCGTGTTCTTTCATTCCATTTACTTTATTCCGATTTATTGCTCTTGACGATTCTTTGATCCGATTCGATTCCGATCATGCAATGTGATCGGATCTGATCGATCCTGCATGTGATCTTTCTTTCATGCACTTTGTTTCTTACTAGTATTTTTCTCTCTTTTTTTTAGCATTTCTTTTTCTTTCTTATTTTTCCTTATAACCCTGTCCTTGTCGTATGGCGTCTCTTTCCCTTCACATAGATTATTCCCTTTCCTTTTCATCTCTTTCTATTTCTTTATTTACCTTTCCTTTCCTTCTCAAACATCATCTTTCTCTTTTCAACTCATTCTCCTCTCTACCTTTACCTCTCTTTATCACTTGACCTCGACTATACACTAGCAATGGCCTCGGGCCTGAGCTCTAAAGTCTCGCGCCCGCGCCTTACCTTAGAATTTCTTATGTCGGCAAAACGTTCACCGCGAACTTTTCTCTCTTGACCCGACGGTGGGATAACTTTCTTTCAGTCGACCGTTCGTGTCGTTAATAATGAACGGCGCTATTACTACGAACGCACATGCCAGTGAGTGTGTATAAATGCGAGTGTAAATTCAATAAAATGTTTTCTTCCAAGCACAAAGTTAGTGATATATTGTGTTGATTCGTAAATCCGCAAATATAAATTTTTAAAGAATTTTGAATAATGAAATAGATAAAACACAAATTTTTAATTTGTTATATATATATATATATATATATATATATATATATATATATAACAAATTAAAAATTTGTGTTTTATCTATTTCATTATTCAAAATTCTTTAAAAATTTATATTTAATTATACGTATATATAATTAATTAATTAATATTCCGTCACATTATCGATGATCTTTTACAATATAACAATTCTTGTTTTATTTGTATTGGAAAATAACAAACAAATATATCTACAAATATGTATAAACTAGATTTCTCATGTTATCGATCGGTACACGGAATCGACATCAATGATTTTTTATTGATTCTTTGATATAAAATTAAGCTTCTCTTTAAAAAAAATTTATGAAATATTTTTTACATTTTTCTTATATATCTTTTTAACTTTTATTATTAATTCTTTCTAAAAATAAATTATATATCAAATGAAAATCTAATTTTAATATAAAATTATATTGTATTATCTATTTGCGCTTTTTTCTTTTTCTCTTCCTCTTTGATGCTGAATTTATGAATTTCCGTTTATTTTCAATTTCCCATAATTTAGATACTCGTAATAACTCGTAATTTTTGTTAAAGAAAAATTACTTCAAAATTAATTAACACTTGAAACATATATTTAGAGAGCGTATAATGTAAAGAAACACACTGTCAACAAGTAAAACCTTAGAAATGATGAATCTTATTATTAGATATATTTATCTGGGTAAATCATCATATACATCAATGTTTTACGTGTCTGTTAAATCGATATAATAAGCGCAAAAATAATATTTATTATTATTGAAAGAAAAATATCGGTGAAAATCAATATTCGTTGAATGAGTAAGTGGAAGTACATATTTGTACATTAGAGTGAATATACATTAGAAATATCATTATCGAGTGATTGCGATATCATCGTTTTTAATCTTCCATTCGACTGCAATTAGGTCGTCAAAATGACATTAACTCGAAATTTTATTTATATTGCGCAGTTTATATATAGTATTGTATAATTTTGTGCATCACGATATTTAATCAAAAGAGTAGGTTAAACACGTTATGAAATTTGAATTTAGTGAAAGCCGGAAAATCGTTTGGCTTTTTGAAATATCATTTAATTATCTTTATCTTATCTGCCCTTCTCTATCTTTAGGAAAAGCTAGGAAAGCTATTTTATTCCGATCTGCAATATGTCAGGGGATGACATTCCCTTCGATCACATCATCATACGATTAATAAAATAACAGTGGGCGTGTACATACTCTTGTTACTTTTGAACTACAAACTTATAAGAATATTTTGTACCGCAGTTAACATATTAACTGTCCGATAGTTTTAAAAAAAATTAAATTAGTTGCCCGATCAGCTGTAATTTTTTTGGGAATGTATGGAAATTTAAATATTTGTTCTTTTTTATGTCTTTTTATAATGTCAACAAATTCCTGATTTGTATCAATATTTTTTAATCTTTTTGTTTTCTAAATACGACAATATAAAAATAAGAGAAATACAGAGAGATGGAGAAAGAGAGAGAGAGAAAGACAAAAAAGAGAAAGAGACAGAAAAGAAGACTGCATGGATTCTGAAATCCTAAATATTGTAAAATTTCTACAGATTGAACTTGTAAACTTTAAGTAATGGATTTTCAATATATACTTCAATACTTTACTTCGCAGTAATTTTTGCGGCTATTTCATGGTCGAATAAAAAACGAGCGTGCCATCTTGCACGTTGAGAAATGTCATGCGACTATCGGCCACCTTGCCACAATTTCCTGCACTTCGTAGACGTCGCAAGGGAGACGTTTCACAAAAGGTAGCAGAATTGTTTTCACATTGGTTCTCGCACGATATAGCGTCTCCTGTCACAATGTAGCGGAGAGCCGCGGCATCAATAATGAAAGCGTGCGAGGTCAAACCAATTGTAATGTGCGCCATGTGTGCGATCCTCACATTCATTTCGCTGCAGTGCGGCGTTCGTACCGATCGGTTGCTGATCGGCTCTACTCTTACTTTCCACGCTGTCACTGCGGGGATATATTAATGCGATCCCGTTGCTTCCGGTATTAGCATCGCCGGGAACTCGAGTCGCTCAAACGGTGTTCCTGGTGTACCGAATAATTCCTTTCGATCGCAGACTCTATTGTATAATAGATGATACTATCATAAACGTAGAACAAGTTTTTTAATGATAAAAAATGTGCGAAGAAATAATAGTAGCCGAATTTGCTAACACATATGCATATGTCGATACATGTGCATATGTATCTTTTTACGAAAGGGGAAAAACATATAAATTTACACACATACATATGAAGAAATAAATGCTTTTCAAATAAAATAAAATAATAAATAATTGTGCAAATTATTTGCAAACTTATAGCAACTCAATTAGATTTATATATGAATAAAGAATGTCTTGCGTTTAAAAAATAAAGGAAAAGAAAGAAGAAAAAGTGCGTTGACCAAATTAGTGCAGTTTAGAAGAATAAGCTAATGATAAGAATTCACAGAAATAAAATATTACATTATTATCAGTTATTTAATTTTAAATGGATTTACTTTTAGTAGAAAATTTTTTATTATTATAAAATCCTATATTATAAAAACTAAGAAATTTTGATTTTTTAAAAAAGTAATATTCATGAGAAGGATAAAGGAGGAATAACAATCTTCATTCCTTTATAAATTGTTGTAAGTTAGTAATATCATTGCCTTAGTATTCCATTTGTCATAGCCTTGCTTTGCAGTTGTATAATGGTGATCTTAATTATACCTAGTTGCATATGCGAACATTACGTACGAGCTACATAAAGACTTTATCAGAATAGTTTCTAAAGCAACTTGCAAGATCGTATTAATAATATAATTAAGTCAAATTTATTAAAAAACTTATAAAAGATAATAATATAATATAATATATAAATTTAATAAGCAAATTTATCGTAAATTATTTTAAATTGTTCGTTCTAATATTGTTCAACTTGCGAATAAAATAACACTGACATCCGGGAACTGATATGAATAATCTGTCACGCTTCTAGTTTCATGAAGATGTTTATCTCGAAAAAAACGATTGTCGCTAAGGAATCACTTCCGACAAACATGAAGGACATCTTGCAAAATAAACACTCTGTGTTGCTGCACGCAAGTGCGATCTTGTGACTAACCGAAATTGTGATTTAGCGCAAGAGCGAATTGGCACGTAACGCGCCACGACGAAAGATCCAACACGTGCGTGTCCGAGATTCCCGATTAATTCCGCTCTTTTGTTACGGATGCCACTCATATACACGCGTGACACTCGATCGTAGGGGACATAACGAGTGCTTTCTTGGCTCCGGACCCGAACGCCGCAGGCGTTTTCTTCCGTACGACGCGTGTAATATCGGCGACGAAAACTCAGTGAACGCGTAAAAATAGCACGTCGCCTCTAGAGATCCTATTATTAATTATATCGTGCCACTCACTTGCGCCGCTTCAAGTTTCTGCCCGGAAAGGATGATGGCCGTGATGGAAAGGATAATAATTATTAATGCGTTTTATTATTCTTATAGTCATATCATTGCAATTTAATAACCGGTATTATATCATTTGCGTAATATTGGTAGATATCTCGGTATACTCACATCTCGCGTGTAGCTATCGATTTTCTTCGATATTTTTGGACCGACAAGATAAGCTTTGCGTTTAAATATATTTAGCACATAAAAGGGATCAATTTCATTACACGTAATACATTTTGCACAAACAAACTCTATACAAACATATCTGATAATGTAGAAATTTCCAAAATAAAAATTTGTGGAAAGATAAGAGTTGTTGAGAATTAAATGAAAATTAGATTCGTAAAAAATAAAAAAAATTTAGAGTTAAAGAATTTATAAAATCCGTAAAATTGAAGGAATATCTGATAGCTCAGTTCATATGATTACTATCATGGGTGTTATTTAAATGTTATCGCGATGCAGCCCTACGAAAGACTATATTTAAAGGCTGCTTGAAGATATAGCTTGCCTTCGATCTATTATTAATTATATCTCATATATACTGTCAAAAATTCTGGCACGGATAAAGATAGAAACAACGCGTGAAAAATGAAACGATGCTTTCAGCATTTCAATTCAGTGCATCTTTTTATCATAACGGAAACATTTATTATGTCTTTTTACTATGTCTTCTGTCTTTTTTGTGAATGTTGTAAAAAGTATATTAAAAAATTAATTAATTAATTAATAGACTGCATTTTTATACAGGATTTACATTTTAGAATATAATAGTTTTAGTTATGTCAAACAATAAGATATATAATTAAAGACTAATATAATTAAAAATTATTCTCAAATAAAATTTTAACGTAATAAAATTTGATTAAATTAAATTTTAATCATATTTAATGCTCAAATATTAACTATAACATTAATTATATATATATCGCACACATTTCTTTATTTAAAAAGATTATTGTTTTGTCCAGATATATTTTATTAGTGATAGGAATTGTAAAACATTATTTTCGAGTTTTTTATATTTAAAAAATTTGACATCAAAACTTTTGTTAAAAATGCATAGCATCCAAATATAGATAAACATTTCTGCGCTATTATCATAAAATCTGATATGCTGTTTATAAGGCGATAATGCAAGTTATGTTTGGCGTGTACTGGCGAATCTGTGGTGTATATACCGCACGTGTGTGCGTGTATGTGTGTATATCTGCGGGCAGTAGGTACACTGAAAACGAGCTCGTGCCCATCGAACCCCAGCTCCGGTATTTTATTTCGTCCCGCGTTAACGGAAGCACGCTCCTTGCTCGTCGACGCGCCTCGGTTGGATCGGCGCTCGAAAATTCCACCCGCCATAATTACGAGAAGATTAGATCGAGGAGCGCGAATATACCAGCTGACGCGCCACGTGAATATTCACGAACGTATATAATTGCGATTACGAAGATGATTTAATTGCCAGGCGCTACGACAACTCGTCGCGAAATCGCGTTGATTTCCGATTCATCTTTATGGAAATGAAAACGATGTCTCAATTACTCGATATTTTACGATCGATATATTCTTTTTCGCTTATGCCACTTTGAAACGAAATTTGGCAGCGGTACATTTTTGTGTATTTATTGTTTACATACTCTTTCCCAACCATCCGGAATATAAATTTCTTGGGACCGCGGCAAAAGATTTGGTGCGAAGGAAATTGTTCAAAGTGTCGTAAAGGGACAATCAAAGATAAAATTTAAGAAGTGCTTTTGCGGGATTTCGGGAATTTAGATAGGCTTCTAAATTGTTATAACCCTTTAAACACATATTTTCTTTAAAAATACGTTTTTATTTATTTTTTATACTTGTCATCTCTTTTTTTATTAAAATTAAAATGTGTATTCTGTTAGGCAAACTATCAAGACTTTGCTCATAGAAATGACTTCAATATTTATCTGTAAATATCGAGCCATTTGATTAAAATAATATATATCGATTTGAGAAACTATACGATTATATACATTATTATATACAATATTATAAAAATTTTATAATACTGCAATATCTGATCTTACGAAGTACACATTTTACATCTGTCATCTTTAAGATTGCTTTTTAAAATTGACCTTAAATTATTTCCAGATAATTTCTTAAAAAAAAAAAAAATACCGCGAGATCAATCATAGATTGATTGATTCCTGTCTTATCAAAAACTCGTGTTTCGTTATTTTGACGACAATTGTGATGAGCGGTTTTTTGCCTCTCTCGCTTTCGTCGGCTTTTAGCGAAAAAATTAGCGACCCTCTTGTCAACGGCGCGAAAGCTCGTGGTCGCCGTGTTATCCGTGAAAAATTAAAGAGACACGCTGCGTTGTGCCGCGCGAAACCGTTCACTTTTCACACGGCCAGAATCGAGAGAGCGCGTCGCGGAAATCCGCGAGTGCACGGCCGGAAAAAGCGGTCACAACTTTGTTCTCTCACATTCTGGTATGACTGCGGCCGGTTTGGCGACCGAAACGTGAAATTACTCGGATGCGCTCCAAATGCGGCGTTCTCTTGTTGCGTGAAGTCGTACAGCACGCGCTTTCCGCATCGCGATGCAATTTAAATGTAGTCAGACATGACCTCGTCGTATCTTCGCTTTGACAAAGTATCCTCCTTTTGTAAAGCGCGCTAAAGTGGATAAGAAAATGCAAAGATACTTGCTATTGCTAAATTAGATTAAGTATACTTAATTTAATCAAATTACGAAGAAATTATCATGTAAAATTAAATAATATATCTGTTTGTACGTGTGTGATTATGTAATGAGAAAATTATTAAATAATTTATAAATGTAAAGAGAATGTTAAGATAAATTATATATTTTATTAATTTTATAATATTTTATTTATTCATATTTTTTACTATTCATACACAAAATTAATTTTCTCTTTTATATTATCTATGCATAAAAGCTCGTTTTTAAATAATGCATGTAGCTTGAAAAACGCTTGCTATTCGCTAGCGTTGATTTGATTTAATATTTTTGCATTTTCAACCCGCTGTAAGCAGTGTATTAAATATTTTTTAACAATTTCTCTGTTGTTTTCAACATGACAACGTGGACGGTTCAAAAAAGTAAAATAATTTGTATGGGAAAACTGCGTGCAGGATTTTATTTTATCACTATTTTCCGCAACAGTCTTTCATTACTATTTTCCGACACTCGCGAGCGTTTACATATGCATTCGCGTACTGGCTGCATTAATATACTTATACGTAAGCGTGATTGTGTTTATACGTGCACATTCGAACTTCATTGAATTGAATAAATCTCGCGCAGCTTTGCTCCGTCTGTCTGTAAAGAGATATGCTTGTAACCGCGCGTTTCCATTCGGAAACTCGGCGAGGTGTGCGTTTTACAAATTATTCCTCTCAGCGTGCTCTCGAATTACCTGTAAATTCTGATTCAAAATTAATCAAACCCGCGGTAGCTATTGCGTTTGACCAACACGTTATCGAGAGGCAATGAGCTTACGTTAGAGCCAGACGATGGCTTCTCGCGTGCATATGCGTACATTCACTGGGATGGTAATAAATAATACAACACATTGGAAGTAATGTTCGTAAGTTTACACTATCGCGAACCAATTTTTTTTTAAATTTCCAATAGATTCAAATACATGGCAACCTTTCATATAAAAAACAATTTACTGTTAGGTTGGTAAAAAATGCAACAAATAAAATGAAAGAAATTTTAAATGTCTCAATGAAATTAATATTTGTATACTCTTTAAAAAAGAGAGATTACAAAATTATAAAATTTATAAAAATAATTATAAAATAAATGTTTTTGTGTTGAAATAGATAACGATATGATGATATTTTCCAAGAAATCAAAATTTGTAATACAAATTGTTGTCGTAATTCTTTGTTTAACTATAATTAATTTGTGAAAAGTTTTTATATTTCTGCATACGATTTATATGTAATAGTATAATTTATTTTAAAATGTAAATATAATATTTTATTATTATTATTATTATTTATTTATCACGTATACATGTAAATATTTTAGAGAGACTATTTATAATATTAACTGACTTAAAACAAGAAAATTATTTGATTTATTATTAAGGAGGAAATTTAACATAACAGCTATGGTTGCCTGAAATAAATCAATTCAAGAATATAGATATTTTTTCTTGCATGCTTTTGCCCCCTTTCTGTCCTCTATGCTTCCTGCCGGAAATTAACGAGGGGACGGTAACGAATCACGGTCTTCCTTCTGCCACGTGCGATCTTGAAATGAGCTAAACATGTGATTAATCTGTTGTCATTAAAACTATTTTTATCACATTAGAAATTAATTTACATTTAAATAGTTTTTCAACTCTGAATTATTGAGAAACTAGTAAAATTTATTTATTTATCAGCTTTTAGGCAAATATAAAGATAAAAAACTATCCTTTATTTTAAATAGAATTTATCATGAAACTTTTACATTTAAATATTAAAGACAAATATTTGAACCAAAACATTGCGAGAAAGTATTACATCTAATGAAACTCTTGTTGAGAAGGACTCTATTAATTTATAAATTATGGTTTTATGTATAAAGAAAGAATCTCTGTATATATAAATTAATTAAAAAAAAAACAAAAAACGGGAGAACTATATATTTATCGCGCATATGCGCCCTGGTATATAAAATTATTTCTAACTACAACGGCCGCTAAAAGGGGAACACAAATATGGGACGAGGAGTGTCGCCAGCGGATGTGCAAGTGCCGGCGCGGCATAGTTTTAAAGATGAAACACAATGAGAACTAGCGACACGGTCAGTTGCAAGCGTGCTGGGAGTGGACCTACTCGTTTATGATCGATTATTGTCATTTAGAAGCTACGCTTGATAAAACTCGGCTATTTCGATTGCGAATGCGCATGAAATTTATAATGCGGAAAAGAAGCGAAGAAGAGGAATAGGAAACCGACAATTTCTTAGATAAAAATCTGATTAATGTGCGCTGTGTTTAATTAGCGTGACGAACGAGTAATATATACTCATAAGCACATGGAACAATAAAACGATTTTGCTACGTTGTTCAAGAGAAGAAATGTACGTAATATGACATATAGAGGTCATCGTTTCAATTAAAAATATTATATGCCGACTAAGAGAAAACGGGATATATACCTTATATTTAGAATAATTGTACATATGTATATAATTATTATATTTATAAAGCTTAAGTTGCTTATAAAAATTGGGACAATATATTTGAATATTTAAAATTAAATTTTTTGAATCTTTGATTTCGTAAAACTTTTGAAACAATATGGATTAAATTTCTAAATGTCAGTTATTGCATTTTTATCACTGCAAATCTTTTTCGAGATCGCGATAAACACAATCTAGTTTATCAATAAAAAATTAAGAAATATGATTTTGCATGTATGGAGCGATTACATGCCTTTCGTAGATTTTACTACATTCTCTCTACATAATTGTTATTAAAGTATTTAAAAACTGCTTTAACCGGATTAGTCTTAGTTTCGCGCGAGTACATGGAGATCTATTCTGCGATCTAATCAGTTAATTATGAAGGAGAATAATATGAATTCCTTTCTTACTTCAATCAATTCGCATTCCCTTCTTTTCAATCGGGTCAGCTCGATACTTTTACAAGTATAGTAATGTCTCAATAATTCGAACTTTTGTACAGTTTAAAGAGTTTAATTTATAACTAGAAAGAGTTGTAAAAGAAAAACTGTTGATAATTTCCTCAAAGTAAAGTAGTTTTTTTATGTTTTTCCTAGGGAATCTTACACATCTAAATGATAGTGTTAAGTATACAGTCACCAAGGTAAGCACATGTTAAATTCAATTTGCATTATTTTTAATCTCTACTATTTTTTTACGTTTTGTGTTATCCGAGTTTATGATAATTCTGATTAGTTATGGTCTTATTCAATTTGAATTATCGCGCTTTTATTATAGTAAGTCGTTTAACGATCGATAACTTGTCAATCAAAGGCGGTTTTTACAAAATTTATGCGAGCAGCAGGTCGAGACTTGTCAGTAATTAGATCTGCGCGTGTTCGCCATACTTTTATCACCGAGTTTCTTAACTTCATTAATTGCTGCAACCTCATTGCGGCAATTTGATGCTCCGCTCTAGAGATCATTATAAGTTAGGTGGCGAGACGCACTTACCGCTCGCACTTACTTTCGTATATCTACGCCTGCGATGCATGCGCGCAGCGCATGTTGCACGAGCGCATGTACGTATGTAGCCGCAGCAATTACTTAAGGCCCTTGCGATGTAAGACGCTCACGTAACTTGGCCAGCGAAACTTTACCGGTTACTCTCTTAGTCTCATCCATTAGTAGACGATCCGACCTGCGACGCGGTTGCGGTTACGTGTCTTGCTGTAGCGCTTTAGCGTCTCCATGCGACCAAGTTTTTATCAATATTGCACAAAGTTTGCTAGTGACAGGAGACGCTATACCGGCTATTAATTCGTGAATATCTAAAGAAAATTGATCAAATATTAGAAAGAGAAGAAGGATCCACTTGTGCGTTCTTGCAATAAACTTGTTTTCTTGAATATATTGATTGATTTTCTTTTAAAGATTACTTAATACTTTTCTATTGAAAAATTTATTTTTTATAAAAATTTTATCTAATTATTTCAGTATATTTTAATATTAATATTTGGCATTATAATTTAATCTTATATAGATAATGCTTTACATGGAAATTTAAATTGAATTTAAAATCAATTGGTTAGCATCGAGAATAATACTAGATTTACAACACACGATTGCTACACTTTATTTTTCTACCATGAAAAAGCTGCGTACTTTCAACATGATGAATGAATTATTAGCGATCAGCATTCTTATTGAAATGAGGACACTTGACTTCAGCATTTATCTGTGTATCAATGCGTTTAAGTTTGCTAGCATAAGTCACGTTGAATCAGTCTCCATTCTCGCTGCACTGTTCCCAATGACGGAAAATCGATTTGCATTCTCCGTTATAAGCGAAATAATATTGCATTAATTCAAACACGCCGATGTTAACGAGTGGCCGGAAAGGATGATCGATATTGGGGAAGAGAAATATCTTCGGGAATCACTTCCGAAGATCTTCGAGGGTTGATTAATTGGGGTATAATTAATTGGGCTCGGCGCTGTAAATTGCCACATTAATGGCGAAATTAAAAAGGAAGACGAATGAGGGGGACCGACTTCTTGTAGTCTTCAGGTATCTTACATTGATTCTGCAATTAGCCATCGATTCGTCTGATAGACGAGAGCAGGAGTCAAATCGAGAAAGTCGACTCCCCTGTCTCCGAGTCATCCCGATATACGCCTCCTCGTTTGTCTTTCTCTCTCTCTCTCTCTCTCTCTCTCTCTCTCTCTTTCTGAGCCGCTCTCCTTCCCTTTTACATCCGCAATTAGGTTAATTAACTCAATTATCATTCTCTTTCTCTCCTGTTTCAGGTGCGCACCTTGTTCGTGAGCGGCTTGCCGATGGACACCAAGCCGAGGGAGCTCTATCTACTCTTCAGAGCGTACGAGGTGAGTCTCTGAGAATATTCTTTCTCTATTCGCTTTATTATATATATATATGTATATATACGCGTTACTGCGATGTTGAGATAAAAAAGTAGAGTGTTCAAGAATTCAAGATTTGAGAAATCAGATATTCTGATGCTGATACGCAAGGACCTAAATGTAAATGACATTGACGGACTTAAAGTTTAGAGCACATTAATATTCTATCATCGGGTGTATAATATTTGAAAAGCGAGACGTTCGAAAAGGGAGCTCAAAGATCCGAAATTTTCATTGAATTAAAAGAGTTGTGTGAAAAACATAAATTATATAATTTTCAGGATTTTAATTTAAAAAATTTAAATTGTTTGAATTTTATATATCTTGACAATCTAAACTTTACGCTATTATACTTGCTAATGAAAATGCATTTTTAAATTAATTTTGCAATTAAACTATTTAATCGTAATTATATATTTATACATTTTATAATTAATTTAATTCTAAATTACATTTCATATTTTTATATACACAAATCTGAATATTCAAAGATATCAGTTTTCAAAAACACATGAACATTATATAATCAATTTTATTTTTATATATTTATATTTATTCAGATCTTTTTTTTTCTAGAAAATGCGCGATTTCAGAAATGTCTTGCTTTTATCGTTTTTGCATCAATTACTTCTGTATTTCACGCCTGGCGCTTCGCTGTTGCATTTAATTCGTTATGTTGAGGTTCAATAAGTTCATCTACATTCTCGCGACATCGCGCGAAATGCAATATTATGACTGAAGCGTTCGAACTGTATTCACAAGGGGAATATTCCCCTTATGAATCATGCTCGTCTATGCCGACCGCCCGTCGCGAGAGAGATGGTACTTCTCTATAACGTCATATTTGCACGGCTTGGGATCCTAGGTTGGTTTGTCTAAAGGGTTAATTATGTCGGTGCCAATTACGAGTTTGCGTTTCGAACTCCATCAGTGGAGACGAAAAATCGATAGCATGAGATCTGATGTGATCTCTGTTTCCTATAACAAAAAAATGCTCATTATTTTTCATATCTGCGATAATTTTTGCATTCATATTTCGATTCTTCAAATTCAAAAGCGCAAAAAATATAAAAAATTATACTAAACAAAGAAAAATATTAGGAATTATATATAAAAATAAAGTTAATCATATCTCTAATTGCTAACATTCTCGGTTTACTAAATTAATGCTCTCTTTCTACTTCATTATTTAAAATTTTTATTATCATACTAAATAAAATGATTAAAGTGATTTTTTTAACAACAAATCTTTCAAAAATTGTTGAAGACCTTGCTGCAAATTTAAATATGATTTGTATATATCCGAAATTTGTATATCAACGAAATTCAATCGCGTTTTAAGCCGACAGCGATTAGAGAGGATAGAAACCGCAGACATTTATTGCAGCGGAAAGAAAGACAGGCGGAAAAACGGGGAAATTGTTCTCGCTCCATTTGAATCTCCCTCGAAAGTTAAATCCGGGATTCTCTCAAGCGTGTCATTATTCGCTGGCGAAAAAGAAGGCGCAACGCGTTTTTTGCGCTCGTTTTACTTCGTCCTTGTTTTGTATATTCATTTGATATCGTCATGAGCAGTTTGCTCAAAGAGATTAGGATTAATCGCATACGTATGCTTACATTTCTGTCAGTACTGTAAGTTCCGCGAACAAAGTATGTATAGAGATGTCAGAGCATCTTTTCACGTAACAATCTCTCAAGGCACTTTAAATAATTATTTTATACAGAGAAATGTAATTATAGTAATTGTATTGTTGAAATGCCTTCTATCCAGTTGAAATTAATTTAATGTTTTTACGTATGCGATAAAATCACATGCATATATAATTACATATATATGTATATTAAATTAAAATATTCTAGTAAATTAATAATAATTTTGAGACAACACAATTATAGTAATATAAAGATAATATATAAAAATTGGAAAAATAAAATAAAATAAATAAAAACTTAAAAAAATAAAATTAATAATGCATAATATAATAATATTGATATATATATATATATATATATATATATATATATATATATATTATTATGCAAATTTATTTTATTAAATATTGTTGCAATTTGAAATCGATTTCCGTTAACTCTGTAAAGCTTTTGATGAATTTAAAGATAAAGTTTTCTTATCGTAAATTTTACATTGATGCTTTTTACTACTTTTCCAAGTTTAATTATTTTTATTAAAATTCTGTCAAAGTTGAAATTTATTTAAAATTAAATGAAAAACACTATTTTATTATTTGCATATGTCCCAGAGAGAAACTTAATGTGCCGTATTTTCTCATTTAGCCAATTATAATAGTTGCACTATTTATTTTCTATTACGAATGATTTTAATACATAAAATTTTAAATGTAACTTTTGATGCATTCTATTTACAATAGCAAGAAATAATAATTTATTTATATATAATTTCTTATATCATATTCTTTTCATTTATTCTTTGCTTTTTTACTTGTGACAGTACAAATAGAATTTTTCATTTTGCAAATAAAAAAGAATTGCCTATACACATAATATTATACAGATATTATAAAGAAGGACATTATTAAAACGCCAAGAGTTCAAAATCAGTTTACGATGCAGTCTAGAACGCGGAAATCGCTCGTTTTTCCATCGGCGACGGAGTGATCGGTGTAGGAGTGATATATATTGACGGCGTTTATCTTATATACGCTCGTACACACAAATTGCCGCGACTTCTCATATCAAGAGAGAACGCAATTCTCTTGGCATCGATACGCCAACCCATAACTGGCGACGTACCGCGGGACAATAAACCTTGAGAGGTGCGGGCGTGCGTTATTTTCGCTTGCGAATCTCTTGATTCGCGCCGCGCAAATCCTGTTATTAATCATCTTTGAAATATCGCAACGTAACTTAAACATGGCGCATAATGCGTCGCGCGACCCGTTTCCCACGTGAATTTACGATAAATTTTCAGCATGGGGAGGGGAGGAGACGAGAGAAGAAGAACCGAGCGGATTAGTCGCTATCGTGAAACTTTCGGAAAAGCGGAGGTTATTTGCACATTTCATCGGAGCAGCACAACATATGAACGGTGAAAACTCGATTATGCTCCCCCGGGAGACCAGCTTTTTAATGACTGCAATATTTCATAGTTAAGGGAAGTTAATTAATAATGTGCAGGGCGCCGAGCTAAGCGTCAAAAATGTTGGAAATGAATGCCTGGAAAATGCTATACATTAGACGGATCTAAGATAAATGTTTAGAAATGGAATGATAATTTAATACTAAAATTTATAACTTTATATGCATTAATTATATGTATATGTTTTTAATGAGAAAAATTGTATAAAAAGTATTGATTGACCTAATAATTTGATCTAAAGATAGATATTAATTTTGCTATTGTGCGTAATTTAGATTTTATATATTCGTGCAACATTAAATTTTAAACTGTTAGAGATGTTTGTCGTCGTTGATATTAAAATTTAAATGATAATATATTTTCTAGTTAGGAGAGATTGATTAATTATGCGAGATTAAGATGTTGGCAGTTGCCAAGAATATTGTAACAGATACCTGGGAAATTCTGCATACCGATTCATCTAAACTAATGCAAGATATATGAAGCAAAATAAAATTTTATCATTAATTTATCTATGAATTACTTGTGAATGAAGAATTACACGATCGATCTAATTAAATATCTAAAGTTTTCCAATTAGTAAATTGTTATATATTGTCAAACATATTCTTATAAAACTTTAATTAATTAAAATTTCTAAAGTTTTGTCACTACCGAAAATTTTTTTTTTTTTTTTAGATATTACATCTTTAAAGAATATTTTATTTGAAATTTAAAGAATATTTTATTTGAAATTTAAAGAGAGACAGATAGAAATTTAATTAAATCCAAAAATTATAATTTAAATTATTTTCATGACTAGTCGGCTACAATTCATCGGCATTATGATTCACGTTATGATACTTCTATAAATCGCGAAAAATAGTAGAGAATATATTTTTGCAGTTTGCTCGTGGATCCAACTTTAAACCCGAAAAACATTTTGCGGTATGCCGAATAGGCATTCCGAGACTTACTCTCTAATTGCGGCTTCGTTAATTAGCACTTCTATCATGATCGCGCGATTATTAACAGTTTGCTATTCTGGTAATGAGCACCGAGTTACAGCGCTCGCATGTAATTGAGTGCTCATCTCGTGCATTACTATTATAAAAATAAAGGAAGTGTTTTCACCATAAGGATTCTTTTACCTCTTGCGATAGTATACAAAGTAAGATACTTGATAGCGCAGTAACGAGGCTTATTTAGCTTGCAATAAATTAAAAACGCTGTTATACGATTAATAATCGGCTTTTCTTGCATTAACGTGAAACGAAGTAAAGTAACGTTTGCAGTAGGTCACTTAATAATTTAAGCGATGATCGAGAAATTTGCTAGTATCTTAGAATTTGTGTCAAATATTTAAAATATATGAACGTGTCGTGCCCCACTTTTCACTCGATGCTTTGCTATTTTTAATAGTCTTCATAAATTCTGTAGCTAACGGATCCTTGATGATTGCATTTTGGCCAAGTCTCTTGTATGCGCACTACATTTTTTTAAATGAAAAATACATTTCTCTCGTACATAGTTCTCTCGTACATTATTTATAAGTATTAGAAAGAGATATTAGAGAGAATATTTTGTAAGATTAAAAAAAAGTTAAATGTTTTGGAAATTGCGCAATAATAATATTTAAAAAGCTTAAAAAAAGGATAAGAGAAAAAATTCAAGATTTACAGATTTTTATAATGAATCGCTTCATACATGACTATAATTTTCGCTTTGGTAATTTCCGACCGTTATAAACACATGTTTAGCGTCAGGCAATATTTGCTCGCACCTGTTTACATACATATACGGTATAATGATCTGAAATATTGATGATCATTTTGCTCAATTCTCCAAGTATGTTTAATGACCTAACGTTCGCACGTCAAATTTTCGTGCGCTCTATGAATTGCGCGTGATATCGATTCCACGTTCGTTAGAAACTCAATTTCGTTTGTACAAGATAAGAGTTAGCATGATGATATACAACACATGAAATATGTATCTGTGATTAATAGCGTGATAATTATTGCAGATGTACATCATGTCATCGAATTCAAATTGATGACAATATGAGAACTATATCACAGCTACAATGCAAAAATTTCAGAACTGCTAAAAATTGATTTTCTAGAAATCGTTAATAAAAATGAAATAAAAAGTTTTTTTTTTAAACATGGGTTAAATTATTTGTATCAAATTTTTTTAAAATCACAATCAGGTTTTATATTACATTTTGTCATTTTTAAAGATGAAAAACAAAGCGTATATATTTTACAGTATGCAGCAAATTTTCATTTTATTATATCACAGTTTTTTACCATAAATATATATTTTAATATAAATATATTTTAATTACATAATATTTTTTGTGTTTCAGGGGTACGAAGGGTCGCTATTAAAAGTCACGAGTAAAAATGGGAAAACAGCATCGGTAAGTCATTTTATCGCTTAATTGACAATATTATTTATTATTATTACAATTTTTATGTGTATTTTTCTGTTCTGAAAAATGCATTGGTAGTTTTTAACATATATAAAATTACCTTATATATATAGATTCGCATGTGAAGTAACTCGATACTGTCAGTGTACACTATTTTTTTATGCACTTGAGGAGACGGAAAGATAGAATTGGATCTTGACTTTCTTGAGCGAATTTCTACAAAATATACATTTCGAGAAAATTCCGAATCAATTACGTGTAGTGGTGAAACTGGTGAAAACTCTTTCTCTCTCTTTTTCCTCCTCTCTGTCTTTCTCTAACACGAATATTCTCAAGAGAAAAACGAATGGAAAAAGTTGGTCAGCTAAACCGCAAGTTTTGATCGGATTTTCAAGACACGGAAATTTTATGTGACTTTATACAAATACTATTCATACCTGTCGATTTGCTCATACTAACAATAAGATGCGTACAATAAACGTTACTTATGTACACAATAATCGCATAATTTTCGATAGTTGAATAAAATAAGTGTTTTAGAGAGATTATAGAAAGCTTAAATTTATAATAATTACAATTTGCAAAATTTTGTAAATTAACAAAAATTAAAATGCTTTTATAAGAGATAATTATGATTAATATATTTTAGTACTTTTTTGTGCAATGTTACATAAATTTTGAACTCTAGTGAATTGAACATGCACTTTGAAATATCACGATGATTAATAAAAACGGCAATTGTTTATATTGAAAGGCTTTCTTATTTATTCAAGCGCGCTCACACATTGGTTGTGAGTCACGAAGCCCTAAACATACTTAATAAAAAAAGAAATACATCAAATTTCATCATGCGGCAATGCCATCGCACATTCTACTCTACCCAATATAATCCCCCGAGATAACATTAATTTGTATGACGACGCTGGAACTGTACACGCGAGAATGTTCTGACGCCGTAAAATTCTTAAATCCATACAGCACATTAACATTTTTAAAATTTATTTTCTTTTATTACACAATCTTTACTTACATTTTTTTCGCGCATGCAATACGTGCAATAACTTTCTAAAATAAAACGCAACGATTGTGCAACCGCAAGAGGATCGCATTTCACCCAAAGAATGTTAAATAACGAACGCTGAAAAAAATTATGCACGGGGCTATTGAGTAGAACAAAACTTTGAGGTATTCTATTATTTTTTAATGTTATGTTCTTCATAGTATTACAGATAATACGAATTATAGAGACTTTATGGAAAGCGTCATAAATCTCATTTTACTTTAGAACTTGTAGTTTATGTGTAAATATATATGAGATTATACTTAGAATTTGTGAGTTGCAAGATAGGTGAATCTTAAGATCTAGAAATTCTCGGACAGTTATAGATTCTTTGAGTTATCATTTTTGACAGCAATGAAAATTCTCTGGTCAATATAAAACTTGAAGAATCTATAATTATAATATTATATATATTCTTGCATGTATCAATCTTTAATTTCATGAATATATTTTATTTAAAAATATCATAAAATTACTGATTCTGCAATGTTTTCGAACATGTCAAAATTTTTTTCTTTTTTAATATGAGATCTAAATCTTAACTCACTTAAATCTTAATTCAATAATTCATCAATCCTTGGGAAAAATCTATGAAGATTTTAAAATTTTAGAAAAAAAATTGATTTAGATTTTTTAAATATATATCATTTAATACGATATATTATATCTTTACATTAATAAAAAAAATTCAAATTCTATGTATTCTTAGACTCAAAGCTTAGAAAATTACGAGTGCCTTGCTTCGTCTCTCGTATAAACTTCATCTAAGTTCGTTATTGATTATTAGGATGATTTGTGGAATATCACACGTAAATGTAATAACATGTTGTCGTTCGTACACGCGGCTTGACCTCGTAACCAGCGCGGAACGCAAGCGGTGGCTTGTAATGGCAGTAGTGTGATGTAATTGGATATAATGCGAGCAGAATACGAATAAAACAGACGAGAGAAGTACAAGTCGAGAGGCATTGCTTTCGTGTGAATGGTGCTTAAACCTCTTTGGCCACTGGCACGGTTGGGTACGAATCGATACCAGGTCAGGCCAACCTTTCTGCTATTTGTTTCCTTCGGTCATCGTTGCGCTGGGAACGAAAAGCAGGAAGGAGGAACAGTTTCCCTTAAAAACTAACGCTGAAAAGATTTTCAAATGTTGTTAGAAAAAGCTTTTGTTGTCTCGCATTCTTCTATTATCTAGCGCAATGTGCCATTGCAGAGTCCATACAAAGCCCTTTGTAGCTCGGTGATGATGATTTATCTCTACGCGTTGGAGTCTTCTATAAGTTAGAATTTATCTTCTTTAGATTTTTTTTTCGATTAACATTGCATTTTTTCCGTCTTCACGGATAAAACTCGATTCAATTTCAGCTTACAATTAGTAAGATTCGATTGATCGTGTAATAAAGAAAGGTACAGTTTTTAAATAAAAATTCTTTTCACATTTGCTATTGATTGACTTGAAAAAGTTTGAATTATAGATCGTGAAATTATTCTCTTTTAAAACTTGATTTTAATTTATATTTGTGACAATCTAACAAGTAATATCGAAACATTTACTTGCCTTTAAAGAAACCTTTTATCTCTCTCGTTATATCTATTTGGTATGACAAGGTAATAACTTTTGGACAATAAAATTAATAATTACCATTTCTCAAATTAATTTTATGACAATAATTTTGTGTAATAATCATTAATTTTATTATTTACAATTTATTTTATTATAATTTCCCCTATGATATCAAGTATGCTGTTCGATTTATGTTCTCTTTATCTCATCATGTTTAAATTGGTGACTTTCCTGGGAAATAAAATGCTTTTCCAAGATAAACCAAGGCATATTAAATTTCGGGGCACACAGCACACGTCGATGTAGCTTTAAATACATTGCAATTTTCTAAACGAAAAACGACGTTATAAAATCCGCGACGTTATACGTGACAGTATTGCACCTTGTGTGTGCAAGGTAGTGCCTCTATACCTACTTCTATCTGGGGTTACGTGCATAATTGCATGCACATTTACATGGCCGTGGCACATGCGGGCCCGAGTTGTCGCCGCGATGACGGCGGCGACGCCACAAAGAACCCTGGCGTTCCAGAAGAAAAGCCGATACGAGGAAGTGTTGCACTATCGCTGTTCGTATATCAAGAGAGGGCGTATTTGTGTGCGACAAAAAAAAGAAAAATAAAAATAAAAAAGAATGAAAATACAGGGGAAATCGATCGTCCCTGTCGGGCGTTTTGCACGCATGACCATTAACCTACATCATATCATGATGCATGTATTGATAAAAAACTGCTCGACGCGGCAAAACGATTACGTATTACGTTTGGGTATTCCGTGTCCCGATAAGAATAATTCCGCGAATTCGCGTAATGCACGCTAGTCAGGTCACACGCTTGCACCAGCATGGTTATATCTAATATTCGAATCGATAGAAACGGATTGCATTCGTCGTGGAATAAAAAGGGGTCGTTCGATGCGGTGCTTGCCGCATTTGTGAGAACTGTAAACATCTATTACATGTATCCACCAGGTGAAAGAGTGATAATTTATACTTTTAGTTGCGATAAGGAGTTCAGAATCTTTAGTTCAGAATCTACACGAATTATCAGATTTTTCATGGAATTTAATATGAATAATCAATAGCTCCTTTAACATTAAAATCTATCTCTTTTAGTTCGGTAGGTTATTGCACGTTATTTTTTACTCTGCTGCAAAATGTATGAAAAATTAAAAATGTTTTTAAAAATAAAAATATATATTTTATTTTAATTGTATTTAGCGAGATATTTTATTTTAATTCTAAACTATTAAAATTATTATTATAATTATACTGGTTGATGTTATATTAAGTCCATATTTAATTAAAAAAAAAATATAATAAAAAAGTATCTTAAAAATTTATATCTAGATAGCTAAACATTACATGTATATTGTGCAATATCTGTATCTGTCTGTAGTGTTTCAAGATCGAGTACACTCGATCGAGATCCAATTTTATTCTTTCTAATGCATGAATATTCGAGAGCCGCGGCGCGGAAATAAACAGCAACGAGTAACGAATTCTCGCGTTAACGATCAGGCATTTCTGTCTTTCGCATCGTAAAATCGACACCTTCGACTGCAGCCGTTGTAATCACGCGATGCATTATAAAGCGCAGTAGGTTCACCTTGATGGGCGATCGTTAGCACGGATTGATCCGCGCGTTCTCATGACGTTCGGCGTCCTCCGTTGCTCCGTTAATTCCGTATAAACCGATGGAATCGACGCCGTCTACTGAATAAATTAGCGGATGCGCGCGCGCAGATAAAAGGACGAAAGCTTATATTATGAGGAGGTGCAATATACAAAACGAGCGAGAGAGGTAGGGAACGCGTTAAAGGCACATTGAGATCTGTCATATGATTTCCCCCTTGATCAGCTGCCAAAATATTTTTTACACCATTATGTGGCCAGATATTTTTACATCTACCATATCAAATTATAGTACAAAATCATAAATAAATATAACACTGCAAATTGCCATTGCCAAGTAAAACTATATTTCTTAGTAGGTATTATAATTTATTTTATTACTGGCAAATTTTTTTTATACAAAAGACTGTGAGAAAATTAAACACAAATACTTGTTCTATTAAAAAGGAAAAAAAAAAAAACAAATAAATTATGTTGTATAAGATTTAAAAAAAATAAAAAATCTGACATATTTATATCGTATTATATTATTTTACATTATTTCACATTATTTCATATTATTAATTATATGAAATAATGTTATATGAAAATGTAATTTGCAATTAACATATGAGTAGATATTTTATTTATAGTAGAATCAAAAATTTAAAGATATAAAATAAAGATATTCTTGCAGATTAAGTTTTAGAGATGCAAACAAGCAACAAAACTTCTTCATCTAACTTCAGACGGATTTTAACAGAATTTTAACTATAGTCTTAGTTATTAAATTATTCAATTTTAAAAGTTAAACATTATAAGTCTAAAAGTTGCAGTATAAAAATGATCTTTATTAATATCCTTCCATAAAGACTTTTGCTTCAAAATTAAGTGAGAAATTTGTCTTCCTGCAATAATTGCGAATTACTCTGTCGTGTAGCATTTATTTATCTTATACAGTATTTATTATGAATAATGCGATAAACGTTCCTAAATAGGAACAATGATATGAACGGGTCGAGAAATGCGTCCGCGATTTTAAGCTCGTTCGTCGACGAACTAACATTAAGCGCTCGCATAATGAACGCC